>NC_140990.1:21068747-21388747 GCF_052327205.1 Somniosus microcephalus | reverse complement strand
GTTTTTACACCGTTCGACGCGGCTTCCCGTGCCCGTTCGAATGCCGCCCTGCTCGGCGGCAAAGGAGACTTTTTTAATTTTTCGGCCGATTTCGGGAAAAAAAATTCCCGCTCTGAACTCGGATTTTTCGGCTTTAATCGTTTCGTATACGGTCCCTTACGCAAGGGAGCCGAAGCCCCGGCCTCTGCCGGGCGTCAGGCTACCATTTTTAAGCCCGAACAAAAACCCAAAAATTGGTTAAAAATGGAAAAAAATTTCCACCCAAAAATGGTTAAAAGTCGGTTGGACGGCAGCCCGGGTCGGTCTCTGCAGACCTGGAGGCCCTAGACAGTAATCTGGAAAACAGACCAAGTCTCGAGAAACCACCTCCTACCATTCTCCAGGTACCCCGCCAATCCCCTCTGCCAGAAATGACAAGTGTCAAATCAGCGGGACGGATTTGACTTTTCTGAACGACCACCGGCACTTTTTTCGTCCACAGGCGGTCAAATCTTTCTCCTTCCGTACTTCCAGTACAACTTTGAACGGCCATATCTCCGCACTCCCGCGTTGGAGCCAAGCCGTTTTTACACCGTTAGACGCGGCTTCCCTTGCCCGTTCGAATGCCACCCTGTTCGGCGGCAAAGGAGAATTTTTTAATTTTCGGCCGATTTCGGGAAAAGAAATTTCCGCTCTGAACTCGGATCTTTCGGCTTTAATCGTTTTGTATACGGTCCCTTAAGCAAGGGAGCCGAAGCCCCGGCCTCTGCCGGGCATCAGGCTGCTGTTTTTAAGCCCGAACAAAAACCCGAAAATTGGTTAAAAATGGAAAAAAATTTCCACCCAAAAAGGGTTAAAAGTCGGTTGGACGGCAGCCCGGGTCGGTCTCTGCAGACCTGGAGGCCCTAGACAGTAAACTGGAAAACAGACCAAGTCTCGAGAAACCACCTCCTACCATTCTCCAGGTACCCCGCCAATCCCGCCTGCCAGAAATGACAAGTGTCAAATCAGCGGGACGGATTTGACTTTTGTGAACGACCACCGGCACTTTTTTCGGCCACAGGCGGTCAAATCTTTCTCCTTCCGTACTTCCAGTACAACTTTGAACGGCCATATCTCCGCACTCCTGCGTCGGAGCCAAGCCGTATTTACACCGTTCGACGCGGCTTCCCGTGCCCGTTCGAATGCCGCCCTGCTCGGCGGCAAAGGATAATTTTTTAAATTTTCGGCCGATTTCGGGAAAAAAAAATTCCGCTCTGAACTCGGATTTTTCGGCTTTAATCGTTTCGGATACGGTCCCTTACACAAGGGAGCCGAAGCCCCGGCCTCTGCCGGGCGTCACGCTGCCGTTTTTAAGCCCGACCAAAACCCCGAAAATTGCTTAAAAATGGAAATAAATTTCCACCCAAAAAGGGTTAAAAGTCGGTTGGACGGCAGCCCGGGTCGGTCTCTGCAGACCTGGTGGCCCTTGACAGTAGTCTGGAAAACAGACCAAGTCTCGAAATGCCACCTCCTACCATTCTCCAGGTACTCCGCCAATCCCCGCTGCCAGAAATGACAAGAGTCAAATCAGCGGGACGGATTTCACTTTTGTGAACGACCACCGGCACTTTTTTCGGCCACAGGCGGTCAAATCTTTCCCCTTCCGTACTTCCGGTACAACTTTGAACGGCCATATCTCCGCACTCCCGCGTCGGAGCCAAGCCGTTTTTACACCGTTAGACGCGGCTTACCCTGCCCGTTCGAATGCCCCCTTGCCCGGCGGCAAAGGAGAATTTTTTTATTTTTCCGTCAATTTCGGGAAATTTTTTTCCCGCACTGAACTCCGATTTTACGCCTTTAATCGATTCGGAGACGGTTGCTTACGCAAGGGAAGCAAAGCCCGGGCTTCTGCCGGGCGTCAGACTGCCGCTTGTAAGCCCGTCCGAAACATGAGTTCCCACTTTTAGTTATCCAGTTGTCAATTTTAAAATTTCAGTTTATGAGTTGCCACCTTGGTTTATGATTTGCTACCTTGACAACTCAATAACCAGTGTTTCAGACAATGCACAAGGCCATTTGCCGACCCCAATCTCGGTTCCCCAAGCGGGAAAGCCGCACCCGAAGCCCCGGTAAGGCGGCCGAATCCATTCCCATCCGACTTCCGTCCCCAATGTTCCGGGCAGCACGGTGGCATACACTGTTGCCTCACAGAGCCAGGGACCCGGGTTCGAATCCGGCCTCGGGTGACGGTCTGTGTGGAGTTTGCACATTCTCCCCGTGTTTGCGTGGTTTTTCTCCAGGGGCTCCGGTTTCCTCCCACAGTCCAAAGATGTGCAGGTTAGGTTGATTGGCTATGATACCATTGACCGTTAGTGGGATAGGGTGGGATATGTGTCGGTGCAGGCTCAATGGGCCGAAATGGCCTCTATCTGTACTGCGGGGTTTCTGTGATTCTGTGAATGTCAAGTATTCACTTACTGAGTTGCCTCCTTGGTTAATCATTTGTCGCTCTGACTTTTGGTTAACCAGTTGTCGATGTTCAAGTTTGCAGCCTGACCACCATCTCCAGTGTGACCACACTGGATCCATGTTCTGCTGGCATTCGAGCTGGCGTTCACCTTCTCTGCCACCCTCAGCCACACTGCCTTGGTTTGCTGGGGTGGCTTCTTCCTCCCCAAGGAGGGGAAGAGCACCTCCCTGCTCTCTGTCGCTCCCTCCACCAATGCCTGGTGGGCTGCCTCGTCAAATCTGGGGGATGCCTTACTCCGATGTGTCGCCATGATTGATGATGGTAGCAGCAGCTGCCAGGGCCAATTTATCATAGCCAATCAACCTAGCCTGCACATCTTCGGCCTGTGGGAGGAAACCGGAGCACCCGGAGGAAACCCACGCAAACACGGGGAGAATGTGCAAACTCCACACAGAAAGTCACTCGAGGTCGGATTCGAACCCGGGTCTCTGGCGCTGTGATGCAACAGTGCTAAGCACTACGCCGCCGTGCTGCCTGCCATCAGAGGCGAGTTTCCCACCTTAATAGCTCTCTGGCTAGGGGTTCCCACACGTGGGGAATCAATTGGGCTGTTAAATCAAAATTGAATCAATTTCCCACATCGTGCAGCCGGTACAGGAAATGTGGGGAACACGACTCCAACCCGCCCCCGTAGCAAAATTCCACACGAATTCTGAACGATGTGGGAAACTGATGCAATTTTGATTTAATAGCCCAATTGATTCCCCACGAATGGGAACCCCTAGCCTGAGAGCTTTTCAGGTGACATCATCACTGCTGCTTCATTTAAAGGCTTCCACAAGCCTTGCTGACTTCAGCAGACTGCCAAGCTTCTGGCCCTGGCAGCTGCTGCAAACATCATCAGTCATGGCGACACATCGGAGGAAGGCATCCCCCAGATTTGACGAGGCAGCCCTCCAGGCATTGGTGGAGGGAGCGAAAGACAGCAGGGAGGTGCTCTTCCCCTCCTCGGGAGGAAGAAGCCACCCCAGCAAACCAAGGCTGTGTGGCTGAAGGTGGCAGAACAGGTGAACACCACCAGCAATACCATCAGAACATGGACCCAATGTCGCAAACGCTTCCATGACCTTCTGCGCACTGGAAAAGTGAGTATGATGTTCCCATCGCTCTTAATCTGATCCCCATTGCCTTTCCTCACCAGCTCTCAGCTTTACCAATCTCTTCCTCCACATCCCACTTGATACTGACATCCATGCACCCTTTCCCACTCCCTCTCTCTCTATGATCACATTCACCTAACTAATGGACTATGCAGCCCTCACACTCCCTATCACTGTCATGCTATGAAAGCAACATACATCACATAGGGAGGGCCCTTGGTCTTGCCATCTCACTCCATCTTTCTCTCTTTCTAAGCATCTATGCCATCGATTCTCTACACTCACTCATTCATTCTCGCTCAAACTCCACTTGTCTCCCCCATTGCAGGAAAAGAGAGCTGACAACCGAGCAGAGCGAGCCAAGCCAGGGGGAGAGGCAGCCTCCTTAGCCCAGCTGACCCCATGGGAGGAGGCGGTCCTGGAGGTCGTCGGCGTCCAGGGCGAAACACAAGTGGGGGACGGAGAGACCGGTGGAGCAGAGCAAGCTGCTGACAGAAGAGTTTTCCAACTCTCTCAATTGCATTGCATGACTCGCTGATAATGACTTGGAAGCTCTAACAGATGGACCTCTGATCATCTGCAATAAGCATTGTGCAGGTAACCCTGGCCTCTCATCTCTGACACTTTCCTTTACTCCCCCACAGGTCCATCGCAAGCTCCCGTCTCCAGGACGCAGGAGGAGGTTCAGCCTCAGCTACGAGACTCCTCAGAGGAAGCTGCAACCTCTGAGGGCGCAGCGTCAGCAGAACGCAATGCACCCAGCACCAGCGCAGAGACTGACACCTCGGTGGGACCTTCTGGACATAGAGTAGTGTCGTCACCTGGTGTATCACAGCTCACAAGTGAGCCTCAGCAGATGGTGGAGACAGGGACAGCAGTGGAGAGTCCTAGTCGGAGGGCGCAGCACTCTCCCAGCTCGGCTCAGCTGCATGTCGACCCTCTGCCTCTGGGTCCATCCACAGTATCAGCGGTGATGGCATTCCAGGAAAATATGCAGGAGTCTCTGGCAGGTTTTGTCTCCAGGGCTGCTGCGAGTGTGGAGCGAATGGAGGAGTCCGCCGCTGACACGAGCAGAGCCTTTGTGGAGTCATTGGCGCATCATGGCATTACCACAGAAAGGATGGCAACCTCCGTGGAAAGGCTGGCTACGGCCATGGAGGAGATACATCGCGCGAGTGTTGAATACATGGTGAGTGTTCAGACTAGACTGACATCTCTGGAGGAGCGATGCGCAGCTATTGAACGGAGAAACCAGACCTTCATGGCAGTCCCTCTGAGAAGGACTGCCAGTCCCGACACGGGTCCCCATGGCTCCCCTGATGTGCAGCAAGGTGCTCTCTCGCCACTTGCAAGCGCTGAGGGGGACCTGACCCATGAGAGGGATGATGGTGGCAGAGAACAAGGAGGTGGGGGCTCCTCTCCAAGCGCTCAAACTTCCATGCCACTGACAAGTCCTCGGTCAGAGCCCCACCTGAGTCAGCACCCAAGTGAGATCGGCGTCTCAACCCCTGCACAGCCGCAGGAGCAGCAGACTGCTGCGCAGCCCTTACAGGCTCGCAATCCCAGAGGACGCCCGCCAAAGGTGTCCAGACAGGAGCAGCAAGGAAGTCAGCAAGGGGCCTCCACATCTGCTGATGCCACTGGGGTATCACTACGTAGGAGCACGCGTAAGAGAAATAAACTGCACAAATAGTCACAAGGGTAGTCACTTGGGTGGAATTTAATGTGTTATGGTTGAAAGCCATCAGAATAATGTGATTAAAACATCTGTTGGCTACTGCTGTAGTTTTGGCGTGTGTCGTTTCGCGAATGGGACTTTCACTTTGAGGTCAGTATGGTGGTCACATCGCTATAACTCAGCTGCTCCCTGGCTATTGTCAGTGCTCAGGTAAAAGGATGCGAGGCAATAGCCCCTCATGGGCGAGGCTCAGCAAATCTGGCCAATATGAGCGCGTTCCTTGCATGCCGGCCACCAATATTCTCGCGCACTGCTGCCGCTGGTTGATGAGCCTCTGCAAGATGTTCGTCTTCGCTCTCCTCCTCCCCCTCCTCCTCCTCATCTGAGGAGGATATGTCAGGAGCCACTTGGTCCTCGGCCATCTGCAAGCCACGACGCTGTGCCATGTTGTGAAGCACACAGCAAACCACAACGATTCTGGAGACCCTGGCTGCTGAGTATTGCAGGGCTCCACTTGATCTATCCAGGCATCTGAAGCGCATCTTCAGCAGACCAATGGTCTGCTCGATCATGGCTCTGGTGGAAAGGTGGCTGGAGTTGTAGTTCTCCTCAGCTGCGTTGGATGGGCTCCTCAGCGGCGTCAATAGCCACGTCCTCAAGGGATAGCCCTTGTCTCCAAGTAGCCATCCGTTAAGTTGGTCTGGCGGACTGAATAGCGGAGGCACAGTAGACTGGCGCAGTCTGAGGGAGTCATGGAAACTGCCAGGGTACTTGGCACAAACATGCACAATTTCCTTCTTGTGGTTACACACCAGCTGAACGTTGAGCGAGTGGAAGCCCTTGCGGTTGACAAATATACCAGGATTGCGATGGGGAGCCTTAAGGGCCACATGTGTGCAATCAACGATGCCCTGCACCCTTGGAAAGCCTGCAAGATTCGCAAATCCATCCGCTCTCGCCATGACACTTGCTAGATCCTTGGTGAAATGGATGTGATTGTGCGCGATGGCAAAGAGGGCATCGGTTACCTGCTTGATGCAGGTGTGTGCGGCCGCCTGTGAGATGCCACTGATGTCTGCTGCTGATCCCTGGAATGAGCCTGAGGCAAAAAAGTTGAGTGCGATGGTGACTTTGACGGCCACTGATAAGGGGTGTCCAGCTGCTCCTCTGGGCTCCAGGTCTTGCTGCAGCATTGCGCAGATGTCAGCCACTATCTCTCGCGAAAGTCGGAGCCGCCTTTGGCACTGCCGCTCACACATGTCGAGGTAGCTGACCCTGCGTCTGTAGACCCTGCTTGGGGGGTATCTCCTGCGCCGACGGACTTCCATGCGCTGGCCCCTTCTGGCCTGTGCATCCTCAGGTGGGGCAGCAGCAGCTTGGCGCAACTGTTGTTGCTGCTGCTGTTGGGCGGCCTCATGTAATATCCAGAAGGGCAGGCCAAAAAAAAGCTCCCATGCTTCTGGTAGATGCCTCAGTTGAGGAAGCGCTCAGTGAAGGTGGCGAGAGGGGTTTCCCAGGAGGTCACACTGGAGATGGTTGTCAGGCTCCAAACTTCCAGAGCTTTGGGAAGCCTTCTGAAAGATACCCCAGACCTGCGAGATCAAAGTTATGCCACCTGCAATTAAAGCCTGTTCAAATCTGCCATTTAATGGTTGAGCTGCAGCTGCTACTCCTCAAGCCAGTTAGGATTATAGAGCCAATTGAGGGCTTGTTCAGGGTCTTAAGGGCCTATCCCGCCTCCTGGAGGCGGGACGGAGTCGGGACCAGCAGACACGAATTTAGGAAAATCCAGCCCGAAATGTGGGGAACACGACCCCAACCCGCCCCCCGTAGCAAAATCCAGCCCATGGTCTAATGCAGTAATAACAGAGAAAAGGCCTGTTGTAATATAAAAATACACTGGGCCCAGTGCAGTAATAACTGAGACAGCATGAACTGCAATATAAACAGAGCCATGGGCCAGTGCAGTAATAACTGAGAAAGAGCCTAGTGTAAAAAAAGATATGGTCTGGTTCAGTAGTAACTGAGACAGGGACTAGTGTAATATAAACATAGACAGTATAAAGTGCAGCAATAACTGAGACAGAGCCTACTACAACATAAACAGAGACAGAGTCTAGTGTAATATTAGAAATACATGGCCTAGTGCAGTAATAACAGAGAGAGGGTCCAGTTTATTATAAACAGTGCAACGGTCCAGTGCTTTAATAACTGAGAAAGGGCCTGCTGTTATATAACCGGAGACAATGTCTAGTAAAGCTATAACGGAGACCGGGCCTATTATAATATAAAGAGACAAGCCCTGGTGCATTCATAATTGAGACCGGGCCTAGTTTAATTCAAACCGAGACAGGTTATAGTACAGCAATAGCAGAGACTGCGGCTTAGTGTAATATAAACAGAAACAGGGCCTACAGTAACATAAACAGAGATAGGGTCTAGTTAAATATAAACAGAGACAGGGTCCAGTGTAACATAAACAGAGACTGGGTCTAGTGTAATATAAACAGAGACAGGGTCT
Organism: Somniosus microcephalus; assembly: GCF_052327205.1. Lineage (NCBI taxonomy): Eukaryota > Metazoa > Chordata > Chondrichthyes > Squaliformes > Somniosidae > Somniosus > Somniosus microcephalus. Next base: position 21,380,957 of record NC_140990.1, on the reverse strand, counting down.
AGTGTAATATAAACAAAGGCAGGGTCTAGTGTAACATAAACACAGACAGGGTCTAGTGCAGTAATAACTGAGAAAGGACCTCATGCAATATAAACAGAAATATGTCCACGTGCATTAATAACTGAGACAGGGTCTAGTGTAATATAAAAAAAGACAGGATCTAGTGTAATATAAACAGAATCAGGGTCTAGTTTAATATAAACAGAGATACGGTCTAGTGTAATATAAACGGAGATATGGTCTCGTGTAATATAAACAGAGACATGTCCTGGTGCAGTAATAACTGAGACAGGGCCTCGTGTAATATAACAGAGACTTAATCTAGTGCAGTCAGAACTGAGACAGGACCTCATATTATGTAAACAGAAACATGTCCATGTGCAGTAATAACTGAGACAGGGCCTCGTGTAATATAATAAGAATATGTCCTTGTGCAGAAATAACTGAGACAGGGTTTAGTGTAATATAAACAGAGACAGAGTCCAGTGTAATATATACAGAGTCAGGGTCTAGTGTAATATAAACAGAGACAGGGTGCAGTGTAATATAAACAGAAACAGTGTCTAGTGTAATATAAACAGAGACAGGGTCTAGTATAATATAAACAGAGACAGGGATAGTGTAATATAAGCAGTGACAGGTTCCAGTGTAATATAAACAGAGACAGGGTCTAGTGTAATATAAACAGAGACAGGTTCTAGTGTAATATAAACAGAGACAGCGTCTAGTGTATTATAAACAGAGACAGTGTCTAGCGCAGTAAGAACTGAGACAGGACCTCATGTAATATAAACAGAAATATGTCCATGTGCTTTAATAACTGAGACAGGGTCTAGTGTAATGCAAACAGAGACAGAGTCCAGTGTAATATTAACAGACAGGGTGTAGTGTAATATAAACAGGGATAAGTCCAAGTGCAATATAAACAGAGACAGGGCCTAGTGCAAGATAAACAGAGAAAGGGCCTTGTGTAATATAAACAGAGACACGGTTCAAATGCAGTAATAACAGAGACAAGGCCTGTTGTAATATAAAAACACAAAGGGCCCAGTGCAGTAATAACTGACACAGTATGAACCGCAATCTAAACAGAGCGATGGGCCAGTGCAGTAATACCTGAGAAAGAGCCTAGTTTAATAACAACATATGGTCCAGTGCAATAATAACTGAGGCAGGGCCTACTCTAATAAATACAGCAACAGTGTCAAGTGTAGCAATAACTGAGAATGAGCCTAGTACAATATAAATAGAGACAGAGTCTAGTATAATTTTAGAAAGACTTTGGCTAGTGCAGTAATAACAGAGACAGGGTCTAGTGCAATAGTAACAGAGACATGGTCTAGTGCAGTAGTAACAGAGACAGGGTCTAGTGTAATGTAAACAGAGACAGGGTTTAGTGTAACATAAACAGAGACAGGGTCTAGTGTAATATAAACAGAGAGAGGGTCTACTGTAATATAAACAGAGACAGGGTCGACTGTAATTTAAACAGTGACAGGGCCTAGTGTAATATAATCAGAGACAGGGCCTAGTGTAAAGTAAACAGAGACAGGGCCTAGTGTAATATTATTAGAGACAGGGTCTCGTGTAATACTAAAAGAGACAGGGTCCAGAGTAATATAAACAGAGACAGGGCCGAGTGTAATATAAACAGAGACAGGGCCTAGTGTAATATAAACAGAGACAGGGCCCAGTGTAATATTATCAGAGACAGGTTCTAGTGTAATATAAACAGAGACAGGGTCTAGAGTAATATAAACAGAGACAGGGCCTAGAGTAATATAAACAGAGACAGGGCCTAGAGTAATATAAACAGAGACAGGGTCCAGAGTAATATAAACAGAGACAGGGCCGAGTGTAATATAAACAGAGACAGGGTCTAGTGTAATATAAACAGAGACAGGGTCTAGTGCAATATAGACAGAGAAATGGCCTAGTGTAATATAAGCAGAGACATTGTCTAATGCAATAATATCAGCGACAAGGCCTAGTGTAATATAAAAAGACACTGGGCCCAGTGAAGTAATAACTGAGACTGCATGAACTGCAATATAAACAGAGCCAAGGGCCAGTGCAGTAATAACTGAGAAGTGCCTAAAGAAAGAAAAGATATGGCCTAGTGCAGTAATAACTGAGACAGGGACAAGTGTAATATAAATGTAGACAGTGTAAAGTGCAGCAATAACTGAGACAGAGCCTACTACAACATAAAGAGAGACAGAGTCTTGTGTAATATTAGAAATACATGGCCGAGTGCAGTAATAACAGAGACAGGGTGTAGTGTAATATAAACAGTGCAATGGTCCAGTGCTTTAATAACTGAGGCAGGGCCTACTGTTATATAACCGGAGACAATGTCTAGTAAAGCTACAACGGAGACAGGGCCTACTATAATATAAAGAGACAAGATCTGGTGCATTAATAATTGAGACAGGGCCTAGTTTAATTCAAACCGAGACAGGGTGTATGACAGCAATAACAGAGACCAGGGCTTAGTGTAATATAAACAGAAACAGGGCCTACGGTAACATAAACTGAGACAGGGTCTAGTGTAATATAAATACAGACAGTGACTAGTGTAATATAAAGAGAGACATGGTCGAGTGTAATATAAACAGAAACAGGTCCTATGCTAATATAAACAGAGACAGGGTCTAGTGTCATATAAACAGAGACAAAGTGTAGTGTAATATATACAGAGACAGAGTCTAGTGAATATTAGAAAGACATGGCCTCGTGCAGTAATAACAGAGACAGGGTCCTGTTTAATATAAACAGTGCAACGGTCCAGGGCTTTAATAACTGAGACAGGGCCTACTGTTATATAACCGGAGACAATGTCTAGTAAAGCTACAACGGAGACAGGGCCTACTATAATAAAAAGAGACAAGATCTGGTGCATTAATAATTGAGACAGGGCCTAGTTTAATTCAAACCGAGACAGGGTGTATGACAGCAATAACAGAGACCAGGGCTTAATGTAATATAAACAGAAACAGAGCCTACGGTAGCATAAACAGAGATAGGGTCTAGTGTAATATAAACAGAGACATGGTCTAGTGTAATATAAACAGAAACAGGGCCTACAGTAACATAAACAGAGACAGGGTCTAGTGTAATATAAACAGAATCAGTGCCTACTGTAATATTAAAAGAGACATGGTCTAGTGTAATATAAACAGAAACAGGGCCTACGGTAACATAAACTGAGACAGGGTCTAGTGTAATATAAAGACAGACAGTGACTAGTGTAATATAAAGAGAGGCAGGGCCTAGTGTCATATAAGCAGAAACAGTGACTACTGAGATATAAACAGAGACATGGTCTAGTGTAATATAAACAGAGTCAGGTTCTAGTGTAATATAAACAGAGACAGGGCCTAGTGTAATATAAACAGAGACAGGATCTAGTGTAATATAAAAAGAGACATGGTCTAATGCAGTAATAACAGAGACAAGGCCTGTTGTAATATAAAAAGACACTGGACCCAGTGCAGTAATAACTGAGACAGCATGAACTGCATTATAAACAGAGCCATGGGCCAGTGCAGTAATAACTGAGAGCCTAGTGTAAAAAAAGATATGGTCTAGTGCAGTAATAACTGAGACAGGGACTAGTGTAATATAAACAGAGACAGAGTCTAGTGTAATATTAGAAAGACATGGCCTAGTGCAGTAATAACAGAGACAGGGTCCAGTTTAATACTGATAGTGCAACGGTCCAGTGCTTTAATAACTGAGGCAGAGCCTACTGTTATATAACCGGAGAAAATGTCTAGTAAAGCTATAGCGGAGACAGGGCCTATTATAATATACAGAGACAGGCCCTGGTGCATTAATAATTGAGACAGGGCCTAGTTTAATTCAAACCGAGACAGGGTATAGTACAGCAATAACAGAGACTGCGGCTTAGTGTAATATAAACAGACACAGGGCCTACAGTAACATAAACAGAGACAGGGTCTAGTTAAATATAAACAGAGACAGGGTCTGGTGTAGTATATAAAGAGACATGGTCTAGTGTAATATAAACAGAGACAGAGTCCAGTGTAACATAAACAGAGACAGGGTCTAGTGTAATATAAACAGAGACATGGTCCAGTGTAATATAAACAGAGACATGGTCTAGTGTAATATAGACACAGACAGGGTCTAGTGCAGTATAAACAGGGACATGGTCTCGTGTAATATAAACAGAAACAGTGTCTAGTGTAATATAAACAGAGACAAGGTCTAGTGTAACATAAACAGAGACAGGGTCTAGTGTAACATAAACAGAGACAGGGTCTAGTGTAACATAGATAGAGACAGGGTCTAGTGTAACATAAACAGAGACAGGGTCTAGTGTAACATAAACAGAGACAGGGTCTAGTGTAACATAGATAGAGACAGGGTCTAGTGTAATATAAACAGAGACAGGGCCTAGTTTAAAATAAACAGAGACAGCGTCTACTGTAATATAAACAGTGACAGGGCCTAGTGTAATATAAACAGAGACAGGGCCGAGTGCAATATAGACAGAGAAAGTGCCTAATGTAATATAAACCGAGACATCGTCTAATGCAGTAATAATAGAGACAAGGCCTCGTGTAATATAAAAAGACACAGGGCCCAGTGCTGTAAAAACTGAGACAGTATGAACTGCAATATAAACAGAGCCATGGGCCAGTGCAGTAATAACTGGGAAAGAGCCTAGTGTAAAAAAAGATATGGTCTAGTGCAGTAATAACTGAGGCAGGGACTAGTGTAATATAAACAGAGACAGTGTAAAGTGCAGCAAAACTGAGACAGAGCCTACTACAATATAAAGAGAGACAGAGTCTAGTGTAATATTAGAACAACATGGCCTAGTGTAATATAAACAGAGACAGGGTGTAGTGTAATATAAACAGAGACAGGGTGTAGTGTAATATAAACAGAGACAGGGTGTAGTGTAATATAAACAGAGACAGGGTGTAGTGTAATATATACGGAGACAGAGTCTAGTGAATATTAGAAAGACATGGCCTCGTGCAGTAATTACAGAGACAGGGTCTTGTTTAATATAAACAGTGCAACGGTCCAGGGCTTTAATAACTGAGACAGGGCCTACTGTTATATAACCGGAGACAATGTCTAGTAAAGCTTCAACGGAGACAGGGCCTACTATAATAAAAAGAGACAAGATCTGGTGCATTAATAATTGAGACAGGGCCTAGTTTAATTCAAACCGAGACAGGGTGTATGACAGCAATAACAGAGACCAGGGCTTAATGTAATATAAACAGAAACAGAGCCTACGGTAGCATAAACAGAGATAGGGTCTAGTGTAATATAAACAGAGACATGGTCTAGTGTAATATAAACAGAAACAGGGCCTACAGTAACATAAACAGAGACAGGGTCTAGTGTAATATAAACAGAATCAGTGCCTACTGTAATATTAACAGAGACATGGTCTAGTGTAATATAAACAGAAACAGGGCCTACGGTAACATAAACTGAGACAGGGTCTAGTGTAATATAAACAGAGACAGGGTCTAATCTATTTATATATAAACGGATCGATCTATCTGTCTGTCTGTCTGTCTGTCCTTCGGTGTGCATCTATCCGGCTATGCACTCGAAATTTATAGAGCGTACCTACGCGTGCGTTACCTCCGAAGAAAGCTTATGGTTCCGGGACAGTCGTAAGCGTATTTTCTTTTTGGTTGGACGAAAATTGTTCGCGCCTTAGGCAAAAAACCTTCAAAATTAAACTCATTATCTGCTAATTAGCATTGATTGACTGACGTCAACTTTCGACCAATCCTGTGCCATCACGATTGACCAATCCTACAGTTCAGTCGCCTGATGGTTGGCCAATCGCTGCATCTGTGGGCGGGTCTAATCGTTTTCATCTCAGGGATCTGGCAGCCATTGCCTCAAGCTAAAAACTCCATTTACTTCCAGCTCAAAATCTGCTAATCCAGCTTCGAAAAAGTTGGTATCTCTTTTAAAAATAACACAAGATTTACCAAAAACGTTTCATAAGTACTTTCACTTTCATCTTTCAAGGTATTAAAAGGTAGAAATGTTGCCCGGCAGCAGATTCACACAGGGACAGACAGACAGGCCCCAAAGCCTGGGACTCGATTTAAAATGTTGCACGGCAGCAGATTCACACAGGGACAGACAGAGAGGCCCCAAAGCCTGGGACTCGATTTAAACCACCGGCCACAGAGACAGGGCCCCAAAGCCTGGGACTCGATTATAACCGCCCGGCCCAAAACAGCCCTGGCAAAGCCGGGCTACCCCAGCTAGTGTAATATAAACAGAGACAGGGCCTAATGTAATATAAACAGGGACAAGATCTAGTGTAATATAAACAGAGACAGGGTCTAGTGTAATATAAATAGAGACAGGGTCTAGTTTAATATAAACAGGGACAGGGTCTAGTGTAATATAAACAGGGACAAGGTCTAGTGTAATATAAACAGAGACAGGGTCTAGTGTAATATAAAGAGAGGCAGGGTCTAATATAATATAAACAGAGACAGGGTCTAGTGTAATATAAACAGAGACAGGGTCTAATGTAATATAAACAGGGACAAAGTCTAGTGTAATATAAACAGAGACAGGGTCTAGTGTAATATAAACAGAGCCAGGGTCTAGTGTAATATAAACGGGGACAGGGTCTAGTGCAATATAAACAGGGACAAGGTCTAGTGTAACATCAACAGAGACAGGCTCTAGTGTAATATGAACAGAGACAGGGTCTAACCTAATATAAACAGAGACAGGGTCTAGTGTAATATAAACAGAAACATGGTCTACTGCAAAAATAAGAAAGACAGGGCCTATTGTAATCTAAATGGACATGCGCTGGTGCATTCATTATTCAGACAGTACCTAGTGCAACACAAACAGAGACAGGGTCCAGTGCAATAATAAGAGAGACACGGGCCTAGTGTATTATAAACAGAGACAGGGCCGAGTGTAATATAAACAGAGACAGGGTCTAGTATAATATAAACAGAGACGGGATCTACAGTAATATAAACAGAGACAGGGTCTAGTGTAATATAAACAGAGACAGGGTCTAGTGTAATATAAACAGAGGCAGGGTCTAGTGTAACATAAACAGAGACAGAGACTAGTGTAATATAAACAGAGACTGGGTCTAGTGTAATATAAACAGAGACAGGGTCAAGTGTAAAATAAACAGAGACAGGGTCTAGTGTAATATAAACAGAGACAGGGCCTTATATAATATAAACAGGGACAAGGTCTCGTGTAATATTAACAGGGACAGGGTCTAGTGTATTATTAACAGAGACAGGGTCATGTGTAATATAAATAGGGACAGGGTCTAGTGTAATATAAACAGGGACAAGGTCTAGTGTAATATAAACAGAGACAGGGTCTAGTGTAATATAAACAGAGACAGGGTCTAGTGTAATTAAACAGGGACAGGGTCAAGTGTAATATAAACAGTGACAAGGTCTAGTGTATCATAAACAGAGACAGGCTCTAGTGTAATATGAACAGAGACGGGATCGAGAGTAATATGAAAAGAGACTGGGTCTCGAGTAATATAAACAGAGGCAGGGTCTAGTGTAATATAAACAGAGACAGGGTCTAGTGTAATATAAACAGAGACAGGGTCTAGTGTAATATAATAAGAGGCTGGGTCTCGTGTAATATAAACAGAGTCAGGGTCTAGTGTAATATAAACAGAGACAGGGAGTATTGTAATATAAACAGAGACGGGGACCAGTGTAATATAAACAGAGACAGGGTCTAGCGTAATATAAACAGAGACAAGGTCTAGTGTAATATAAAGAGACACAGCATCTAATGTAATATGAAGAGGGACAGGGTCTAGTGTAATATAAACAGAGACAGGGTCTAGTGTAATATAATAAGAGACTGGGTCGCGTGTAATATAAACAGAGACAGGGTCTAGTGTAATATAATAAGAGACTGGGTCTAGTGTAATATAAACAGGGACAAGGTCTAGTGTAATATAAACAGAGACAGGGTCTAGCGTAATATAAACAGAGACAAGGTCTAGTGTAATATAAAGAGACACAGCATCTAATGTAATATGAAGAGGGACAGGGTCTAGTGTAATATAAACAGAGACAGGGTCTAGTGTAATATAATATGAGACTGGGTCTCGTGTAATATAAACAGAGACAGGGTCTAGTGTAATATAATAAGAGACTGGGTCTAGTGTAATATAAACAGGGACAAGGTCTAGTGTAATATAAACAGAGACAGGGTCTAGTGTAATATAAACTGAGACAGGGTCTAATGTAATATAAACAGAGACAGGGCCTAATGCAATATAAACAGGGACAAGGTCTAGTGTAATATAAACAGAGACAGGCTCTCGTGTAATATAAACAGAGCCAGGGTCTAGTGTAATATAAGCAGCGACAGGGTCTAGTCTAAAATAAACTGATACAGGGTCTACTGTAATATAAACAGGGACAAGATCTAGTGTAACATCAACAGAGACCGGCTCTTGTGTAATATGAACAGAGACAGGGTTGAACCCAATATAAACAGAGACAGGGTCTTGTGTAATATAAACAGAAACATGGTCTACTGCAAAAATAAGAAAGACAGGGCCTATTGTCATCTAAATGGACATGCGCTGGTGCATTAATAATTCAGCTGTGCCTGGTGCAACACAAACAGAGACAGGGTCCAGTGCAATAATAACAGAGACACGGGCCTAGTGTATTATAAACAGAGACAGGGCCGAGTGTAATATAAAGAGACATGCCCTGGTGCAGTAAAACTGCGACAGGTCCCAGTTTATTAGAAGGAGAGACATGGCCTAGTGCAGTAATATTTGAGACAGGGCCCAGTGTAATATAAACAGAGACATGGTCTAGTGCAGTAATAACCGATACAGGGTCTAGTGTAATATAAAGAGAAACATGTCCCAGTGCAGATGCAGGGCCTATGATCGACGCAATTGTCTCTTTGTTTATGACACACTGAGTAAACATTTTGTTATCCTCCCTCATCGCACCTCAATGTGACATTGGGCCATGAAATACAGTGACACTGAGAGTTCGCTGTCAGTCACCCGTGCCGTAACACCTGCAGTTTATATGTAGGCTCTTGCCCTAAATACACCGCTTTGTGCGGTGTTAAGAGACAGAAGTATTTCCTGGAATCCCCAGCTGTCACATGTGAAACCGTTAAACTGACTGCTCTGCAAGTGATGGGCACAGATGTGGTGCTGTACCGCCATCCAGTGGCGAGGGGGGTTAACTGGAATCCTGTCTGTGAAACAATGGCCCGGATATTCTGATGTCTACGGGTGGGCACGCGTTGTGTACTCACCCGTAGGGACATCGGAAATGCCGGTTTAAGGCATGCTCAGCGCATGCGCTGGAAACCGGCATTTCCAATCTGTCAAGAAAGCGCTTGACAGATCAACGCATGCGCAGGACAGGCAGCGCTGCCGGCTCAAAGTTCCGATTTTTTCTCAAATGCTTCAGTCCAGGTACGTCTGAAACAGCTGCACTCAGTGAAAGCAGGAGTACAGCCTGCATCCTACCGGAAGAAGCTGAAGGAACAAGTCTTTCAGCAGTCGGCTTGGACACGGAACATTTTTAATTGTGAAAGTGAGCAAATTTCTTTGTAGAAAGCCGGAGGTAAGCTTTTATCAACTTTAATGTATTAAAACCTTTATTGGTTTTGGATCTTGTTTTGAGTAGTGTCGTTCAACTCTTGCTGTGTGCAAGGTAATCATTCTATTGAATTAGATTTCATTTCCTTAAATGTGAAAATTACTGTTTAAAATGAATTATTTAACATTTACTTAAGTTTAAAAAAAATTATGCCTAAAAATATCAATTAGTTATACGTTAACTATTCCATGCCCTATAAAATTTGAATGTATAACTTTGTGAAAATGTTAAAGTTCTTAGAAAATCATCTCGGGCCGTGATATTCATCAGGCGGGTATGACGTTTTCCCCATCCGATACCGCATGTTTCCCACCAAAGCCCGACTAGCCAGTCACTTTATTAAAATTACTTTTACAACACTTTCCATTTTTCCCTTACAAGTACTTCATCTGTTTAAAGAGGAAGCCTGTGAGGGAGAAACATGCCCTTTGACGATGTTGCCCTGATCCTCGGTGCGATTGTGCATCAGAGAATTGGAAACGCCTGGGAACAAGAAAGAAGAATGAGGAACCATCATCGTCTCCTGATCAGGAGGACCTACTACCCAGAGAGTGTACAGGGAGAGGCTCTCATTTGAGATGCTGTCAGACGAGTTATGTGTGAGGAGGCTGCGCTTCAGTAAAGAGGCAATCGGCCGACTATGTGACATGTTAAAGGAGGACCTTCAAACACTCTCGAAGACCCGCGCTGCCTTGTCAGTGAACATGAAGGTAACCACAGCATTGAACTTCTTTGCAAGTGGGTCATTTCAGGCAGGCACCGGTGACATTTCCAACATCTCCCAGAGTGCTGCGTCGGCCTGCATTCACCAGGTCACGGATGCCATTTTCCATAGGGCTTCAGAGTTCATAGACTTTGACTTGTCCACTCCGCATTAAATGGAGATGGCCCTTGCATTTTAAGGCATTGCTGGATTTCCCAAAGTGATTGGGGCCGTCGATGGAACCGATGCTGCATTGAAGGCATCACCTGTACACTGGTGACATACATCAACAGGAAGGGGTTTCACTCATTGAATGTCATGATAGTCTGTGATGCACACCTCATGATCCTAAACGTGAATGCAGATCACCGGGGAAGTGCTCATGACTCCTTCGTCCTCGGTAACTCGGACTTATATGGCACCCTCAGCACATTGCCTCCAGGATCTGCATGGCTATTGGGTGATGAGGGCTACCCGCTAAGACCATGGCTGATGACTCCCTTCCGCAAGAACAATAATGAGGCTCAGGAGAGATACAACCGGGCACACGTGTCCACATGGCAAGTGGTGGAGAGGATAATCGGGGTTCTGAAATCACGCTTCCGGTGCCTGGACAGGTCAGGGGGGAACTTGCAGTATTCATCTCTGAAAGTGTCAAGGATTGTGGCGGCCTGTTGTGCTTTGCATAACTTTGCCCTGCGGGAAGGACTGACCCTTAACCCTGCAGAGGAGCTCCCTGCGGAAATGGAGAACATGGACGATGCTAATGTGTCTGTGGCCAGGTCTGATGGGGAGGAGCCAAGTGCTGCCGAAAGTAAGGCTGCTTGGGAACTGCTAGTAGCCAACACCTTCACGAGGTGAAGATAGTGTCGCCTTGTACCTCCCCTCCCCCAGAAAGGCAAAGAAAGGAACAGACACAATTTAAAGTGAAACAGTGAACTTTTATTGCAGCATCAAAGATTTTTGAGGTTCAGTTTTGATATTCTTAATTTTTAACTTTCAAATGTTAACTAGCTATTTTCTGCTTTTCAAACATATGCAAACATAATGGTGTTGAATAAAATTTGTAAACTGTTTAAAGAGACTGTTTTAGTTTTTAGTGCAATAAAGACATTCAACATGGAAACTAGCTATTTTCTCATTTTCAAACAGTTGCAATTTTAAATACTTCTGCAAATAAAAAAGTTGAATTTTTTTTCAAAATGGCTAAAGGCTGTACCTTTTAAACGAAAAGGTTACATGCACTTTCAGTCACAATAAAAAAGCAATGATAACATTTAACATTTAAATAAAACGAAACATTAAAGAATTGAACGATTTGCCCCCTTGCATCTGTGCCTGAGGGTCAAAGGACGTGGATTGTGCAAAAGGTGACACCCTGCTGTCTCCTGCGCTTCCCCTTTCCCGTGACCGGAGCCCTCGGCTGCCAATTGAAAGAACCTATGTGCCATCTCTTGCCCTTCAGCAATTGCCTCCTGACAGGGTTGCTGCTGCTGCTGCTGAAAAGCAACGTTTGCTTGCATCAGGAATGTCGGAGCTGCTGTCTCGTGGGCCTGCACTGTTTCTGTGCTGGGAGCAGGTAAGGGCAGTTCTGCGGGAGTCAAAGTACTGGATGCAGAAACTGGTTGAAGCAACTGCAAGAGTCAAACGATAGACTTCTTTATCTGATTAAGTGCCATAGTAACATCTGGTTTTTGCAACTGCAATAGTATCTGATTAAGTGACATACCAAGAACATCAAGTCCCTGCCTGCTGGAGGCAAGAGAGTCAACTTTCTTCTCAAGAAGAGTACACATCTCTTGCCTCAACCCTTTAATCTGTTGCACCTGAGCACCTATGTTATTCCGTAGTGTTGAACGTCTTGCTGCTTCTCCCACCTGCTCTGCAGTATCAGGTTAGTGTCTGGCTGTGGAACGACAGTCATCTGTGCCTCGCACAGAGCCAGAATGGCCAGGACATGGAGAGGTACTGTGCATCCACCAGGGTCCATACCCTCCTCTTCCAGTAGCTGACAAAGTGCAAATTATTCCTCCTCCTCCACCACCTCACTTACTGCTCCCACTGCATCTGTAATCCCTTCCCCAATGCCCTCTGTGGCCGCAGCCTCAACGCACTGTTCATCCCGTGTGTGAGAAGTATGCTGTTCACCTTTGGAAAGGAAACAGTAAACATTTGCAAAGGTAAATCATGATCTGCCACATCATAGGAACTGATATTCAAGACAGACCTAACATTTTTATAAACCTGGCTGGCCAGACTAACTCACCTTTCCTTATCCCAATGTCTGATTTTGCAGCAGGCACTGTACAACCACTACTGATACCTTTCCTCATGCTTGGATAAATCCCTTACCGTGACAACAGCACTGCCTGCCAGTGCGTGTTCTCTGGTGTTGTTAACAATTTTACCCTAAAATGAAAACAGAAAATATGAAACGTCATGAAGCTGCAAATTTTTCTGCAGAGGCCACCCAACTGCATTTGAGACAGGGACACAACCTGCATTGGGGACAGGGATTTTTTTATCACTCACTAATTGAAATTTTACGAATCAAACCTGTGGATCCAAGATAAAAGCAAAATGGATGACCCTGAGCTGGCCCCAAAGCCATAAAATTTTATGGGAAGCTCAGATGCCTGGATAATGAAGTCAGTTGACAACACACATGCATCGAACAGCTTTTTAAAACAAGTTCAGTTAAATTTAAATAAATATTACTGTTGACTTTTCTAATAACTTTACAAACCTTAGCAGATCGCAATAAATCATTACATTTTTTGCGGCATTGTTCCGCTGCCTGTGGAATGGTGGAGTTTGCACTGACAGCGGTGCCCTGGACTTCTCATTCCCAAGGATCGGCGTGCACTTCACCTCAATCTCATTGAGAAGTGTGCTGATGTCATCGTCACTGAAATTCTGAGCCCTCTTAATGATGTGAATTGTGCTCAGTCCTTCCATTTCACTCTGCTGATTAATTAACTTGAATGAAAAAAATGTTTTCAGGGCTTTTAAAACGCTTTAAATTGCTTCAAATCCCTTTAAAACTATGTAAGATTCTTCCAATCCATGTAAAAGTCTTTATAAGTTTCTAAAAGTTTGCAAAAGATTCAAAAAACTATAAATAAACAATTTAGCATGCATTTTTCCAGCTACTTCCAATTACCAATGCTTCTGAACAGTTGAAAAAAGTCTGGGGTGGCCTATGGAAATATAAATTTTGAGTGCGGGTCTCCCCTACGCTCGCCGGCCGAGGCTCCGCGCACGCTGCGCTCCTGGGCGGCGTGACGTCATACGCTGCCCAGGAGCCTAGAGCATTAAGGTCGGTGCGGTTCCGTTTTTGCAGGTCGGGGGCCTCCATCCGCGGGCCAATGTTTTTGATCATATTTCCTGCGCACAATCAGCGCGTTCCCTCGGTGTTATTGACCCGCCACTAGTTTGCCTGGTGTGTACAGCTCCTTCAAGGGATCAAGGGATATGGGGAGAAGGCAGGGACTTTGGATGATCAGCCATGATCGCATTGAATGGCGGAGCAGGCTCGAAGGGCCCACTCCTGCTCCTATCTTTTATGTTTCTATGTTTCAACGGTTGGAACACAATGTCAAATTGTTTGGGCAATGTTTTTGCCGCAATATCTTTAATTTATGAACTAGTATACGTTCTCTAAATACATATTTTCACTATGTTCAGGATATATTCAAACCAGAAGATCCAGAGGAAAGTCTCCCGAATGGCTATCAGTTGCTCTCGGTTGCTGTTTCTTTGGGTGTATTTTAAATCAGCACCTCCCGCTGACAAGTTTAGAAAGTCCCCGTTTCTCCCCACACTGCCCGCTATCCCACTGACCTTGTCATATTGCGGCAGTGTGTTTGTACGGGGCACCCTCTTGTTCCAGTCACTGTGTCTCTCAGCCCGCAGTGATACACCGCGCTGTCAGACAGCAGCAGGCCGCTGACGGTGAAATTCCCCTCACTTTTAGAAGTGTCCAGAGATGCAGAAAATCGAACCCCCGCCCCCTCTGCTTTGGAAACATCCCCAGCAGAAAGGATGTAGATCAAGAATGTGTGGCCTTTGTCCCGGTCCTGACGGTACAGTTGTAAGGAATAGTAAGTAGCAGTGGTCGAATAATTGTAATTAATGGTCACCGAGTCTCCTTCAAACTGCATTGCTGTAACCGGCCCCTGTGAGACCGAGTACGCACCACTAACACCTGCAGAACTGTAAGCTCTTACTGTCATTTTATTATAACTAACATAATAAGGGTGATGGAATACATGGCAAGTATAAAGAAACACAGTTAAAAAATTCTCTATGTTAGTGGCACCTGCAAGAGGAAGTTTGTGTAACTTGTGAACTTACCGGTTAATAGAGCTGCAGCTGTGACGACTGAGTAAAAAGCCACACACAACATGTTTGCACAGAGTTGATGGCGGATTTGAACAGGACGGGTTGAACCTGTAATTGTTTTAGTCAAGTGTTGGGAAGATATGGAGTAATATCCGGTCTCTGTGCCGATTGGTTCATTCCTGACAGAGTCAACAGGTGACATCCAATCAGCTCAGGGGTCCTTTGTTCTCCAATTCATCCAATCAGCTCACAGCTCCTTTGTTCTCCATCTCCTTACGTCAGAGCGGGGAGCGGGGAACGGGTGAAATTGTTCTCCTCCCAACAGAGAACTGGAATGGGATTAAACCCAATGTTCGCCCTTTAACAGGGGCAGTATGTGCGTTGGGGGCAGTGAAGGGAAATGGTTATGTTGTTTAGTGTAAGTGTAGGAGGGTCCCGTTAACAGAGCTGCTCACTGACCATGAGAACTACCCACAGCCGATACTACATAGAATTACAGAGTATACAGCACAGAAACAGGCCATTCGGCCAAACTCTTCTTTATAATTTGGATTCCGTTCTATTATCTGATCATAATCCAGGTCACAGATCTGATTCAATGAGAGGAGGTGAGAGTCCTTTGCTGGTTTTTGTACTGACTGACTGCGCCCCTGTATCAGTGTGGGGCTCAGCGCACAGTGATACACGGCAGAGTCAGAGATTAGCGTTCCGGAGACATTTAAAGGAACCGTTTTGTTGTCTTGGTCCAAATCAGCAGAGAACCTTTCTGGGGTATCTGGAGACTTTTCTCCGGACACCGAGCTATATCGCTTCAGTAAATATCTCGGAGCATCCCCGGGATACTGGACATACCAGAAGAGTGTTGAGCCACCGTATTCTGCCGAGTAACGACACTTCAGTATTATGGTCTGTCCTTCCTGAGCCGTTAATTCTCGAGGATCCTGAAACACTGCGTCTTGTCCACTCGTACCTGTAACAAAATACAGAATGTGTGAAAAGCCTGGGAGTGAATACAAACCATGGAATACACACTGACCATTTAAACATAGACTCACTGGGCAGCACGACCATTATGATCAGTAAAGAACATGGAGTGCTCATGATGTCTGGTTTAGAGTTCGACAGAAAATAACAATGTTCTAAAAATGTGCGGTATTAAAGATTAAACCCAGATCAGGGGCAGGCTTCACTTATTGAGAAACTGAGGGGCGTTTCCCAGGGACAGGATTGGTTGGTCTCTCAGAACTGTCTTCAGCTTTGCACCAATGAGTGTTAGTTGTGCCCAATTACTGCAGGATCTCTCCAAACTCTTTTCTTGCCTGTCTGTGTGTGTCATTGTCTCTCTCTATATATATGTCTATTTAGCTCGGTGTCTCTATCTGTGTCACGGTCTCTCTCTCTCTCTCTCTCTCTCTCTCTCTCCCTGTCTGTCTTTTCCTCTCATTCTATCTCTGTCGCTCTCAAACTAAGGTGAAATGTGAAGAAATTCCTGAAGTCAATGTGTCCCATTAATAGTTGCAATCTTAAGAATATGAATTACATGACACACACACCAAAATTAACAAAAATACGCAGAATGTTTGATATATTTGGAGGTTAATAACGTTTATTCAGTTGTACTTTGCTTGAGGTGCAAACTCTATGATCAGAGAGCGCACTCCTGTGTCAGATGCAAGCCTCACACAGAGCATTGGAAACAAGCACATGACCACAGACACCCGCACACAGAAAGACACCCACACACACACACTAAAACATACAGAGACACACATACCAGAATAAACACAGACGGGCACACAATGAATGATGGATGTTATTAATGTATATTCAGTTTTGAATTGCTTGAGATGAATCAGAAACAGACTTGGTGCAAATCATTCTAGAATTGGATTCATTCCGTCTCTCAGCAATGTACCAAAATGTTTCCCAACCAATCAGACAATTCCTGAATATCATTTGACAAGGTGAACCCGCTCATCCCTGAGTCACGGGTTGTACATTTGTCCTTTCTCACTTCTCTTCCTGGACACAATCAGCACAGCCGCGTCCCCGCGGCGCGGTCTTTAACTGATGAGTGCAGGTCCCTGAAAGGATAAAGACATAAATGTCGCATTGTTTGCGCAGCAACTCGTTCACATTCTGCTTTCAGATGCAGTGGGATCTAAATTCACTAACCAAGTGCAATCTGTGCGGTGGGGAATGTAAAGGGAAATAGTTAATGTTGTTCTGGTATCAGTGCCAGAGGCTCCGATTAAAGAGCTCTCACTAACCATTAGAACTACTCACTGCCGATATAAAGGGGAATATAGAGGGCCAGCGGGTCCTAAGGGACATAAACACAACAATACGGTAAATTGTACAAACGCCACCTGTTATATGAATGAAATGGCGAATGGCTTACATGTTTGAGCAGATAGGCTCAGTGATACGACGGTGAGCTGGTCATTAAAATATTTACAACGTGCCATTAACAATACTTTAATAAATCACAATAACATTAAAATCAAACAAAGCTTCCATTTGAAATTAATGCCTTTATTTCTGAATCTCTTTATTAAATAAAGGAACCGAGTGGTGTTCTCCTTCTGTACCTCGCCCTCACACTGAAACCAACAGTGAATACATTCGCCCACTGCCCTCTGGTGGCGACTACCTGTAACTACAAGGTACAAATCCCGCCGTGTTGCTGTTCACCAGATCAGAGAATGAGGGAGGATATTCGGCTTGTCTTGTCTCATCCATCCAGAGAGACCCTCATTCCCGCCGCTCACTGCAGCCTCAAACCTTTCCTTAAACTGTTCCATGGTATTTCTCTCCGCCACTCCATCCAGACGTATATTCCACATATTAATCACTCTGTGTCTGTGAAGAATTTACTGCTACCAGCCCTAAAATGACAATTTATACATTGACCCCCTGTCCACAGCTTCTACTTCCACAGCTCAGTTTAAATGAATATTGCGGGTTCGGTTTTAATACTGATACTCCTCTTGTGGTCATTGCAGTCGGACACTGGGACACGCTGCTGCTTAAAACAGCTCCTCTGCCCACCCTCTTCACCATTCCGCTTCAGAGAAAGGGCTCATTGCGAGAGAGAGTGAGCACCAGGCGAATATTTCCTTCTTCTCACTCACTCTTCATCAGCCTCACCCACAGCTTGTTTGCTGCTCTCGCTCTGACCCGCCTTGCCTGCTCTGAGTTTTTGGAGAGATTGCTGCCACTGTTCCGTTTGGCATTGGCTGGATCACTTCTCAGTGCAGTGGGGCGGGGATCTGTCTTTCTGCTCCGACAGAGGGTTTCCCGGACTGCAGAGTTACAGATTCAGGGAGCATCATGCGGAACCGTCTCGCGCCACTCCTCATCATTTTTCAGATCTGAATCATGGTGATTCTGTCACTCAGACGCTGTCTTCAAGACTTAAGACAGAAAGAGAAGCGTTGACTTGTGGAGTGTTCTGTTTTCTCGCCCTTTTTAGAAGGTCGCTGTGACTCTCACTGTGGAGGCTGAATTATCGCTTGTTTATCGGTGTGAGAGCGCCCTCTGGTGAACACTAACTGGAACTCTCAGTGTGGGTTTTTGTACGGGATCCGCTATATCTCTGCAGCAATGTGGGCTCCATGGCATAGAAATACACGGCGGCGTCGGAGATCAGGGCTTTGCCGATCGTTAGCTCCGTAATCTTGGTAGTTTTATTCAACGTAGAATTGAATCAGTCAATGAAGTCGGGGTTCCGATTTACATTCTCTCCGATAAGCCGAAGCACGAAGTGTGGAGGCTGCCTGGGGTACTGACTGCACCAGAACACGTAAGTGTTAGTGGCGCTTGTTTTCTAGGTGCAGGTTAGTGTGACATTATTTTCCTCTTCAAGCGTCATTTCAGGGACCGGCTGTTCCGCTGCGTCTTGGTGGCTGCATTCTAACATAAAATAACAGTAATCATTATCATCATCACCATCAATGTCATCTCAAGCAACATAATCATCGGCATTTTAGCAAAAATAACCTCTGGGTTACAGCAGTCAGGGGGAGAATGTGAAGGAAATGCTTACTGAGAAGCGTTATAATGATGAGGAGCGGTGCGAGACGGTTCCACATGACGTTCCCTGAGTCTGTAACTCTGCAGTCCGGGAAATCCTCTGTCGGAGCAGAAATACAGATCCCCGTCCCACTGCACTGCTGATAAAAGCAATGCCAAACAGCGAACAGCGGCAGCAATCTCTCCAATAACACAGGGCAGGCAAGGCGGGTCAGATTGAGAGCAGCAAACCAAAGCTGCGGGCAGTGTCACCGCAAAATTTGTCTCTATAATTTCCAGTGGATGACGGCGAGAAACATGTGACCACGCGCCCTCTGCCGGTGACTCTGAGAATGTTACACTGTCAGGGTAATGGACAGAGTAAAGTGTGAGTTTATCAACGGGGCAGTTTCCAGAGGCCTGTTATTGGGAGGGTCTTCATAACTAATAATAAGACATTTAATTAATTATATAGAATGGAGCAGGTGATGTGTTACTGTTGCGAGATGTGGGAGCCGGTGGTCCCCATTGAGGCTCACGGTGATTACATCTGCGCCAAGTGTTTGCTGCTAGAGGAACTCAAGTTCCATGTTATGGAGCTTGAGACCGAGCTTCAGACACTGCGACACATCAGGGAGGGGGAGAAGTTCCTGGACTCCATGTTTCAGGAGATGGTCACACCTATGAAGTTAATTACTGCAGATGTAGTCCGTGGTCAGGGACAGGACGGTGTGACTACAAGTGAGGAAGGTACAGGGATCCAGGATGTAGTGTTGAAGGAGACACAGCCCTTGTTCTTGTCCAGCAGGATCGAGGTTCTTACTCCCTGTGAGGGCGGGAGCGGGGACTGCAGGGAGGATGAGCAACCTGGCCACAGCATCGTGGCACAGGGGGCCATTCAAGTGGAGGGAGTAAAAAGAAATGTTGTAGTGGTAGGGGATAGTATCATTAGGGGGATAGATAGGGTTCTCTGCAGTCAAGAGCGGGAGTCCCGAAGGCTGTGTTGCCTGCCTGGTGCGAGGGTTAAGGACATCTCTTCTGGGCTGGAAAGAAACTTGGAGTGGGAGGGGGAGGATCCAGTTGTCGTGGTCCATTTTGGTACAAACGACGTAGATAGGACAAGGAAGACGGTTCTGTTAAAGGAGCATGAGCAGCTAGGGGTCAAATTAAAAAACAGAACCTCAAGGGTAATAATCTCTGGGTTATTACCTGAGCCACGAGCGAATATGGCTAGGATAAATAAAATTAAAGAGTTAAATGCGTGGATCAAGGACTGGTGTGGGAGAAATGGGGTTTGCTTCTTGGGACACTGGCACCAATACTGGGACAGGAGGGAGCTGTTCCGTTGGGACGGACTCCACTTGGCCAGTGCTGGCACTAGAGTCCTGGCGAATCATATAACTAGGGCTGTAGAGAGGGCTTTAAACTAATTAGTGGGGGGAGGTTTCTAGAGAGCAAATAATAGAAATGACAACAGAGAAGGTCATAGACTTAGGTAGCAGTGGGGTAATTAAAAAACAGAATGTGTCAGGAAGGGACAGAAGGTATGGAGCATAAAGTAAAGTACTAAAAAGGGAAAAAAAAAAGGAACTAAGTGTTACAAAACATATTTGAAAGTTCTTTATCTGAATGCACGTAGAATTCGTAACAAAATGAATGAGTTAACGGCGCAAATAACGACATATGGGTATGATCTTGTGGCCATTACAGAAACCTGGCTGCAGGGTGACCATGACTGGGAATTAAACATACCAGGTTATTTAACAATCAGGAAGGACAGGCAGGAAGGGAGAGGAGGTGGGGTGGATAAGTTAATAAAGGAAGGAATCACTATAATACAGAGAAATTATATTGGGTCAAAGGAGCAGGATAGTGAAACAGTTTGGGTGGAGATAAGGAATAATGAGGGGAGAAAAACACTAGTGGGTGTAGTCTATAGGCCTCTGAACAGTTGCAACTCTGTTGGACGGAGTATTAATCAGGAAATAGTTGAGGCTTGTAATAAGGGAACAGCTATAATTATGGGGGATTTTAATTATCATATTAACTGGACAAATCAAATTGGGCAGAGCAGCATTGAGAATGAGTTCATTGAGTGTATTAGGGATGGCTTTCTTGAGCAGTATGTAACTGAACCGACCAGGGGGCAAGCAACCTGAGATTTGGTCCTGTGTAATGAGACAGGATTAATTAAAAATGTCCTGATGCACAATCAACAACACCAAAGACTACGAGTTGAACTTATACGAAGTAGGCTTTTATTGACTAAGAACTGGAGCATGCCTCGGCTAGTAGATCCATCCTACGAGCTCCCGGGGGAAGGGTGGTGAATCACCTTTATACCCGGGCTTAGGGGTGGAGCCAGGGGCGGAGACATGCCCGGACCTGTACAGAGTTAACAGTGGTTTACCACATTCACCCCTCGTTTAAAAAAGAGTCCGGCGGGGTGAAGTGTTTCAAAAGTTCATATACGAATGTCTCTCCGGGGGTCTTGTCTGCCGTAATGATCTTCGTGGTGCCGGTTGCGGCGGTTCTTTGTCCACGGCCACTTCTCGCGTGGGACGGAGCACTGGCGTATCATCCTCTCGGGGTAGGGATGTCACCGGCATGTCGTCAGTTCGTGGTAGACACCCCGGTGGTGTGTCGTGGGTAGTGGTGGTGGGTGGAGGTAGTGGATGGTGATCGATGGTGTTTCGGGTGGTACGTGAGGGTGCGAGGTCTCGAATTGAGACTGTGTCCTCCCGCCCGTCAGGATACGCCATGTAGGCGTACTGTGGGTTGGCGTGGAGGAGGTGAACCTTTTCGACCAGGGGGTCCGTCTTATGGCTCCTCACGTGTTTCCTGAGCAGGACGGGTCCCGGAGACGTCAGCCATGGCGGTAGTGATGTCCCCGAGGTGGATTTCCTGGGGAAGACGAACATCTTCTCGTGAGGGGTGGCGTTTGTGGCAGTACAGAGCAGTGATCGTATGGAGTGGAGCGCATTGGTGAGGACATCTTGCCAGCGGGAGATTGGGAGGCCCTTGGATTTTAGGGCGAGCATGGTGGTCTTCCACACCGTTGTGTTCTCCCTCTCTACCTGTCCGTTACCCCGGGGGTTGTAGCTGGTAGTCCTGCTCGTGGTTATGCCCTTCTCGAGCAGGTAGTGGCGCAGCTCGTCGCTCATGAATGACGAGCCCCTGTCGCTGTGGATGTAATTGGGGAAGCCAAATATGGCAAACAGGTCATTGAGGCACCTGATGACTGTAGCGCTGGTCATGTCCGGGCAGGGGATGGCGAAGGGGAAACGGGAGCACTCGACAATAATATTGAGCAAGTACGTGTTTCGGTCAGAGGAGGGAAGGGGCCCCTTGAAATCGACGCTGAGACGTTCGAAGGGGCGGGTGGCTTTAATCAGGTGTGCCCTGTCTGGCCTATAAAAATGCGGTTTGCATTCGGCACAGACCTGGCAGTTCCTGGTCATGGTCCTGACCTCCTCGATGGAGTAAGGCAGGTTGCGAGCTTTAATAAAATGGAAGAACCTGGTGACCCCCGGGTGGCAGAGATCATTCTGGAGGGTCCGTAGCCTATCGACTTGTGCGTTGGCACATGTCCCACGGGATAGGGCGTCTGGGGGCTCATTAAGCTTCCCGGGCCGGTATAAGATATCGTAGCTGTAGGTGGATAACTTGATCCTCCACTGCAATATCTTATCATTTTTGATTTTCCCCCTTTATCTGTTGTTAAACATAAATGCTACTGACCATTGCTCAGTGAGCAGGGTGAAACATTTACCAGCCAGCTAATGCCTTCGGTGCCGTACAGCCACCACGATCGCCTGGGCCTCCTTCTCGACTGAGGAGTGTCGAATTTCGGGGCCCTGGAGGTTCGGTGAAAAGAAGGCCACGGGTCTCCCTGCCTGGTTAAGGGTTGCGGCTAGGGCGAAGTCGGAGGCATCGCTCTCCACTTGGAAAGGGATGGACTCATCCACTGCATGCATTGTGGCCTTCGCAATGTCCTCTTTTATGAGGGTGAAGGCTGCACGGGCCTCTGCCATCAGGGGGAAGGAGGTTGACTTGATGAGGGGCCGGGCTTTGTCCGCATAGTTGGGCACCCACTGGGCGTAGTAAGAGAAGAACCCTAGGCATCTCTTCAGGGCTTTTAGGCAGTGAGGGAGGGGTAGTTCCAGGAGGGGGCACATTCGGTCGGGGTCGGGGCCGATGACTCCGTTTTTCCACCACGCAGCCAAGAATAGCGAGGAGCGTAGTGCGGAACATACATTTTTCTCTGTTGTATGTCAGATTCAGCCGTTGGGCCGTACGGAGGAATTTTTCTAGGTTGGCGTCGTGGTCATGCCGGTCATGGCCGCAGATGGTGAGGTTGTCTAGATAGGGGAAGGTGGCCTGCAGCGTGTTCTGGTCAAGCATCCGGTCCATCTCCCTTTGGATGACCGA
The DNA here is from genome assembly GCF_052327205.1 of Somniosus microcephalus. Classification (NCBI taxonomy): domain Eukaryota; kingdom Metazoa; phylum Chordata; class Chondrichthyes; order Squaliformes; family Somniosidae; genus Somniosus; species Somniosus microcephalus. Next base: position 21,357,791 of record NC_140990.1, on the reverse strand, counting down.
GACCCCGTTGGTGACGCCGAAGGGGACTCAGAGGAAGTGGTAGAGGCGACCGTCGGCCTCGAAGGCCGTGTACTGGTGGTCCTCTGGCCTGATGGGGAGTTGGTGGTATGCCGACTTCAGATCAATCGTCGAGAATACCCGGTATTCTGCTATCTGGTTGACCATGTCAGATATGCGGGGAAGTGGGTATGCGTCTAATTGTGTGTATCGATTGATTGTCTGGCTGTAATCAACAGCCAGGCGCTGTTCTTCGCCGGTCTTCACTACCACCACTTGGGCTCACCATGGGCTGGTGCTGCCCTCGATAATCCCTTCCCTCAGGAGTCTTTCTACTTCTGATTTAATAAAGCTCCTATCCCCGGCACTGTACCGCCTGCTTTTAGTAGCAATTGGCTTGCAGTCTTTGGCGAGGTTAGCGAACAACGGGGGGGGTTTGACCTCCAGGGTGGACAGGCTGCATACTTTGCGCTGCGCCATGTTTAAATTCTGCTGGCTGTAGACTGTAATTGGGGGCAGGGGCCCGCCATATGCCATCGTGACGCTCTCCAGATGGCACTGGAGGTCTAATCCTAGCAGTAAGAGAGCGCAGAGCTGTGGCAGGACGAGGAATTTAAAATCTCTGTACTCCACGCCGTTCACTGTCAGAGTCGCTACACAGTAGCCGCTGACGTCCGCCGTATGGGACTTTGAGGCCATAAAGACCTGGTGGCGTGTGGGCATAACCGATAAGGAATAGTGTCGCACCGTGTCGGGGTGGATGAAGCTCTCCGTGCTTCCGCAGTCGAAAAGGCAATTTGTGGCATGGCCATTTACCTTTACGTTCATCATGGACCTGGCTAGTTGATGGGGTCTAGATTGGTCCAGGGTGATGGAGGCCATCGTCGAGGTCGGTGGGTCGCTGTAGCATTCGCCCGTGCTGGGGGCCTGGTCTCGAAATGGTGTCCAAGATGGCGGCTCCCCCGCGGCTGGTGGTGCCCAAAATGGCGGCCCGCACGGCTCACACGTGGTTGGTGGGGTCCAAAATGGCGGCCTGCATGGTTCACACGCGGCGCTGCTGGAATTGGGGGTCGATTTCGCCCTTCTCACTCTCGCATCGTGGCCTTTCTTGTCGCATTTGGAGCAGGTCGCGTCCTTTGCTGGGCATTGCTGTCTGGGGTGCTTGGCCTGGCCACAGAAGTAGCATTTCTGGCCTCTGGTCATTGCAGCTGTAGTTGGGCTGCTGGCGGCTTGTGGCCTTACCGGGTCCCAAGATGGCTGCTCCCATGACATCCACGTGGCCATCTGGTCAGGGGGGTAGGCATCCATGTTCTGGAGGGCCACATCTAATGAGTTAGCGAGGGCCACCGTCTTCTGCACGTCGAGCCCCCTCTGTTCCAGCAGCCTCTGCCGAGTATAGTTGGACCTGATGCCGGCTACGTAGGCGTCTCGGATCAGGTCTTCCTTGCATTCCTTGGCTGTCACCACTTTGCAATTACAGGCCCGGCCGAGGACTCTCAGTGCCAGTAAATATTCGGCGCCCGATTCCCCGGGGCGCTGTTTTCGGGTAGCCAGGAAGTGTCTGGCGTAGACCTCATTAATAGGCCTCACATATTGTTCCTTTAGCATCGCGATGGTGGCCGCGTAAGTTGTGGCATCTCGGATGATCAAGTAGACTCGGTGGCTCACCCGTGAGTTCAAGACAAGCCGTTTCGCATCATCTGTAGTGATGGTAGTGCTGGAGGCCTCCAGGAAGGCTTCGAAACAGCTCAGCCAGTGTTCAAAGTTATTGGCTGCATCTGCTGCTTGAGGATCCAGGTCTAAACGTTCCGGCTTCAAGATTTGCTCCATGTCGAAAATTTAGTCAATAAAATTGATGCACTATCAACAACACCAAAGTCTACGAGTTGTACTTATACGAAGTAGGCTTTTATTGACTAAGAACTGGAGCATGCTTCTGCTAGTGGATCCATCCTAAGAGCTCCCGGGGGAAGGGTGGTGAGTCACCTTTATACCCGGGCTTAGGGGTGGAGCCAGGGGCGGAGACATGCCCGGACCTGTACAGAGTTAACAGTGGCTTACCACATGTCCTAGTAAATGATCCCCTTGGAATGAGTGACCATAACATGGTTGAGTTCCATATTCAATTAGAGGGTGAGAAGGTTGGATCTCAAACAAGCGTGCTGAGCTTGAAGAAAGGAGACTATGAAGGTATGAGAGCGGAATTGATTAGAGTGGACTGGGAAAATAGATTAAAGGGCAAGACGGTACATGATCAGTGGTGTACATTTAAGGAGTTATTTTACAACTTCCAAAAAATATATATTCCACTGAGGAAATAAGGATGTAAAAGAAAAGATAGCCATCCGTGGCTAAGTAAAGTAATTAAGGATAGTATCCGACTAAAAACAAGGGCATATAAGGTAGCCAAATCTAGTGGGAGGATGGAAGATTGGGAAGTCTTTAAAAGACAGCAAAAAATAACTAAAAGATTGATTAAGAAAGGGAAGATAGATTATGAAAGTAAATTAGCAAAAAATATAAAAACAGACAGTAAAAGTTTCTATAGTTATATAAAAAGAGAAAAGGTGGCTAAAGTAAATGTTGGTCCCTTTGAGGATGAGACCGGGAAATTAATGGTGGGAAACATGGAGATGGCAAAAACACTGAACAATTATTTTGTATCAGTCTTTACAGTAGAGGACACTAAGAATATCCCAACACTGGACAAACAGGAGGCTCTAGGGAGGGAGGAACTAAATACGATTAAAATCACTAAGGAAGTGGTACTTGGCAAAATAATGGGACACAAGGCGGATAAAACCCCTGGACCTGATGGCTTGCATCCTAGGGTCTTGAGGGAAGTAGCGGTAGGGATTGTGGATGCATTGGTAATAATTTTGCAAAATTCACTGGACTCAGCAAAGGTCCCGGCAGATTGGAAAACTGCTAATGTAACACCCTTATTTAAAAAGGGTAGTAGGCAGAAGGCTGGAAACTTTAGACCTGTTAGCCTAACATCTGTGGTTGGTAAAATGTTAGAGTCCATTATTAAGGAGACAGTAACGGGACATTTGGATAAACATAATTTAATAGGACAAACTCAGCATGGTTTCATGAAGGGGAAGTCATGTTTGACAAATTTGCTGGAGTTTTTTGAGGAAGTAACATACAGGGTGGATAAAGGGGAACCAGTGGACGTAGTGTATTTAGACTTCCAAAAGGCATTTGACAAGGTGCCACACAAAAGATTATTGCTCAAGATAAAAAATCACGGGATTGGGGGTAATATTCTGGCGTGGGTGGAGGATTGGCTCTCTAACAGAAAGCAGAGATTTGGGATAAATGGTTCGTTCTCAGATTGGCACCCAGTAACTAGTGGTGTTCCGCAGGGGTCAGTGCTGGGTCCCCAACGCTTTACAATCTATATTAACGATTTGGAGGAGGGGACCGAATGTAACATATCAAAGTTTGCAGATGATACAAAGATGGGACAGAAAGTAGTGAGTGAGGAGGACATAAAAAACCTGCAAAGGGACATAGACAGGCTAAGTAAGTGGGCAGAGATTTGGCAGATGGAATACAATACTGGAAAGTGTGAGGTTATGCACTTTAGCAGGAAAAATCATAGAGCAAGTTATTATCGAAATGGCAAGAAACTGGAAAGTACTGTAGTACAGAGGGATCTGGGGGTCCTGGTGCACGAAACTCAAAAAGTTAATATGCAGGTGCAGCAAGTGATCAAGAAGGCCAATGGAATGTTGGCTTTTATTGCTAGGGGGATGGAGTATAAAAACAGGGATGTATTGCTGCAGTTGTACAAGGTATTGGTGAGACCGCACCTGGAATACTGCATACAGTTTTGGTGTCCATACTTAAGAAAAGACATACTTGCTCTCGAGTCAGTACAAAGAAGGTTCACTCGGTTAATCCCGGGGATGAGGGGGTGGTCATATGAGGAGAGTTTGAGTAGATTGGGACTCTACTCATTGGAGTTCAGAAGAATGAGAGGCGATCTTATTGAAACATATAAGATTGTGAAGGGACCTGATCGGGTGGATGCGGTGAGGATGTTCCCAATGATGGTTGAAACTAGAACTGGGGGCATAATCTTAAAATAAGGGGCTGCTCTTTCAAAACTGAGATGAGGAGAAACTTCTTCACTGAGAGGGTGGTAGGTTTGTGGAATTTGCTGCCCCAGAAAGCTGTGGAAGCTACATCATTAAATAAATTTAAAACAGAAATAGATAGTTTCCTAGAAGTAAAGGGAATTAAGGGTTACGGGGAGCGGGCAGGAAATTGGACCTGAGTCTAGGTTCGGAATGGTCATGGCCCTGTGGGTAGTGGAGTGGGCCCAGGGGCCGTGTAGCCTGGTTCTGCTCCTACTGTGTTCTAATTCTGTGTTAGATTTCGGGAGATGGTTTTATTCCTGTTCCTGGCTGGGGTGGAGATCGCCTTTACAGAAGGTAAGTACTGTAGAAAATATAGGGACAGCGTGATCTCCTGGAAGAATTTCGATCGCCTAGATGGGTCGGAGAGGAATTTCCCAGATTTTTTTCTCCCAAATTGGCCATTGGGTCTTTATCTGGTTTTTCGCCTCTCCCGGGAGATCACATGGGTTCGGGTGGATGCACAGTGATAGAAGATTTGAGGTTAGGATCAGATCAGCCATGATCTTATTGAATGGCGGAGCAGGCTCGAGGGGCCGATTGGCCTACTCCTGCTCCTATTTCTTATGTTCTTATGTTCTTATGTACAATGTGTTTTGTTTCAGACAATTCAGCTTCGTAAATAGGGGGAAGGGAAATGTGAGTGAATTTAAACGAAAGGACATTTTACTTTATTCCTGAATCTCTTTCTTTATGGTTTTCTCTTACCTTTTAGCTTTGTGTTTCTCACTCGTTATTTATCACTTCCTTTCATTTCTCTTCCACTCCTTTCCTAATGTGCTGCCCTCTACACTCCTATTATTTCAACGCTTGTTTTCTCTCTCTCTCTCATTCTTTCCTTGGCGATTTCTCTTTATTTTCCTCTGTCTATGTTTCCAACTCTCTTCATTTCTCACTTTATTTAAATCATTCTCTTCAACAGATCATCATTGTTCTGTGGTCAGTCCCTCTGTCCTCCGATTATTATAACCGGGCCCCTCCCAATCCCGTTGCTCCAAACACAGCAGGGCGGCGCTCCCCCTCGGGACAGGTTTCTGTGCGGACTCTCCGCCTGTTGTACCCCACTAGTCACTGCCTGCCACTCGGAAAACGACCCGTTTATTCCAACTCTTTGCTTTCTGTCCACCAACCAGTTCTCTATCCAAGTCAATACCTTGCCCCCAATCCCATGTGCCTTAATTTTGCACGCTAATCTCTGATGCGGGACATAGAAACATAGAAACATAGAAGACAGGAGCAGGAGTAGGACATTCGGCCCCTCGAGCCTGCTCCGCCATTCAACGAGATCATGGCTGATCATCCAAACCATGGCACCCGGTTCCTACACCGACAGCCATCCCACCCAAGCCCCATCCCAGTAACCCCACGTACTTAATCCCCCCTAACACTAAGGGCCAATTTTTATCATGGCCAATCAACCTAACCTGCACATCTTTGGACTGTGGGAGGAAACCGGAGCACCCGGAGAAAACCCACGCAAACACGGGGAGAATGCGCAAACTCCACACAGACAGTCACCCGAGGCTGGATTTGAACCCGGGTCCCTGGCGCTGCGAGGCCTTATCGAAAGCCTTCTGAAATTCCAAATACACCACATCCACTGGTTCTCCCTTATCTATTTTACCAGTTACATCCTCAAAAAATTCCAGTAGATTAGTCAAGCATAATTTACTTTTGTAAATCCATGTTGACTTTGTCCGATACCTCAAGGATCGGTCCTGGGACCCCAGCTGTTCACAATATATATTAATGATCTGGACGAGGGAATTGGATGTAATATCTCCAAATTTGCTGATGACACAAAGCTGGGTGAGAGGGTATGCTGTGAGGAGGATGTCGTGAAACTCCAGCACGATTTGGACAGGTTGGGTGATTGGGCAGAAACATGGCAAATGCACTTTAATGTGGATAAATGTGAGGTTATCCACTTTGGTGGCAAAAACAGGAAGGCAGATTATTATTTGAATGGTAATAGATTGGGAGAAGGGGAAGTGCAAAGAGACCTGGGTGTTCTTGTACACCAGTCGCTGAAGGTAAGCATGCAGGTGCAGCAGGCGGTTAAGAAGGCAAATGGTATGTTGGCCTTCGTAGCAAGAGGGTTCGAGTACAAGAACAAGGATGTCTTGCTGCAGTTGTACAGGGCCTTGGTGAGAGCGCACCTTGAGTATTGTGTGCAGTTTTGGTCGCCTTACCTGAGGAAGGACGTTCTTGCCATGGAAGGATTGCAGCGAAGATTCACCAGGCTGATACCTGGGATGGCAGGAATGACGTATGAGGAGAGATTGTGTCGATTGGGCTTAAACTCACTGGAGTTTAGAAGATTGAGAGGGGATCCCATCGAAACCTATAAAATTCTGTCAGGCCTGGACAGACTAGATGCAGGAAGAATGTTTATGATGGCCGGGGAGTCCAGAACCAGGGGTCATAGTCTAAGGATAAGGGGTAAGCCATTTAGGACTGAAATGAGGAGGAATCTCTTCACCCAGAGAGTGGCGAACCTGTGGAATTCTCTGCCACAGAGGGCGGTGGAGGCCACTTCATTAAGTATATTCAAGAAAGAGTTGGATATATTTCTTAAGGCTAAAAGGACCAAGGGATATGGGGAGAAGGCAGGGACCGGGTACTGAATTTGGATGATCAGCCATGATCTCATTGAATGGCGGAGCAGGCTCGAAGGGCCGAATGGCCTACTGCTGCTCCTATCTTCTATGTTTCTGTTTCTATGTACACTGTGGGCTCACGGCGCAGAGATAGGTGGCGCTGTCTGTCACTCGCTCGTCTCTCACAGTCAGGGCACTGGGTTTATTGCCTCCCCCAATTGAAGCAGTGATGCTCCCGTGTTGATCGGTCCCGCTTGTGGCCATCACCAGGTGCTGGAGGGTCTGATCCGGGTGCTCTCTGTACCAGTGCAGGACGCTAAAGGCAGCGGTAGCGGAGCAGTTGATGAATACAATTCCCTCTTCACTAACAACCACCCGCCGAGGGAGCTGCTTCACCTCATCTTCACCGCTCACATCCCTGCAGATCAGAGTGTAAATCAGCAGAGAAACTCGGCAAATCCGGAGCATTATGCGCTCAGATGAAAAGGAGGCAGAAAGAAATGTACACAGAGGTTGGGTTAGAACCAGGACACGGATATTATATTCAGGGTAATTAACAAGGAGACAAACTCCCATTCATGTCCAACTCAGAGGTTTCCTCCTGTCGAATAAACAAAGCAAGCTGCATCAAGGGGTTTACCCAACCCGGGCGGCTCACACTCAGTGTGACTCACTGACACCAGCTCACACTGTCTCTGAGCTCACCCCGGGCCACGCACACTGAGTGTTTCACACTGACACCAGCTCACACTGTCTCTGAGCTCACACCAGTCGCATACTCTCAGTGTTTCTCACTGACATCAGCACACATAACTCGGAGCACACACTGGGCCGCTCACAGTCAGTTGTTCTGACTGACACAAGCTCACACTGTCTATGAGTTCACACCGGACTGCTCACACTCAGTGTTTCTCACTGACACCAGCTCACACTGGCTCTGAGCTCACAGCGGGCCACTGACACTCAGTGTTTCTCACTGACACCAGCTTACACTGTCTCGGAGATCACACCGGGCCGCTCACACTCAGTGCCTCTTACTGACACCAGCTCACACTGTCTCTGAGCTCACCCCGGGCCGCTCACACTCAGTGTTACTCACTGACACCAGCTCACACTGTCTCTGAGCTCACACCGGGCCGCTCACACTCAGTGTTTCTCACTGACACCAGCTTACACTGTCTCTGATCTCACATCGGGCCGCTCACACTTAGTTTTTCTCACAGACACCAGCTCACACTGTCTCTGAGCTCACACCGGGCCACCCACACACAGTGTTTCTCACTGACACCAGCTCACACTCTCCCTCAGCTCACACCGGGTCGCTCACACTCAGCATTTCTCACTGACACCAGCTCACACTGTCTCTGAGCACACACCGGGCCGCTCACACTCATTGTTTCTCACTGAGTCCTGCACACACTGTCTCTGAGCTCACACCGGGCCGCCCACACGCAGTGTCTCTCACGGACACCAGCTCACACTGTCTCTGAGCTCACACCGGGCCGCTCACACTCAGTGTTTCACACTGACACCCGCTCACACTTTCACTGAGCTCACACCGGGCCGCCCACACTTAGTGTGTGTCACTGACACCAGCTAACACTGTCTCTGAGCTCACACCGGACCGCTCACACTCAGTGTTTCTCATTAACACCAGCTCACACTGTCTCTGAGCTCACACCGGGCCGCCCACACTCAGTGTTTCTCACTGAAACCAGCTCACATTGTCTCTGAGCTCACACCGGGCCGCTCACACTCAGTGTTTCTCACGGACACCAGCTCACAGTCTCTGAGCTCACACCGGGCTGCCCACACTCAGTCTTGCTCAATGACACCAGCTCACACTGTCTCTGAGCTCATACCGGGCCACCCACACTCAGTGTTTCTCACAACTTTATCCATATCCTTGTATTGTTGTCTCTGTGTATCACTGGCTGTACGCTGTCTCCCTCTCTTATTGCTCACTGAACTCAGTGAGACCTTTATCTATCTCCCTCTGTTGGTGTCTCTCTGTATCACAATACCATTTTACACATTTATTTCACTCCTTCTGTTGGTGTCTCTCTGTATTACTCATTGCACTCAGGCTAATTTTTATCCATCTCCCTCTGCTGGTGTCTCGCTGTATTACAGTACTCAGTACGATGATCCCCACCATGAGAACGAAGGTTCTTTATTGACTCAGAGGATTGTTGGGACATGAAATTCCCAACCAAATGCAGCGAGGAAGCTGAATCCATAATAACGTTTAAAATGTAAATGGGATAATATTTGAAAAAGAAACTTGCGCGTATAGTGAAAGAGGAGAAGAATTGGACGAAGTGAACAGTTTGCTCACTGTCACAGGTCCAATGTGATCCTTCAGATTATGGGAGCCAGCTGGGCAAAGTAATCGATATATTGATTACCGATTGAGTTTCCCCTGAAGCAGAAGATGCGAGACAGTCACTAACATTAACTCTAGCAGATCTAGTGTGACTGACAATGAAACTGATGTGACAAATCGTTGCCTTTTATCACGGTGTCTCCTGTCTCCTGTACTATTGCCGGGGTCACTGTGAGGTTATACAGAAGCAGAGAGCGCGGTCTCATTGAGTCTGGGCAAGTGGCAGCCTCCAATGATCACCGCCAGCTTCAATACAGAGTGAGATCGAAACTTGAGTAAAGAGTATACATCAGCCATATTCTCCTCTTCCTGCTCATATCCTGTGAGTATTACCCATCTGTTTTTAATAATTCTGCTCTATAAACTGCTGTGTTTCAATGTCAATGGGGTTGGGAGGAGGCTCATGTTGAGCATAAAGACAGGTATGAACCAGTTGGGACGAATAATCTGTTTTTTTTTAAATTTGTTTATGGGATGTGAGAGTCGCTGGCAAGTCCAACATTTATTGCCCAGCCCTAATTGCTCTTGAGAAGGTGGTGGTGAGCCGCCTTCTTGAACCGCTGCAGTCCGTGTGGTGAAGGTCCTCCCACAGTGCTGTTAGGTACAGAGTTCCAGAATTTTGACCTAACAACGATGAAGGATCGGCGATATACTTCTAAGTCAGGATGGTGTGTGACTTGGAGGGGAACTTGGAGGTGGTGATGTTCCCATGCGTCTGCTGCCCTTGTCGTTCTAGGTGGAAGAGGACGCAGGTTTGGGAGGTGCTGCCGAAGAAGCCTTGGCGAGTTGCTGCATTGCATCTTGTAGATGGTACACACTGCAGCCACAGTACGCCGGTGGTGGAGGTGGTGAATGTTTAAGGTGGTGGATGGGGTGCCAATCAAGCGTGCTGCTTTGTCCTGGATGATGTCGAGCTTCTTGAGTGTTGTTAGAGCTGCACTCATCCAGTCAATTGGAGCGTATTCCATCACACTCCTTACTTGTGCCTTATAGATGGTGGAAAGGCTTTGGGGAGTCAGGAGGTGAGACACTCCCCGCAGAATACCGAGTCTTTGACCTGCGCTTGTTGCCACAGTATTTATGTGGCTGGTCCAGTTAAGTTCCTGGTCAATGATGACCCTCAGGATGTTGACGGTGGAGGATTCGGTGATGGTAATCGCGTTGAATGTCAAGGGGCGGTGGTTAGACTCTCGCTTGTTGGAGGTAGCCATTACCTGGCATTTCTGTTGCGCAAATATTCCCTGCCACTTATCAGCCCAAGCCTGAACGTCGTCCAGGCCTCGTTGCATGCGGGCATGGACTTCTTCATTATCTGAGGAGTTCTGAATGGCGCTTAACACTGTGCAGTCATCAGAATACTTCCCCATTTCTGACCTTATGTTGGAGGGGAGCTCATTGATGAAGCAGCTGAAGGTGGTTGGTCCTAGGACACTGCTCTGAGGATGTCCTGCAGCGATGTCCTGGGGCTGTGATGATTGACCTTCAGTTCTGAAAACGGCCAGTTCAGGCAAAGGGCGGTGGTCAATCCGCAATTATATGTCTCAATATAAATTAAGGTGAAATTCCTTTTATTTCACATTTCTGCTCATAAATTTTATAAGTTCCTTACAGTTTTTTTTATTTTTCTCACCGCTAGTTTCAGCCCATTTTTTTAACCCACTTTACTGTTGAATACGTTGGCAGTTATCGAATAATATATTAATTCAGCAATTCTTGTCGCGAGCCGGCTTGCCCAAAATTTGTAACGAATGTGAAAGTAACACAGTCCTTATAGAGAGACAGAGTTCTATCATTTCCGTAGAGTACATTATTATTTAATTCAGTTCCTCACAGGTGGATCCCACATGTGACAACACCGCCCGCGACAGCAACGCCCACAGCTTCGTTTCCTGATCACGCTCGGACCCGCCTTGCCTGCCCTGTGTTATTGGAGAGATTGTTGTCGATATACCCTTTTTGACATTGGTTGGATCAGCAGTGCAGTGGGGCGGGGATCTGTATTTCTGCTTCGACAGAGGATTTCCCGGAATGCAGAGTTACAGACTCAGGGAGCATCATGTGTAACCGTATCACACCGCTCCTCATCATTACATCACTTCTCAGTAAGTATTTCCTTCCCAGTAAACATCCATTCTCCCCCGACTGCTGTAACCCAAATGGTATTATTGGTAGTATTCTGCTACTGATGATGACTATTACTATTACTTTATGTTAGATTGGAGCCACCAATACCCAGTGGAACAGCCGGTTCCTGAAATGACGGTTGAAGAGGAAAGTAATGTCACCCTAACCTGCACCTTGAAAACAAGCGATCTTAACCCTTATGCGTACTGGTACAGACAGCGCCCCGGGCAGCCCCCACAGTACGTGTTGTATCTCTATGGACCGATAGTAAACCGGAACCCCGACTTCATGGACAGATTCTCTTCTACATTTAATAAAAATACCAAGATTACCGAGCTAACGATTGGCAAAGCCTTGATCTCTGACTCCGCCGTGTATTTCTGTGCCATGAGCCCCACACTGCTGCAGAGATATAGCGGATTCCGTACAAAAACCCACACTGAGAGTTCCAGTTAGTGCTCACCAGAGGGCGCTCTCAAACCGATAAACATAAACAATTCAGCCTCCACAGTGAGAGTCACAGGGGCCTTCTTAAAAGTCCAATAAAACACAACACTCAACAAGGTCCGGTGAGGCTCACTGGTGGAGTTGTATTAGTTGGTGATTTTAACACGCATTTATAATAAAAAATACATTGCGCAAAGGCATCTGCAGCGCCTCTTGTCTTTAGATGCCCTTTCCGTGCCTTCCTGTCCCTTCTCGTCCACTGACTCCACTCTTTACCTATAATCATATGAATTTCCGTCTTCCAGTATTTAGTTTAACGATGTAAATCATTTGCTGCTGCTCGGCATATTAATTCAAAATCGCTCCAACCCAGCTTCCCAAAAACAGGAACTGCAGACAGGGCAGCCAATAAAAACAGTGGCCTGGAGATTCGTCTCGGTCCATGGAACTGAACATCAGGCGCTGCGCATAACCGACGGCCGATCCGATACCGCCCGTCTTGCGCCACTGCCGGGGACCAATTTCTAGGCAGGAATTTCTCACACCCTGCGCACCAGCATCTGAACAGTTCCCCGAATATCCACCAGAGGGCGTCATGTCACAATATTCCTTTTGTGGATCAGATCCCGGGGCTTTGAGTTAAATGTTGCTTCTCTAATTGCGCAAATTTTGGGATGAATTGAAGATTAACATTTGAAATCCAGTTGCCACAATGGACTGGGTCGGTATGTCGGGCAATAATCATCACAAAGGCTTTCCATCATATCAAACGATTTAATTCTGAAACTAACCAATGGGCAGGACAAGTGAGTGGAGGTGTGTGGAAGATGGGGAAAGGAATATTAAAATGTGAGTGAAAGACACACCCTGAGAGCTAATTTCTGAAGCCATTCAATGTACCGATGCTGGAGATCGATGTTAAAGGAGCGAAAGACAAACCGAAGCCGCCTGTAGTTTGCTTATTTTTCGGCGCCACATCCTTTCATAATATGAGCGAAAGTTGTAAGGACAGTTTTTCATGTCCTAATGTTGAGCTCTTGTTAACAAGATCCTGCCGGACATCTCACCCTGGGGGTTTGACACCGGTCCCACCGCTCTGCTCCCGGGCACTTTAAGCAGATTAGCGGTAGGTTGCAGAAAAGCGCCGCTCGTTCCATTCTCTCTCATTTAGAATCCAAAATCGGAAAATTAGGGATCCTTAAATTAATCACTACAGACACAAAGATGGCCATCATTCACCAGATATAACAAAAACATTTTGAATGCAAACCAGAGAAGGGGACGGTGCTTGAAACGGTGCTTACGTTATAGGGAGAGTTTACTCTTCATGTCGCTCTAATTGTTTGATCAGTAACAGGAGATATCATCGTTCTAATATCAGGGACCTATAAATCACTCCGATAAAATACCGAGTCATTACTAGCTCATTAGTTAATGGACCCGTGAGGTAAAACTAACGGAATTCTGGAGAAATAATTGACCCGGGAATAAACCATAATTCATGAACAATCCTGAGATTTCCGGTCATAATAAGCAGACAAGGGTTTCATTCCCACCCCGGTCTCTAAAAGAGGAACCATTCCCCTATAAGGACACTGACTGTCGCCCAGCTCGGGGTGTTTCCATTCACTGGCAGCCAGCTCAGCACCTACCGGTCTCACAGCACCACTGGGGACACAAGGAAGTGAGGTGAGAGCATCCTGAGACACGACAGTAGATTATTGAGGGCGGGGATCAGACCGGGTGTCTTCAAATATTCAACCCCCCTTTTACAGAGCAGACAGCGACAATGCGGCTACTCAGCATCTGGCCTGTGTTGGGGGCATTTCTGACAGGTATTTGTGGACTAAACACATATCATCTTTTCTCTCATTTATAACATGTTTTGAATCTGAATTTTAAACACCCGCCGGTCTGATCTTTTCCTGTTTGAACATGTTTTTCAGATCTGTGTCTTGGAGATTCTGTCACTCAGCCGCTGTCCTCAGGAGTTAAGACAGAAGGAGAAGCGGTGACTTTAAGCTGTACCTATGATACTACACAGAGCGGCTATTCTTTATACTGGTACCGGCAACACCCAGACACACAGCCCGATTGTATACTGTGGAAACACTCGAGCGGTGCTGAAAATAAAGCAGATTTTGCTGAAACCCGTTTCTCTGCAGAACTCCAGTCCTGGACTAAATTCACCAGTTTAACCATCTCCGGGCTGCAGCTGACTGACTCTGCCGTGTATTACTGCGCTCTCTCTGGAACTCACACTGAGGGAAAGCAGCCTCGCCCCTGTACAAAAACTGCCATTGGACTGTACGGCGGAACTCCTGTCTGTTGGGGTTGTGTGTAATCGCGGGCAGATGCAGCCACACTATGCAGCGCGCTGTCAGGCGCTCAAACACACACCGAGAGGAAACCATCTTAACCTCGGATCAAACTGTCACCCAACTGTTTCCAGGAGCGGCCGAGAAAACAAACTGCAGAATCCAATCGGCCCGAAAGATCGATCACAGAATGAACCGTCTTTTCAGTTTCTGATCAGCTGTTTTCCCTTAAATCATGGATCGATATTCAGATCTGCTCCGAGAAAGTGTTGCTGACATTCAAACGTCACCCAAATATCGCCGACCTCACATCACTCAAACATTCTGTGTGAAGTACGTCTCTCAACTATGGCCGACGGCACGTCACTCAAATGTGGCCCGCCTCAGGTCACTCCAACATGGCCCACTGCACATCAAACAAACATGGCCGACAGCACGTCCCACAAGTATGGCTGACGCACGTCACACAGAATGCAGACTGACATCACACAGACTGCAGAGTGACGCCACACAGACTGACGTCACACAAACTGCAGAGTGACGTAACACAGAATGACGTCACACAGACTAGGGACTTACGTCACACAGACTTCCGACCACGTTACATGCATTGATGTCACACACAGATTGCAGACTTACGTCACACAGACTGCATACTGCACGGTGTCAACAGAGTATAGGGGAAAGGGGGCATCTGGTTGTTTTGAAGGGAATGGGACGATGAGGAGAACCGCGCATTTAGGTATAAATAGAGGTATAAAGCAGACAAGGAACAGAAAAACAAACAGCAGGTTACAATTGAGAAATAGAACAATGGAAGTGATTAAATGAAAGAAAATTCTCAGCAATGTACCTGTGCAGCTGAGTGAGGTCCCCCACGGTGTATCAGTCCTATCCCTGTCTGCTCTCGATGCTTAAGTATCTGAGCAATGTATCTGTGCAGGTGAGTGAGGACCGACACAGTAGAGCAGTTCAAGGTCTGTCTGGTCTCGAACGTTAAAGATTTGAGCAATATACCCGTGCAGGTGAGTGAGGCTTCCCTCGATGAATCAGCTCAGTGTATATCAGTACTCTATGGCTAAAGATCCGAAAAATGTCTCAGTTATTACTGCACTAGACCTCGTCTCTGTTTCTATTACACTAGGCCCCGTCTCATTTATTACTGCAACAGAAAATGCCTCTGTTTATATTACACTAGACCATGTCTCAGTTACACAGTACTGGACTATGTCCGTGTTAATATTACACACGGCCCTGTCTCAGTTATTACTGCACTAGCCCATGTCTCATTTTATATTCCACAAGACCCTGTCTCAGTTATTACTACTCTAGACCATGTCTCTGTTTATATTACACTAGCCCCTGTCTCAGTTATTACTGAACTAGACCATTTCTCTGTTTTAATTTGCCTGGGCCCTGTCTCTCTTTATATTACATTTAGCTTTCCCATGAACCATTCATTATGCTAGACAGAGTCTGGAATGGTGATCTGCCAGCACCGCCTGATGGGCTGCCACATGTTCCTAATGATACCAAATGCACAACTACCATCTGGTTAATAAGAACACTGAAAAGAGCACATACAAAGCGTTATATATATATGTGTATGTGTGTGTGTGTTTGCAAATCACTTCATTCTTAATGTTAACAATTGCATTCCACAGAGATAACACTAGGCCCTGTCACAGTTTAATTAACGCTAGACCATGTCTTTGTTATCACAACACCGCACACTGTCTCTGTTTATATTGCACTGGGCGCTGTCTCAGTTACTACTGCAGTGGAACGTTTCTCTGCTTGCATTACACTTGGCCCTATCTCAGTTATTACTGCACTAGACCATGTCTCTATATATATTATGCATGGCCCTTTCTCAGTTATTACATCACTTTATCTGCTTATAAAAGACCAGGTCTGGTACAAGCTAACAGTGCACTACACCTTGTCACTGTTTATTATTCACAAGGCCTTGTCTCAGTTGTTAATGCATTAGACAATGTCTCTATTTTATTACACTGGGCTTCTTCTCAGTTAATATTGCACTAGATAATGTCTCTGTTTATATGAAATTAAATCCTGCCTCTGCTTAAGTTACACGAAACAATGTCTGAGTGATAACAGCACAGCACTACACCTTATCGCCTGTTTATCACTTTATCCACCTGATCAAATCCTTTCATCATTTTCAACCTCTCAGTGGTATCACCCCATAATCTATTATATTCAAGTGAATACAACTCCAGTATACACACCCTGTCCTCGTAATTTAACCCTGGTGAATCAGCGCTGCCCCGACTCTGACGTCAATGTGTCTTCCTGAGGTGAGGTGCCCAGTACTAAAAGCAGTCCGGTAAACGGGATCCTCCTGAGGTGCTGTGTCCAGTACTAATAAATGTCCTGCATATATTCCATATCTGCCAAGTGAAATCTTTCAAAAGCGATCTAATCTCAGAGTCGGCCTCGGGGGCGTCACAATTCAAAACGTCTGGGATTCCAGTGGTAAAACATAGTGACTGACTGAAATCAGCACTTTACTGCTACAAGCTGAGCCTTAGTGGTATCATATCCCGGTGTGACTATTATTATGCCTGCGTGGCTTTAGGCTGTAACTATTAATGATATTGATGGATTGGGGGTATTATTTAATAGCAGGGCTTGAGACTAATTTGGAATTATTTTACTTTTCACCTTAATTAGAGAGAGATCCATCTATCTATAGATAGAGACATTGAGTTCCACAGAAAGAGAGACAAAGCGAGAAAGAGACAGAAAGACTGACAAAGAGACACAGGGCAAGAGAGTGAGACAGGGAGAAACACACACAGACACTGACAGGAAAGGGTAGAGTTTGGAGAGTACCAGGAGTAATTGGTACTCAACTAACACTGATTGGTCCATAGCTGGCGTCAATTCTGTGTGACCAGCCAATCCGGGCCCAGAGAAACGCCGCTCGGTTTCCAAAAAAGTGAAGCCTGCCTCTGATTTGAGTTTACTGTTTAGTATCAGGCACAACGGTTTAAAACCTCCTGCTATTTTCTGTCGAACTCTAATCAAATACCATGTGCTCCCCATGTTCCTTACTGATAATAATGGTTATGCTGCCTGGTGAGTCCATGTTTACAGCGTCAGTGTGTGTTCCATCGGTTATATTTATTCCCAAACTTGTGTCAGTCTTTACTTTGTTACAGGAACGAGTGGCAAAGACTCAGTGTCCCAGGATCCGTCGGAGATAAAGGTTAAAGAAGGACAGATAATAATACTGAACTGCAGTTACTCCACATCCGATACCTTTCCTTACCTCTTCTGGTACATCCAATAACCCGGGGAAGCTCCGAGATATTTACTGAAGAGATATGGCAAGGGCCAGGGGGATAGGTCTCCAGATTTCCCGAACCGGTTCTCTGCTGATTTGGACCAAGACAAGCAAACGATTCCTTTAATTGTCTCCGGGGCTCTTGTCTCTGACTCTGCCGTGTATTTCTGTGCGCTGCGCCCCACACTGTTACAGGGGCGCAGTCAGTCCACACAGAAACCAGCAAAGGACTATCACCTCCTCTCACTGAATCAGATCTGCAACCTGGATTGTGGTAATACAACAGAACCAAACTATGAAAATTAAACGATGGATAAATAAACAGGTGAATAGACAACTAAGTAGATAGACCGGCAGATATATGAATACACAGTCTCCCTCTCTTAACTTCCTCTCCCAATGATCCCTTCCTCCTTTGTTTGAAAGTATCCATCCCATGGCGAGAAAACTCAGCCCCTGTGAATTCCGGCTGCGGCGTCTGCGAGTGTTTCATTGCTCAGTCACGGGTTTGTTATTATTAGTTTAGGAGCAGAATGATGAGATAGTTGGACACTAGCGCTGCTCCAATCATCACCTGAATTCCGGACTGCAATTACACCAAGTGGTTGTTAAGATCACGAAGTGTATAAAAAAGTTAACTCTGAATATGACTTTAAATTAAACCGTGGAAATAGAACCAGGGGACGCAGGTTCAAACTATTAAGTAGTCAGCTTAGGACTGAAATCAGGAAATTCTTCAGACACATTATGATTTACCTCTTGGTGTTCGCACCATCTCATTCTACTCAAACCTGCCAGTCGCTCACCATTTTAGTCGTGCTAAAGGAGGCATTCGTCTAATTTACTGCATCGTTGTGTTCAAATCCTTTATGGCCCGCTTGCCCCCTTTATATCGGCTGTTGTTAGCTCTAATGGTCAGTGAGCAGCTTCTTTAATGGGAGGCTCCAGCACTGCTGCCAGAACAACATTAACTATTTCCCTTCACTGCTCTCACTTTACAGATTGACCCTGTTAAAGAGACAAACTTGGGTTTAATCCCCTCCCTGTGAGAAAAAACATTTCATCCCGTTCGTTGCTCTCCGCTCTGACGCCATGACTTGGAGCTGATTGGTTGAATTGGGAACAAAGGAACTGTGAGATGATTGGTTGACTTGGACAACAAAGGATTCTCTCACGTATGAACGAATCGGCAGAGAGGCCGGATATTACACAAATTATTCCCAAAACTTGATTAAAAAAATCAGGTCCAAACCGTTCTGTTCAAATCCGCCATCAACTCTCTGAAAACATGTTGGGTGTTACGTTTTATTTAATCGTCACAGCTGCAGCTCTCTTCACTGGTAAGTTCACAAGTTACACACTGTGTTTCACATCTGTATCATACAGTATATTTAATCGGTCAGTTCCCGGAACACAAGAATATCAATAGATTGATCCAAAGTGAAGAAAACCATCCGGAACCACCTTAACTCAACACTGAACACTGTTTGGGGAAACTCGACAATCTCCCCCAATGAATGAAAGCAGAAGAGTTGAGATTATTACAGGCGAACAGCAGACAGATAGACACAGTGAAGTGACATTGATTAATTTAATATCACTCTGGGCTCTTGCAGGACATTGTCGAGGCGATTCCGTTTCACAGACTCCGGCTGTAACCACAGTAAGTGAAGGAGACGATGTCCAGTTGCTCTGTAATTATACAGCTACAAGCGGGGACAATCTTTACCTATACTGGTACCGTCAGTATCCCAGCGGATCCATGGAGTATCTGCTGAAGAGAAGCAAATATGGCGAGCAACAAGAGACACTTCCAGGGGACAGTTTTTCAGCGAAGCTCAATGATTTGAGCCGAACCGTCCCGCTGAATGTGTCTGAAACACAACTGACAGACTCCGCGGTGTATTACTGCGCACTGAGCCCCACAGAGACACGGAGCTCGGCTGAACCTGTACAAAAACTGTCAGAGCGCCGCTCAACATATCAGCGCGTCAGGGGAACATTGTGATCAGGGGCGAGTTTCAGCTGGTCCCTGTGTTTGTGATTAGACATTGTGCTGTTAATTCTAATATATAGTTATCTTTCTTCCTGCAATTTGGCTCTTTTTAAGTATTTATCCATTCCCCTTTGGAAGTTACTATTGAATTTGCTTCAATGTGTTTGTCCTCTGGATACCGACCCTCCTGACAGTGGAAACAGTTTCTCCTTATTTAATTTATCAAAACTCTTCATATATTTCTGTTTGGATACAGTCACTCTGAGAACTCCTGTTCTGAAATACTATCCCGCTGTTGTTGTGTGAGCGACAACCTCACCGCCCCTTGGGGTTTATTACTCACAGTTATTTGAACTTTATCTAAACTTTTCCCTCTCTGTCCTTTAGACAGCGTCTTTGGATGGACCGCTCATTGGCCAATGGAAGAGGTGACCGCTCAGGAGGGAGAGATCGCGACAATAAGCTGCTCCTATACAGAGGTGACGAGAGTTTGCCTATCCTGGTACCGTGATGTGCGGTTCGTGGGCCCGGAGAATACCCTCATCCGCTGCACCAACCGGTTCAGTGACGATGCGAACTTTGCAAGACGGCGCTTCACCTGATCTTTGGCCAAAAGTTACAGAGCCGTCAGTTTAAGGGTTTCAGAGCTGGCAGCTGCGGATTGCAGGAAATACTTCTGTGTCATAACACCGCACACGGCGCTGTATTTAGGGCAAGAGCCGACAATAAACTGCAGGTGCTCCGGCGCGGCAGACTGTGACAGTAAACCCTCTGGTTCATGTATTTCATGGTCCAATGTCGCTGTGTAGTCCGGCGGAGAAGGACAAACATTCTTCCATCCAAAAAATTTTCTCAACGTGTCCTAAACAGACAGTCAGACCGACCTGTATGTGGGCGGATGATGTTGTCGTTATTAACTACAGACTGAAAATATCTGGAAAGCCCCTGGACTCCCAAATCCCTTTGATCCTCCACAGGAATCTGAGTAATCAACACATTCTCCAGAACATTCCACATTCCCACCGCCTTTTGAAAGAAAGACGTGCATTTATATAGCGCCTTTCACGAACATCGGACGTCCCAAAGCGCTTTTCAGCCAATGAAGCGCTTTTTAAAGTGTAGTCACTGTTTAAATGTAGGAAAGGCGGCAGCCAATTTGCGCACAGTAAGCTCCAACAAACAGCAACACGATAATGCCCACATAATCAGTTTTACTAATGTTACTTGAGAGATACATATTGACCAATATAACTCCTCTGCACTTTTTCGAAATATTGGGATTCATTACGTCCTCCTGAGTGGTCAGACAGGGCCGCGATTTAACATCTCATCCGAAAGACGGCACCTCCGACAGTGCAGCACTCCCTCAGTACTGACATCTGGAGGGTGCGCCAAGATTTTGTGATCAGGTCTCTGAAGTGTGAGTTGAACACACAATGATCGGACTCGGAGGCGAGAGTGCTATCAACTGAGCCAAGGCTGACCCCCTAGTACTTGTAGATTACACCTTGTCCTGTTCATTATAATGCATATGAACATTTATTACTAATAAATGTATAATAACTATATACAAATAGAGCTGGTTGAGTGAAATGCCTTTATTGAGGTAACCAGGCTGATGACTAACAGACAGATGGACAGCGGCCTCTCTGGGCCTCGCTCACTCGTCCTCCCTAAGCAGGGGCGGGGGGCAGTTTGTATCAGGGTTTCCCCAGTGCAGACACAAAGAAAGGAATCACTGAACACCGGGAAAAGCGGGAGCGAAATTATACTGACTGGAGCCTGTGCACACACAAAGTTCACGGGCATCCGGCGCCAGTTGAACTGAAAGGAAATGAGAGTCAGTTTTTGTGAATGCGGATTGCGGGTTGTTCTTGTTTATTGTGCAGATCAGAAAGGGTCAAATCTCCCAGCGGAAACTGCATTTCCAAGCTCCACTTCATCTTATTAATGTTTTTGTGCCTGTAATTGTTGATGTATAAGGATCGACATTCGCCATCAGCATCACAGCAACACACCTCCCCAAAAGTGGACACTGGGAACTGTCGCAGACACACACTGATTGTCTGTTTTCACCCAATATCCGAACAATGTAAAAGGTCTCATCGTATCCGCCAGAGGGCGCCGTGGTCCCATGGTCCTCGCTGCTCCGCCGGGACTCGAACTGTTGTTCTTCCTGATTTGTGTAAACGCATCATAATTTCAAAGCCTGCTTGTAACTGGGTTTGTGTTCGTGGGATTCAGCAAAGTTTCCCCCCTCTCTTTTACTTTGTCAGCTATTCATCGTCACAATCTCTACCACGCTTATGAATTATTTCCTTACACTGCAAATCTTAAAGCGATTGCGAGTGATATCTTTGGCAGATGCAGTTTGAAAAAACCTAACATATTAAAATCTGGAATGAAGGACACACTCAGAGAGACGGAAATGTAACCCGGCTGAGGAGTTTCTCCCGTGTCAATAAGCACCATTTCCCTTCCCATGTGATTAATTTCAGCACAGTGGAATGGCGCCTCCTGTTAGTTTCAGTCAGACATCAATTTAATGGGTTCAGCAGATACTTGGGGAAGGGGCTCATATTCCCCTCCGAGCTACTACCAACACAGTCGGGTGATGGCGGTAAGATATTATAGAAACATAGAAATATAGAAGATAGGAGCAGGAGTAGGCCATTCGGCCCCTCAAATCTACTCCGCCATTCAATGCGATCATGGCTGATCATCCAATTTCAGTACCCGGTCCCTGCATTCTCCCCATTCCCCTTGATCCCTTTAGCCTTAAGAAATATATCCAACCCCTTCTTGAATATATTTAATGAATTGGCTTCTACTGCCTTCTGTGGTAGAGAATTCCACAGGTTCACACTCTCTGGGTGAAGAAATTCCTCCTCATTTCTGTTCTAAATGGCCTACCGCATATCCTTAGACTGTGACCCCTGGTTCTGGATTCCCCGACCATCGGGAACATCCTTCCTGCATCTAGTCTGTCCAGTCCTGTCAGAATTTTATACGTTTCAATATGATCCCCTCTCATTCTTCTAAACTCCAGCGAGTACAAGCCCCATCGTCCCAATCTCTCCTCATACGGCATTCCTGCCATCCCAGGTATCAGCCTGGTGAAATTTCGCTGAACTCCTTCCATGCCAAGAACATTCTTCTCGCAATGCTACCAACTGAGCCAAGGCTGATCCCCTAGTACATGTAGATTAGACCTTGTTCTCTTCATTATAATGCATATGTACCTTTATTAATAACTAGCTGAAGTGCCCGGCGGTGCCGAGGGTCTTTTGAGGGCATGTTTTTGTTGGAAGAGAGAGAGAGAGCGACTGGGATGAAGAGAGAGAGCAACTGGGGGGAAGAGAGTGAGCGACTGGGGGGAAGAGAGAGCGACTGGGGGGAAGAGAGAAAGCGACTGGGGGGAAGAGAGAGAGCGACTGGGGGGAAGAGAGAGAGCGATTGGGGGGGAGAGAGAGAGCGATTGGGGGGAAGAGAGAGAGCGACTGCGGGGGAAGAGAGAGAGCGACTGGGGGGGGAAGAGAGAGAGCGACCGGGGGGGAAGAGTGAGAGCGACTGGGGGGGGAGAGAGAGAGCGACTGGGGGGGGAAGAGAGAGAGCGAGAAAGAAGGGGGGAGGGGGGAGGGGGAGGGAGGGGGGAGGGGAGGAGGGGGAGGGGGAGTGGGGGGAGGGGGAGGGAGGGGGGAGTAGGGCGGAGGGGGAGGGAGGGGGAGGGGGGAGGGGAGGGGGAGGGGGAGGGAAGGGGGAGGGGGAGGGGAGGAGGAGGGGGGAGGGAGGGGGAGGTGGAGGGGGAGGGAGGGGAGGGAGTGGGGGAGGGAGTGGGGGAGGGAGGGTGGGTGGGAGGAGGGGGGGAAGGGGGGCAGAGAGGGAGGGAGGGGGAGGGAGGGGGAGGGGGGAGGGAGGGGGAAGGGGGAGTGGAGGGGGCAGGGGAGGAGGAGGGGGGAGGGAGGGGGAGGGAGAGGGGGAGGGGGAGGGAGAGGGGGAGGGGGAGGGGAAAGGGGGATGGGGAGGGGGAGGAGGGGGCAGGTGGAGGGTGAGGGGGTGGGAGGGAGAGGGGGATGGAGGGGGGGAGGGGGAGTGGGGGGAGAGTGGAGGGGGGGAGGGGGAATGGGGGCCTGAGCGGCCGATTGCGGCTGGCGAGCTCGGTTGCCATGGTAACCCTCTCTGCTCTCCCTCCCCTCCCGAGCCCCGGTTGCCTTGGTAAACCTCCTCCCCTCTCCGCCTCCCGATCTCCGGGCCTGGGCCTGAGCGGCCGATTGCGGCTGGTGAGCCCGGTTGCCGGGGTAACCCTCTCCGCTCCCCCTCCCCTCCCGAGCCCCGCCCCCCCCCGAATGAACCGCCAGAAGCTTGCAGTGATCCCAGCCAGCCTTTACCAAGATGGCTGGCCGCTGGTTCGGAATCAGGCCCAGCGGTGGGGTGAGTGGTGGGAGGAGCTTGCCACAAAACAATTGCCTCGGGTCCAGCATGGCTGGCAGCAGATGCCCAGGCTTCGAGGCCTACCGAAAAAACGGGGAAAGGTAGGAAAATTAATGAGATTAGATAAAAGATTTAGAAAGTAATTAACTTTTTTTAAAAACAATTTGTGTTTTAAAAGCAACTTTTTTTTTAAAGATGCAGAAAGCGGGAAAAAGTAAGGAAAAGTTTGGAATCAACATGGCGTGACTCACCTCGGTTCAGAATGATAAGGCCCGCCCACACAGGCACCGATTGGTGGACCGTCAGGTCACCGAAGCGTAGGATTGGTCAATCGTCCCATCACTCGACCATAGGAGGGCCCGGCCGCACGCGCCAGGAACCCGCGATACGATTGGTCGACCTCGACGTCACTCGATGCTAATGAGCGGATAATGAGCGGAATGTTGAAAGTTTTTGGGATATCGCGGGCGCAATTTTTGTCCGGCCGAAACGTAAATACGCTGAGGACGGTTCTGGAATCGTTAGATTTCTTTCGACGTAACGCACGTGTAGGTACGCTCTATAACTTTCGAGTTAATTCAAGACAGACAGACAGAAAGACAGACAGAAAGGCGGAAAGAGAGACAGAAGTATCCTTTTATATATAGACTAGCTGGAGAGCCCAGCGTTGCCAGGGCTGTTATGGGGCAGGCGGTTTAAATCAAGTGCCAGGCTTTGGGGCCCTGTCTGTGTCCCTTTGTGAATCTGGTGCTGGGCAACATTTTAAATCGAGTGCCAGGCTTTAGGGCCCTGTCTGTGTCCCTGTCTAGGGCCCTGTCTGTGTCCCTGTCTGTCTATCTTTTAAAAGCTTGAAAAATGAAAGTGAAAGTGCTTATAAAACGTTTTTGATAAATCTTATGTTATTTTTAAAAGAGATACTAACATTAAAAGTAGTTTTAGCTGGAAGCTGAAGTCATTTGAGCTGGAAGCTGAACAGAGCTGGTAGTGAAACAATGGCTGCCACATCCCCGAGATGAAAACGAATAGTCCCGCCCACACACACACCGATTGGCCAACCGTCAGGGGACCGTACTGTAGGATTGGTCAATCGTGACGGAACAGGATTGGTGGAATCTTGACGTCAGTCAATCAATGCTAGAAGATAATGAGTTTAATTTTGAAGGTTTTTTGCATAAGGCGCGAACAATTTTCGTCCCACCGAAAAGTAAATACGCTTAAAACTGTCTCGGAAGTGTAAGCTTTCTTTGGAGGTAACGCGCGCGTAGGTACACCCTCTAACTTTCGAGCGCATAGCCCGACAGACGCACAGGCAATGACAGACAGAATGACAGACAGAATGACAGATAGACAGAATGACAGAAGTACCGATTTATATATATAGATAAATGTATAAAAGTTTGAAAGTAGATGAAGCTGTTGTTTATTTCAATCACTGCCACTGAGGTGGTTGACGGGGAGTCGGTTTGATTAAGCTGCTGGGGACCCATAGTGGGAAGATTTCCCCTGGTTTCTCTCTGGAAATCTCATCCACAAGCTGTTTTAACGAAATCGCAAGCTTAATATTTTAGAATGTTTTCACTATGTCGTTAGAAATAACGACCAGAGTGAATCTACTGCACAGAGCAGATTGTTCAGTGTAAAAAAAATGTTACAGGAGAAGGAAGTTAACGCTCTTGGTGAGCCGTCACATACCGACAGAGAATCAGCACCCACTCAGTGTGACCGATTCGGGCCCCGTAATTAAATCCCCAAACCTCAACAAAGCAGCAACTTTCTTCACACCATAGTCAGCACTTACTGAGGGCCTGACTGCACCCTCAGATACTTTATTCTGTGGCTCAAAGGGCTTCAACTGAACCATGAGTCTAATTTGAAGCTTATTTCAATATATGGTGGGTTGATTGGAGTTTGCTTCATTGGAGGGGCATAATGAGACCCGGAAGTGACGGTATTGGGATTTGAACGGGACGGACAGGCTCGGGCACGACAGCGGCCATGCGGCTATTCAGCGGCTGTGTTTGTGGTGTTTATTGTTAGTAAGGATGAATCCAATCATACCGTGTTCAAATTAAAGTGTTAAAGTTATTTCACGGACACCTGTTAATACTTGGTATTGTCTTGCTCCTGAAGACATGTTACAGATCAGAGTCATGGAGATTCTGTTACATCTGTCCCAGACTTCAGTCAGCAGGAGAGAAGATGAATGAGTGACGATATGTTGTACCTATAGTACCACAGCCAACAGCTATTATTTATATTGGTACCGGCACCAACCAGAGAAGGAGCCACAGTTTGTAATCAGGAGGCGGTCTTGGGACACACAGGAACGGAAAGGAGAAGGTTTCGGAATCCGTTTCTCTGCGGAGCTCCAGACCTCGACTAAATTCAACAGTTTAACCATCTCGGGGCTGCAGTTGACTGACTTTGCCGTGTATTACTGCGCCCTGAGACTCACAGCGATGGAAAGCAGTCTCAGCCCTGTACAAAAACTGCCATTGGACGGTAGGGCGGTGTTCCTGTATGTTGGGGTTGTGTGGAATGGCGGGAAGATGCAGCCACAATGAGCAGCGCGCTGTCAGGCGCTCAAACACACACCGAGAGGAAAACAAATTAACCTCGGATCAAACTGTCACCCAACTGTTTCCAGGAGCGGCCGAGAAACAAACTGCAGAATCCAATCGTTCCGAAAGATCGATCACAGAATGAACCGACCGGTCAAAATGTCCTTTCTTCTTCTGATCAGCTGATTTCTCTTAAAGTCATGGATCGATGTTCAGATCAGCTCAGAGAAAGAGGTTGCTGACAGCGCCAGGAACATCCTGCTGGTCGCTTCGGTAATAGGACAGGATCTGGTTCCCATATTCTGTCAGGGTTTGTGATTTTATTTGTACACGTTACTGTAATCCGTGGATATTTAATGCCGTGAAGCCAACTCATTTAAAAAAACATTTCCATCAAAGCCGAACCAGTTATTACCTGGAATCTTTCCAAGGTGGAGGCGGACACGTCCAGGTAGCTGCACATGCACATCTTCCCCAATCTGTGGGGGTGGGCGCGGTGGGGATAAGAGATAAATCGGGCGCTTGGAGCAGCGAATCTGTAACCGTCCTGAAAAGAATCCTCTGTTCTGTACTTATATATATATAGATAGAATCAAACCGCCTGTCTAAGTGTTTGTTCTGAATTCACCTTTTCTCTTTTGTTAGTCCCTCATTGAGTATCTTTCCCTGAGGAGCGCCCGGCGTCAGTTTTGAAAATGAAACCCAGCTGAAGGATGAGCGGAGCTCACTGGGCGAGTGCAGGCCTCTACCACCCGCCTTGGGACCGCTCGTGTTCCCCTGCCCCGCCACAGCTGGCATATAGGAAAAGGAGGAGGCCACTCGGCCCGGTAAACCTGTTCTGCCATTCAATCAGATAAGAACTTCAGAAATATGAGCAGGAGTAGGCCATTCGGCACTTCGCGCCTGCTCCACCATTCAATGAGATCATGGCTGATCTGATCTTGGCCTCAACTCCCCTTTCCTACCTGTTCCTCATATCCCTTGACTGCCTTGTAGCTCAAATATCTGTCTATCTCCACCTTGAATATGTTCACTGACTCAGCCTTCACAGCTCTCTGGAGTAGAGAATTTCAAAGATTCACGACCTGAAGAGAAGAAATTCCTCCTCATCGCCGTCTTAAATGGGCGACACCTTATCCTGAAACTACGCCCCCGAGTTCTAGATTCACCCACGAGGGGAAACATCCTCTCAGCATCTCTCCTGTCAAGTCCGCTCAGAATCTCATATGCTTGAATAAGATCACCTATCATTCTTCTAAACTCCAATGAGTATAGATCAACCTGTTCATCCTTTGCTCATAAGACAACCCTTCCATCCCAGGAATCAACCTCGTGAACCTTTGCAGAACGACCTGTAATGATAATATATCCCTCCTTAAATAAGGAGAACTAAACTGTACGCAGTACTCTAGGTGTGGTCTCACCAATACCCTGTACAGTTGTAGCAAGACTACCCTACATTTATACTTCATCCCCTTTGCAATAAAGGCCAACATTCCATTTGCCTTCCTAATTACTTGCTGTACCTTCATGGTAACTTTTTGTGTTTCATGTACGAGAACACCCAGATCCCTCTGTACTGCAGCATTCTGTAGTCTCTCTCCATTTAACTAATATTTTGCTTTTCTATTCTTCTTACCAAAGTGGATAACCTCACATTTTCCCACATTATACTCCATCTGCCAAATTTTCCCCACTCACCCAGTCTATCTATATGCCATTGCAGACTCGTGTCCTCCTCACAACTTGCTTTCCCACCTATCTTTGTATCGTCAGCAAATTTGGCTACAGTACACCCGGTCCCTTCATCCAAGTCATTAATATAGATTGTAAATAGTTGAGACCCCAGCACTGATCCCTGTGACACCCCACTAGTTACAGGTTGACAACCTGAAAGTGACCCATTTATCCCGACTCTCTGTTTCCTGTTAGCTAGCCAATCCTCTATCCATGCTAATATATGCCCCTAACACCGTGAGCTCGTATCTTGTGCAGTAACATTTTATGTGGCACCTTATCGAATGCACATTGGAAATCCAAATACACTATCTCTACTGGTTCCCCTTGATCCACCCTGCTCGTCACATATTCAAAGATTTCTAATACATTTGTCAAACACAATTTCCCTTTCATAAAACCATGTTGACGCTGCTTGATTAAATAATGATTTTCTAAATGTCCTGCTACTACTTCCTTAATAATGGATTCCAGCATTTCCCCAATGACAGATGTTAGCCTAACGGGCCGATAGATTCCTGATTTCTGTCTATCTCCTTTCTTCAATAGTGGTGTTACATTTGTGGTTTTCCAATCCGCTGGGACCTTTCCAGAATCCAGGAAATGTTAGAAAATTACAACCAATTCATCCAGTATCTCTGAAGCCACTTATTTTAACACCCTCGCATGCAAGCCATCAGGCCCACGGGACATGTTAACCTATAGTCCGATTAGCCCCCTTGCTCTCCCGCAACCCTATTCCCATCAAACTGCTGACCACACAACTTCCTATTCTGGCTCCCATGTTGGCTGACAATGTTAACGGTTCTCTCTCCTCAGGTACTGTCCCCCTCTCCCTCAAATCTGCCGTCATCACCCCTCTCCTCAAAAAAACAACCCTTGATCCCTCCATCCTTACAAATTACCGCCCCATCTGCAACCTCCCTTTCCTCTCCAAAGTCCTTGAATGTGTTATTGCCTCCCAAATCCGTAACCTTCTTTCCCGCAATTCAATGTTTGAATCCCTCCAATCAGATTTCCGCCCTTTCCACAGTACCGAAACGGCTCTCATCAAAGTTACAAATGACTTCCTTTGTTATTATGACAAAGGTAAACTATCCCTCCTTGTCCTTCTTGAGTTGTCTGCAGCCTTTGACATGGTTGACCACTCCATCCTTCTCCAACACATCTCCACCATCGTCCGGCTGGGTGGGACTGCACTCGCCTGGTTCCATTCTTATCTATCTAACCGCAACCAGAGAATCACCTGCAATGGCTTCTCTTCCTGCTCCCACATCGTTACCTCTGGTGTCCGCCAAGGATCTATCCTTGGTCCTCTCCTATTTCTCATCTACATGTTGCTCCTTGGTGACATCATCCGAAAACACAGCATCAGTTTCCATATGTACGCTGATGACACCCAGCTCTACCTCACTACTTCTTCACTCGACCCCTCCACCATATCTAAATTGTTGGACTGCTTGTCCGACATACAGTTCTGTGAGCAAAAAGTTTCTCCAATTAAATATTGGGAAAACCGAAGCCATTGTTTTCAGTCCCCGCCACAAATTCTGTTCCCAAACCATTGACTCAATCCCTCTCCCTGACATCTGTCTGAGGCTGAACCACACTGTCCGCAAAATTGGTGTCATATTTGACCCTGAAATGAGCTTCCGACCACACATTAGCAGCATTGAAAAGACCGCCTACTCCTACCTCCATAACATCGCCCGCCTCCACCCTTGCCTCAGCTCATCCGCTGCTGAAATTGTCATCCATGCCTTTGTTACCTCTAGACTTGATTATTCCAAGACACTCCTGGCCAGCTTCCCAGATTCCACCCCATGTAAACTTGAGGTTATCAAAAACTCGGCCTCCCATGTCCTAACTCGCACCAAGTCCCGTTCGCCCACCGCCCCTGTGCTTGCTGACCTGCATTGGCTCCCGGTTAAGCAGCGCCTCGATTTCTAAATTCTTATCCTTATTATCAAATCCCTCCATGGCCTCGCCCCTGCCTATCTCTATAATCTCCTTCAGCCCCCAGCCCCGCCCCCCCGAGATATCTGCGCTCCTCCAATTCTGCCGTCTTGAGGATCCCTGATATTATTATCGCTCAACCTTTGTTGACAAGGCCCTAAGCTCTGAAATTCCCTGCCTAAACCTGTCCACCTCGCTACCTATCTTTCCTCCTTTATGACGCTCCTTAAAACCTACCTCTTTGACCAAGCTTTCAGTCACCTGCCCTAATTTATCCTTATGTGGGTGGGTTTCAATTTCTTTGTCTTAAATTGTGCTGTGCAGCGCCTTGGGCATTTTACTACGTTACAGGCGCTATATAAATACAAGTTGTGGTTGTTGTTGTTTGCCTGGTACATTTTCTCTAGTGATAGTTATTGTTTTAAGTTCCTTTCTCCCTTTTGCCCCTTGATTTTTCAATATTATTGGGATGCTTTTAGTGTCTTCTACCATGAAAACAGAGACAAAATATTTGTTCAAAGTCTGCCATTTCCTTGTATTCGCATTATTAATTCCCCAGTCCCATTGTCTAAGGGAACAACGTTATTGTTATTCTCCACCTCAACTCCATCTTCTCGCTTTGCTTCAGATTCCTCGATACCCTTCCATAGGATCGTGGTAGGCAATTCCGCCCATTGAGTTTGTTCTGCCATTCAATTGAATCAGGGCTGATCTGTATCTCAATCCCATTTACTCGCAGTTGCTCCATATCTTTCGATGCGCTTGCCCAATAAAACTATATCTCAGCCTTGGAGGCTCCAATTGTCCCCCAGCATCCACAGCCTTTTGGGTTGAAAATTACAGATTTCCGCTACCGATTGTGCGCAAAGCATGTGGAGCTCTTCAACAAGCCTGGTGGGAAAAGAAAACAAAAAATTATCAATGGTTAACTTTGCTTCTGTATTTTTGGCGGGGTGGGGGGTGTTGGTGCGGTATTCGATGAAAGGTTAATTTAAGGTTATGTTCTATTGAATGCAACAAGACAGAAGACAGTTTCCTGGAGCCTTGGTATCTTTTGATACTGGTTTACCGCCGTTTTATCTGTGCTTCCATGTTGACAGAGTGGAAAATTGAAGGTAGCTCGATATATATTGGAGCGGAAATCAGGTCCCTCTCTCTTAAGACATAATTGTCGGGCACATTCCCCGGAGCTGTTCATTTAAGTTGTCTTTGCTCTAATATCTCCAGCGCCACTTGGTGAGATGCCCCATGGGAAGAATTTGCACTCAGCTGTTCGCCCGCCGTCTAGCGGTCTCCTCTGGCTATTTTATCCACAAGTCTTTGAAGGTGAAGAGGCCGTTAAAACAAGCATATGACATTCGGGGCTTTATAAATAGGGGCATAGAATGCAAAAGTAACGAAATTACAGTAAACTTTTATAAATCATTGCTTAGGCCTCAGCTGGAGTATTGTGTCCAATTCTATGCACCACAGTTTAGGAAGGATGGCAAGGCATTAGAGAGGGTGCAGCGGAGATTTACTAGAATAAGAGCATAAGAAGTAAGAGCAGGAGTAGACCCACGAGGCTGCTCCACCAATCAAAAAGATCATGTCTGATCAGCCACCTCATCTCCACTTTCTGGCCCGATCTCCATATCCTTTGATTGCCCTAGAGTCCAAAAGTCTATCACTCTCAGACTTGAATATAATCAAAGACTCAGCTTTCACAGCCATCTGGGGCAGTGAATTCCAAAGATTCACAACCTTCTGAGTGAAGAAATTCCTCCTCATCTCAGCCTTAAATGGCCGACCCCTTATCCTCAGACTGTGCCGCCTAGGTCTAGACACTCCAGCCAGGGGAAACAACCTCTCAGCATCGACCCTGTCAATCCCCGTCAGAATCTTGTATGTTTCAATGAGATCACCTCTCATCCTTCTAAAATCCAGAGTGCATAGGCTCATTCTGCACAATCTCTCATCATAGGAAGGCCCTCTTATCCCAGGAATCAATTAGTGAACCTTCGCTGCAACGCCTCCAAGGCAAATATATCCTTCCTTAGATAAGGATACTAGAACTGTGCACATTACTCCAGGTGTGGCCTCAACAAGGCCCTGTACAATTGTAGCAAGGCTTCCAAACCCTTGCAATAAAGGCCAACACACCAATTGACTTCCTTATTGCTTGCTGTACCTGCACGCTAGCTTTCTGTGTTTCTTTCACGAGGACACCCAAATCACTCTGAACACCAACATTTGAAAGTTTCTCACCATTTAAAAAATATTCTGCTTTTCTATTCTACGTACCAAAGTGTATATCCTCACATTTCCCTACATTATACTCCATATGCCACCTTACTGCCCACTCAGTTAGTCTATCTATATCCCTTTGCAGAATTTTTGTCTTCTCCTCACAACTTACTGTCCCACCTAGCATTATATCATCAGCAAACTTGGATACATTACACTTGGTCCCTTCATCTAGGTCATTAATATAGATTGTAAATAGCTGATGCCCCAACACTGATCCTTCCTGCACCCCACTAGTTACAGGCCGCCAGCCTGAAAAAGATCCGTTTATCCCTACTCTCAGTTATCTATCCTTTAACCAATGCTCTATCCATGCTATTATATTACCCTCAAACCCATGAGCCCTAATCTTGTGTAATAATCTTTTATGTGGCACCTTGCCGACTGCCTTTTGGAAATCCACATATACTACATCCACTGGTTCCCCTTTATTAACCCTGCTAGCTCCATCCTCAAAAAACTGCAACAAATTTGTCAAACATTATTTCCCTTTCATAATACCATGTTGACCCTGCCTAATCATGTTATGATTTTCTAAGTGACTTGATACCACTTCCTTAACAATGGATTTCAGCATTTTCCCGACGACTGATGTCAGACTAACTGACCTGTCGTTCCCTGTTTTTTCTCTCCCTCATTTCTTGTATAGCGGTGTTACATTTGCGACCTTCCAATCCACTGGGTCCTCTCCAGAATCTAGGGAATATTGGAAGATCAACATCAATGCGTCCACTATCCCTTCAGCTGCCTCTTTTAGAACCCTAGGATGTAGGCCGTCCGGTCCAGGGGATTTGTTGGCTTTAAGTCCCATTAGTTTCCCGAGTAATTTTTCTCTACTTATATTAATTATAAGTTCCTCACCCCCATTAGACCCTTGGTTCTGCACCATTTTTGGTAAGCGTTTTGTATCTTCTACTGTGAAGACAGATACAAAATATTTGTTTAACGTTTCTGCCATTTCCTTATTCACCATAATAATTTCTCCTGTCTCAGCCTCTATCGGACCAACGTTTACTTTTACTACTCTTTTCCATTTTACATGCTTGTGGAAGGTCTTACAGTCTGCTATTATATTTCGTGCTAGTTTTCTCTCATTCTATTTTTTTTCCTTTTTACAATTCTTTGGTCAACCTTTGCTGGTTTCTGAAACTCTCCTAAATCTCAGGCTTAATATTATTCTTTGCAACATTATAACCATCTTCCTTCAATCTAATGCTATACTTAAATTCTTTAGTTAGCCATGGTTGTATTACTTCTCCCTTGGAGTTTTTGTTTCTCAATGGAATATATTTTTGTTGAGAATTATAAAATATTTCTTTAAATGCTAGCCACTGCTTATCTATCGCCATATCTTTTAATCTATTTTTCCAATCTACCTTAGTCAACTCACCCCTAATTCCTATTGGCTTTATTTAAGTTTAAGACTCTAGTTTCGGACTTAGGCAAGTCACTCTCAAAATTAATGTAAAATTATTTCATATTATGATCACTCTGCCCCAGAGGATCCTTTACTATGGGATTGCTAATTAACCCTGTCTCAATATAAGATCTAAAGTAGACTGTTCCCTGATTGGTACCATGACATATTGTTCTAGGAATCTGTCCCGAATGCATTCCATGAACTCGTCCTCCAAACTAACTTTGCCAATGTGATTTGTCCAGTCTATTTGAAGATTAAATTCCCCAAAGATTTTTGCATTTCCTTTGTTGCAAGCTCCTACTATTTCTTGATTACTATTCTGTCCAACGGTATAGCTACTGTCAGGGGGCCTGTATACTACTCCTACGAGTGTTTTTTGCCCCTTGTTATTCCTTATCTCCACCCATACTGATTCTGCATCCTGATATTTTGAGCCAAGATCCTTCCTCGCTACTGTCCTTATGTCATCCTTTATTATCAGGACTGCTCCCCCTCTTTTCCATTCTGCTTTTTTTTCGAAACGTCAAGTACCCTGAAACATTTATTTCCCAACCTTGGCCACATTGCGACCATGTCTCTGTAATGGCTATTAGATCAAACCCATTTATCTCTATGGTGCCAGTGATGAAAGACTTCAGTTACGTGGAGAGACTAGAGCAACTGGGTTTATTCTCATTAGAGCAGAGAAAGTTGAGAGGAGACTTCATAGACGTGTTCAAAATTATGAGGAGTTTTGATAGAGTAGATAGGGTGAAATTGTTTCCACTGACATGAGGGTCGTCTACCGAATGACACAGATTTAAGATAATTGGCAAAAAAGGGGAAACATAGAAACATAGAAATTAGGAGCAGGAGTAGGCCATTCGGCCCTTCGAGCCTGCTCCGACATTCAATGTGATCATGGCTGATCATCCCAATTCAGTACCCTGTCCCTGCCTTTTCCCCATATCCCTTGATCCCTTTAGCCTCAAGAAATATATCCAACTCTTTCTTGAATATATTTAATGAACTGGCCTCCACCGCCCTCTGTGGCAGAAAATTCCACAGGTTCAGCACCCTCTGGATGAAGAAATTCCTCCTCATTTCAGTCCTAAATGGCTTACCCTTTATCCTTAGACTATGACCTCTGGTTCTGGACTCCCCGGCCATCAGAAACATCCTTCCTGCATCTAGTCTGTCCAGACCTGACAGAATTTTATAGGTTTCGAGAGATCCCCTCTCAATCTTCTAAACTCCAGTGAATATAAGCCTAATCGGCACAATCTGTCCTCATACGTCATTCCTGCCATCCGAGGTATCAGCCTGGTGAATCTTCGCTGCACTCCCTCCATGGCAAGAACGTCCTTCCTCAGGTAAGCTGAACAAAACTGCACACAATACTCAAGGTGCGGTGTCACCAAGGCCCTGTGCAACTGTAGCAAGACATCCGTGTTCCTGTACTCGAACCCTCTTGCTACGAAGGCCAACATACCATTTGCCTTCTTATCCGCCTGCTGCAACTGCATGCTTACCTTCAGCGACTGGTGCACAAGGACATCCAGGACTCTTTGCACTTCCCCTTCTCCCAATCTATTGCCATTCAAATAATAATCTGCTTTCCTGTTTATGCCACCAAAGTGGATAACCTCACATTTATCCACATTATAGTGCATTTGCCATGTTTCTGCCCAATCACCCAACCTGTCCAAATCATACTGGATTTTCCCGACATCCTCCTCGCAGTTTACCCTCCCACCCAGCTTTGTGTCGTCTGCAAATTTGGAGATATTACATCCAATTCCCTCGTCCAGATCATTAATATATATTGTGAACAGCTGGGGTCCTAGGACCGATTCTTGTCGTACCCCACTAGTCACTGCCTGCCACTCGGTAAACGACCCGTTTATTCCAACTCTTTGCTTTCTGTCCGACAACCAGTTCTCTATCCAAGTCAATACCTTGCCCCCAATCCCATGTGCCTTAATTTTGCACGCTAATCTCTTATGTGGGACCTTATCGAAAGCCTTCTGAAAGTCCAAATTCACCACATCCACTGGTTCTCCCTTATCTATTTTATCAGTTACATCCTCAAAAAATTCCAGTAGATTAGTCAAGCATGATTTACCTTTTGTAAATCCATGTTGACTTTGTCCGATCCTGTCACTGCTTTCCAAGTGCTCTGCTATTACATCTTTTATAATAGGCTCTAGCATTTTCCCCACTACCGATGTCAGGCTTATAATTCCCCGCATTTTCTCTACCACCTTTTTTGAATAGTGGGGTAACATTAGCTACCATCCAATCCATGGGTACCGTTCCAGAGTCTATCGAGTTCTGGAAGATGACCAGTAATGCATCTACTATCTCTAGGGCCACTTCCTTACGTACCCTGGGATGTAGACCATCAGGTCCTGGGGATTTATCGGCCTTCAGTCCCATCAATTTTCCGAACACCATTTTCCTACAAATACTGATTTCTTTCAGTTCCTCTCTTTCATCAGACCCTATGTTCCCCGGCATCTCTGGGAGGTTATTTGTGTCCTCCTTTGTGAAGACAGAACCAATTTATATATTTAGTTGGTCTGCCATTTCCTTGTTTCCCATTATAAACTCCCCTGATTCTGACTGTAAGAGACCTACGCTTGACTTCACCAATCCTTTTCTCTTCACATAGGAGGAGAAATTTGTTTATGTGGTGAGTTGTTGTGATCTGGAATGCACTGCCTGAAAGGGTGGTGGGAGAAGATTCAATAGTAACTTTCAAAAGGGAATTGCATATATACGTGAAAAGGAAAAATTTGCAGGGCTATGGGGAAGAAAAACGGGGAATATGAACAATTGGATAGCTCGTTCTAAGAGCCGGCACAGGCACTATGGCTGAAAGGCCTCCTTCTGTACTGTATGGTTCAATGACTCAGCCACAGGAATTGCTCTCTGTGCTGTTGCTCTATCTGACCGCACTGAAACTCATCCTCCGCCAAAACCGACCGCAGGCAGCTTTTGCACGACTGGATAACTAGGTCATATCTTTGTGTCGGAGCGATGGGGCGAATCCACAGATGTACATCACCATGTCACTCAGCTAGAGATCAGTGATGGTTAAAATAGTCAATTTTTAGGATTTGTTTAATTTAGAAGTCAAGCGATTCCCAATATTTTTTGCTTTTCCCCGACTGTATCTGGAACTTCTCCACATGATCATCGCTGGGGTTGCATCGGGATAATTTTAGTATCAGTACAGGCCATTCGAGCAAACTGACCTTAATAGTTTGGGTCCCGTTCTATTATCAGATCAGAATCCAGGTCCTAAATCTGAGTCATTGAGATGGGGTCATAGTCCTTTGCTGGTTTATGCACGGACTGACTGCGTCCCTGTAAGTGTGGCCATGTAACTGAATGGCGTTTCCCAGGGATAGGATTGGCTGGTCTCTCAGAACTGACGACAGTTGTGCACCAATCAGTGTTAGTTGTGGACCAATTACTGATGTCTCCCGACAAACCCTTTCCTTGCCTAGCTCTGTGCGTGATTCTCTTGCTCCCTCTGTCTGTCTGTCTGCCTCTCTCTTTGTCTCTCTCTCTCTCTATTTTCCTCTGTCCCGTTGTCACTTACTGTGCTTAACTCGGTGTCTGTCTCACTCTCTCTTTCTCTCTGTCTCAGTAAGGTTAAAGGCTAAAAATAAAATAAATCAGTCTCAATTCCAGCTATCACTGAGCTTCCCCCACAGTCAATGAACTCCATTGCTAATCATAGCCTTCAGACCACGGGCGACAGGACAAGTGGACAGCCCTCTGCACCAGTGAGATAACTTTTAAAATGTCACCTGCGAGATCTTCACCACACCCAGATCTTTTACTTGTAGAGATCGATCCTGTTATTCATCCCAGAGATCTGCTTGTTTGTACTAACACTGGGGATTGAATTGGACCTTGGATTAAAATGGTTGAGAATAGTCACAAATCCCAGCGCGACAGCACTGACCACAACTAGAAAAAACCGCTCAGATCAGGCTTTATTTTCCTATTTACATTTTAAAGTAACGCTTTGGGATTTAATCCCTAGTATTTTCCTGGAGCTCACACTTGATGTCGATCTGTGCCTTGTTTTTGTATGAGGACCGAGGGGCACTTATTCACTGCGGGTCTCAGGGCACAATAATACACGGCGCCGTCTGTGATCTCCAAGCCTTGAACGGAGACCGGAAGGAGCGCACCTGGATGGAGCACAGCGAGAGCGGAGCAGTTAAAAGGAGCAGTCCCGAGCGTCAGGAGCCTGAGACCGGAAGGAACGGACCTGGACGGAGCACAGCGAGAGCGGAGCAGTTAAAAGGAGCAGTCCCGAGTGGCAGGAGCCTGAGACTGGAAGGAGCGGACCTAGACGGAGCACAGCGAGATCGGAGCAATTAAAAGGAGCGGCAGGAAATCAACAGAGGCAGTTTTTGAAAAAGTGACATTAGAGTAAAAAAAGTGACATCGACACAAGAGAAGGAACAGATTGGTGAGTCGCTGGTGAATGTATTTTTTTAAGTTGATAAATTTATTTCTGCCAAATTAGTTAATAGCCTATTAATTAGAGACAAAGAACAGACTGGTGAGCAGTTGGGCAGTGTTTTTTGTTAAGTTTTAAGTTTATTTCTGCTGGGTTAGTTCTTGGTCTATTAAATAGAGGCATGGCAGTACAGCTCCGTCCTGGGGAGTACTCATCCTGTGCCATGTGTGACGTCCTGGACGCTTGGCATAGTCTGGACAACCACATGTGCGGGAAGTGTCACCAGCTACAGCAACTCGAGCTCCGGGTTTGCGAAATTGAGCGGCGGCTGAAGTCACTGCAGTTCATCCGCGAGGCTGAGAGTTACGTGGATAGCACGTTTCTGGAGGTGTTCACCCCACAGCTCAAGAGTATGCAGGCAATGAGGAAATTGGTGACCGCCAGACGGAAGAGGAGGACCAGGCAGGTAGGGCAGGAGCCCCCGAGTACATCGTGCTCTCCAACTAGTATTCTGTTCTGAGTACTGGTGAGGGTGATGGTTCGTCTGGGGAGTGCAGCCAGAGCCAAGTCGACGGCACAACGGGTAGCTTAGCTGCACAGGGGAAGGGCTGGAGGAAAAATTGTGGAAGAGCGGTAGTGGTAGGGGATTCGATAGTTAGAGTAGCAGACAGCCGTTTCTGCAGCCATAGACGTGACTCCAGGATGGTATGTTGCCTCCCTGATGCCAGGGTCAAGGATGTCACTGAGCAGCTGCAGGACATGCTGAAGGGGGAGGGTGAACAGCCAGAGCTGATTGTTCATATCCGTACCAACGACATAGGCAGAAAGAGGGATGAGCTCCTGCAGGCAGAGTTTAGGGAGCTAGGGGAGAGATTAAAAAGCAGGACTTCAAAGGTAGAAATCTCTGGCTGACTCCCACTGCTACGTGCTAGTGAGTAGAGGACTAGGAGGATAGACCAGATGCATGCTTGGCTGGAGTGATGGTGCAGGAGCGAGGGCTTTAGATTCCGGCGGCATTGGGACCGTTTCTGGGGAAAGTGGGACCTGTACAAGCCGGATGGGTTACACCTCAACAGAGCCGGGAGCAATATTCTCGCCGGGAGGTTTGTTAGTGCTGTTGGGAAGGG
Organism: Somniosus microcephalus; assembly: GCF_052327205.1. Classification (NCBI taxonomy): domain Eukaryota; kingdom Metazoa; phylum Chordata; class Chondrichthyes; order Squaliformes; family Somniosidae; genus Somniosus; species Somniosus microcephalus. The sequence goes on along the minus strand of NC_140990.1, from coordinate 21,318,479 downwards.
TTTAAACCAACTTGGCAGTAGGGTGAGCACCAGCCCATAGGAGTAGAAAAGGGGAATAAGGTGCATAAAAGAGAGATTGCATTGGATAGTACAAGAGAAGAAAGTATTACTTGAGGCGGAAGTATTACCATATTAGATAGGGGCAGACGATGAAAGACTACGAAAAATTCAAAAATGGGTTTAGAATGCATGTACATAAGCGCACAAAGTATGGTGAATAAGGTTAGTGAGCTACAAGCACAATTAACTGTGTGGCACCATGATGCTGTAGCAATAACAGAAACGTGGCTTATAAACGGTGAAGACTGGGCACTTAATATTCAAGGGTACATGGTGTCAAGAAAATATAGGGCGGTAAAAAAGGGCGGAGGGTGGCAGTGCTGATTAAGGAAGACATACTAGTTTTGGAAAGGATGGATGTTCTTGTGGGGACAAGGGCAGAATCCATTTGGTTAGAGTTGAGGAGCAAAACGGGTATGATCACGCTACTAGGGTATTATATAGGCCTCCAAATAGTGAGAGGGAGTTGGAGGAGCAAATATGCAGGGAAATTGCAAAGATATGCAAGAGATAGGGAGCGGTGATATTTGGGGACTTAATTACCCAAATATCGATTGGGATGATGCTGGGGATTAATTAGAAATCTTGTTGTGCGAGGCCCCTTGGGGCAGAGAGATCATAATATGATAGAATTCTTCCTTAAATTGGAGAGTGAAGTATTTGACTGAGAGACTAGGGTCCTGAATTTAAATAAAGGAAACTACGATGGCATGAGGTACGAGTTGGCTAGGATGGATTGGGGAACGTTACTTACAGAGTTGATGGTGGATAGGCAATGGCAAACATTTAAAGATCGCATGGATGAACTGCAGAATTTGTTCATCCCTGTTTGGCATACAAATAAAACAAAAAAGGTGACTCAACCGTGGCTAACAAGGGAAATTAGGGATAGCATAAGATCCAAGGAGAGGACATATAAATTGGCCAGAAAAAGCAGCAAACCTGAGGATTGTAAGCTGTTTAGGATTTAGCAAAGGAGGACAAAGGGATTAATTAAGAGGGGGAAAATAGAGTATGAGAGTAAGCTTGTAGGGAACATAAAAACTGACTGTAAAAACTTCTATAGACATGTGAAGAGAAAAAGAGTGGTGATATCAAGCGTAGGTCCCTTGCAGTCAGAATCAGGGGAATTTATAATGGGGAACAAAGAAATGGCAGACCAATTAAATGCATACTTTGGTTCTGTCTTCACAAAGGAGGACACAAATAACCTCCCAAAGATGTTGGGGAACATAGGGTCTAATGAGAGGGAGGAACTGAATGAAATCAGTATTTGTAGGGAAATGGTTTTAGTGAAATTGACGGGATTGAAAGCCGATAAATCCCCAGGGCCTGATAATCTACATCCTAGATTAAGGAAGTGGTCCTGGAAATAGTAGATGCAATGCTGGTCACCTTCCAAAATTCTATAGACTCTGGAACAGTTCCCATGGATTGGAGGGTAGCTAATGTAACCCCATTATTCAAAAAGGTTGGTAGAGAGAAAACGGTGAATTATAGACCGGTAAGTCTGACGTCGGTAGTGGGAAAAATGCTAGAGTCTATTATAAATGCTGTAATAGCAGAGCACTTGGAAAACAGTGACAGGATCGGACAAAGTCAACATGGATTTACAAAACGTAAATCGTGCTTGAATAATCTACTGGAATTATTTGAGGATGTAACTGGTAGAATAGATAAGGGAGAGCCATTGACTGTGGTGTATTTGGACTTTCAGAAGGATTTCGATAAGGTCTTGCATAAGAGATTAGCGTGTAAAGTTAAAGCACATTGGATTGGGGGTAAGGTGCTGACTTGGATAGAGAACTGGTTGGCAGACTGGAAGCAAAGAGTTGGAATAAATGGGTCTTTTTCCGAGTGGCAGGCAGTGACTAGTGGGGTACCGCAGGAATCACTGCTAGGACCCCAGCTGTTCACAATATATATTAATGATCTAGACGAGGGAACTAGATGTAATATCTCCAAGTTTGCAGACGACACAAAGCTGGGTGGGCGGGTGTGCTGTGAGGAGGATGCAGAGAAACTCCAGTATGATTTGGACAGGTTGGGTGATTGGACAGATGCATGGCAGATGCAGTATTATGTGAATAAATGCGAGGCTATCCAATTTGGTGGCAAAAACAGGAAGGCAGGTTATTATCTGAACGGCAATAGTTTGGGAGAAGGGGAAGTGCAACGACACCTGGGTGTCCTTGTGCACCAGTCGCTGAAGGTAAGCATGCAGGTGCAGCAGGCGGTTCAGAAGGCAAATGGTATGTTGGCCCTCATAGCGAGAGGATTCGAGTACAGGAGCAAATATGTCTTGCTGCATTTGTACAGGACCTTGGTGAGATAAACCTTGAGTATTGTGTACAGTTTTGGTCACCTTATCTGAGGAAGGATGTTCTTGTCATGGAAGGAGTTCAGCGAAGATTCACCAGGCTGTAAAATGAGGGTTGGCTATTTGAAGACACCCGTTCTAATCCCCGCCCTCAATATCTGCTGTCGTGTCTCAGGGTGCTCTGATCTCACTTCCTTGTGTCCCCAGTGGTGCTGTGAGACCGGTAGGTGGTGAGCTGGCTGCCAGTGAATGGAAACGCTCCGAGCTATATAGGGGAATGGTTCTGCTTTTAGAGACCGGTGGGATTGAACCCTTGTCTGTTTATTGTAATCGGGAAGCAGAGGGTTGCTTATGGGATTGTTCTATTCCGGGGTCAATTCGTTCTCTAGAATTCGGTTCGCCTTACCTACAGGACATTGGTAACCGCGACTCCAGTGAGCTTTCCCTCACGATTCAGTGAAATAACAACGATTCCGTATTTTATCGGAGTGATTTCTAGGTGCATGATATTAGAACGATGATATCAGCTGTTACTGAACAAACAATTGAACAGACTTAAAAAATAAACCCTCCCTGTAATTTAAACAGCGTTTCGAACACCGACCCCTTCTGTGGTTTGTATCTAAAATGTCTTTTGTCAGTAATTAATTCTTTAAAGACCCATAATCTTCAGATTTTGGATTTGCAATGAAGGAGAATGGAGGGAGCGGCGTATCGGCGCTTTTCAGCAATTTACCGCTCATTCGCTTAAAGTTCCCGGGAGCAGAGCGGGGGAGCGGGTTCAAAGCCTCCGGGGTGAGATGTAGGGCGGGTCCTCGATAACAAGAGCTCAACACCAGCAGAGTGTCAAAAAACTGTCCTTACAACTTTCACTCATAGTAGAAAAGGACGTGGTGCAGAAAAACAAACACAGCACGCCCCGTTAACATCGATCTCCACCATTGGTACAGTTAATGGCTTCAGAAATCAGAACTCAAGCTGTGTCTTTCATTCACATTTTAATATTCCTTTCCCGATCTTCTACACCCTTCCACTCTCTGGTCCTGCCCACTGTATAGTATCAGAATTCAATCCTTCAATATCATGGATGTCTTTTCGTGATGATTATTGCCAGCGCATTGTGGATTTCAAATATTAATCTTCAATTCACTCCAAAATAGACACAACTTTTGGAGAAACAGCTTTTAACTCACTGCCCGGGGCCTGAGCCAAATAATAAATATTGTGACCTTCCGCCCTCTGTTGGGTATTCTGAGAACTGTACAGATGAACAGGGTGAGAAATCCCGTGTTTACTCACTGACCTGTCTGCAGTTCCTGTTTATGGGAAGTTGTGTTGGAGCGGTTCTGAATAAATGTACAGAGAAGCAGCAAAGGTTTTACATCGTTAAACTAAAGACTGGTTGAAGGAAGTTCAGAGGATTACGGGTGAGGAGCAGAGACAAGGCATGAGAAGGGACAGGCAGGCAGGGAAAGGGCATCGAAAGACAAAAGGGGAGGTAAGGTGCCACCGATGGATTTGTGAAGTTTTGTTAACATTATAAGTGGGAGTTGAAATCACCAAATAATATAATTGCGCCAGTGGAGTTCACCTGCTGATGTTGAGTATTGTATTTTTTTCCCTTTTAAGAACCTCCCTTTGACTCTCACTGTGGAGGCTGAATTGTCGCTGCTGGTTATCTGTGTGAGTGCGCCCTCTGGTGAGCGCTAAGTGCAACTCTCAGTGTTGGCTCTTGTATGGGATCCGCAATGTCTCTGCAGCAGTGTGGGGCTCATGGCACAGACAGAAACGGCGATGTTGGAGATCAGGGATTTGCCGATCGTTTGCTTGGTAATATTGGTAGTTCGATGGTACGTAGAAGAGAATCGGTCAGTGAAGTCGAGGTTCCAGATCACTATCCCTCTCATAAGATGAATCACGTACTGTGGAGGCTGCCCGGGGTGCTGACTGTACCAGAACAGATAAGGGGTTCTGTCGCTTATTTTCAAGGCGCAGGTTACTGTGACATTACTTTCCTCTTCAACCGTCATTTGAGGGATCGGCTGTTCCACTGTGTCTTGGTGGCTCCATTCTAACATACAATAATAGTAACAGTCATTATCATCAACATCACCATTATCATCACCATCATCATCATCAGGATCATCTAACCAATTATCACAGCTGGGTTACAGTAGTCAGGGGGAGAATGGATTTTCACTGGGGAGGAAATACTTACTGAGAAGTGATATAATGACGAGGAGCGGTGCGAGACGGTTCCGCATGATGCTCCCTGAGTCTGTAACGCTGCAGTCCGGGAAATCCTGTGTCGGAGCAGAAATACAGATCCCCGCCCCACTGCACTGCTGAGTCAACCAATGGCAAACAGGGAACAGAGCCAGCAATCCTTCCAATAACACAGGGCATGCAAGGCGGGTCAGAGCGAGAGCAGCAAACGGAAGCTGTGGGCGGGGCTTCCGCGGGCGCGGCTTCCGCGGGCGGTGTTGTCACACGTGAGTGCCACCTGTGAAGTACTGAATTGATTAATAATGGCCCCTTCGCATATGATATAACCCTTACTCTCTGTAAGGGTTGCGTCATTTGCACATTCGTTACAAATACGGGGCAAGCAGGCTTGCGACATGAATTGCAGAATTATTATATTCTTCAATAATTACCGAAATCTTCAACAGTGAAGTTGGTTAAAACCAGGGGCTCAGACTAGCGTTGGGAAATAGAACACACTACAAACGATCCCAAGGTTCTGCAGGCGCACAGATCATTAACACTTAACTAGCTTGTGAAAAAGTTCCTTTCTATCTACCCTATCTATGCCCCTCATAATTTTGTACACCGCAATCAGGTCCCCCCTCAGCCTTCTCTGCTCCAAGGAAAACAACCCCAGCCTGTCCAGTCTTTCTTGATAGATGAAGTGCTCCAGCCCAGGTAACATCCTGGTGAATCTCCTCTGCACCCTCTCCAAAGCAATCACATCTTTCCTACAGTGTGGCGACCAGAACTGCACACAGTATTCCAGCTGTGGCCAAACCAGCGTTTTGTACAGCTCCATCATAACCTCCCTGCTCTTATATTCTATGCCTCGGCTAATGAAGGCAAGTATCCCATCTGCCTTTTTAACCACCTTATCCACCTGTTCTGCTGCCTTCAGGGATCTATGTACATGCACACCAAGCTCCCTCTGATGCTCTTTCTTTCCTAGGGTCCTACCACTCATTGTGTATTCCCTTGCCTTGTTAGTCCCTCCAAAATGCATCACCTCACACTTTTCAGGGTTAAATTCCATTTGCCACTGTTCCGCCCATCTGACCAACCCATCTATATCGTCCTGCAGACTGAGGCTACCCTCCTCGCTATTTACCACCGCACCAATTTCCGTGTCATCTGCGAACTTACTGATCATACCTTTCACATTCACATCCAAATCATTGATGTGGACCACAAACAGCAAGGGACCCAGCACTGTTCCCTGCGGTACCCCACTGGACACAGGCTCACAGTCACAAAAACAACCTTCGACCATCACCCTCTGCCTTCTGCCACTAAGCCAGTTTTGGATCCAATGTGGCAAGGCACCCTGTATCCCATGGGCTCTTACCTTCTTGACCAGTCTCCTATGCGGGACTTTATCGAAAGCCTTACTGAAATCCATGTATACCACATCCACTGCACTACCCTCATCCACACACCTCGTCACCACCTCGAAGAATTCAATCAAATTGGTCAGACATGATCTTCCCTTGACAAAGCCATGCTGACTATTCCTGATTAACCCTTGCCTCTCCAAGTGGAGACTAATTCTGTCCCTCAGAATTTTTTCCAATAATTTCCCTACCACTGATGTTAGGCTCACTGGCCTGTAATTCCCTGGTTTATCCATACTACCCTTCTTGAATAATGGTACTACGTTAGCTGTTCTCCAGTCCTCTGGCACATGCCCTGTGGCCAGAGAGGTTCTGACAATTTGTGTCAGAGCCCCTGCAATCTCCTCCTTTGCCTCACATAGCAGTCTGGGATACATCTCGTCCGGGCCTGGGGATTTATCCACTTTTAAGACTGCTAAAACCGATTGTACCTCCTCCCTCTCGATGCTAATATGTTCAAGTGTATCACAGTCCCCCTGCCCGATTTCTATGTCTACATCGTCTTTCTCCATAGTGGACACAGATGCAAAAAATTCATTTAAAACCCCACCAACATCTTCTGGCTACACACACAGATTGCCACTTTAGTCCCTAATGAGCCCTACCCTTTCCCTGGTTACCCTCTTGCCCTTAATACACTTATAATAAAACACCTTAGGATTTGCCTTTATTTTGCTCGCCAGTGTTCTTTCATGGCCCTTCCTCGCTCTCCTAATTTCTTTTTTAAGTATCCCCCTGCACTTTTTATACTCCTCTAGGCTTCCTCTGTCTTTAGTCCCTTGTATCTGCCAAAAGCCCGCCTTTTTTTCCTAACCCATTCTCGTATATCCCTTGACATCCAAGGTTCGGTGGGCTTGTTGGTCCCACCCTTGACCTTTACGGGAACATGTTGCCATTGTACTCTCTCAAATTCCTTTCTGAAAGACTCCCATTGCCTCGATGTTGATTTTCCTACAAGTAGCTGATCCCAGTCCACTTTGGCCAGATCCTGCCTTATCATATTAAAATCGGCTTTCCCCCAATTTAGAACCTTTATTTCCGGTCCATCTCTGTCCTTTTCCATGACTACCTTAAATCTCACCGAATTATCGTCACTGTCACCAAAGTGCTCACCTACTAACACTTCTACCACTTGCCCGGCCACATTCCCTAGAATTAGGTCCAGTACCGCCCCCTCTCTTGCAGAACTTTCTACATGCTGGCTCAAAAAGCTCTCTTGGATGCACTTTAAGAATTCTGCACCCACTAAGCCTTTCACACTCTGACTATCCCAGTTAATATTGGGGAATTTGAAATCCCCCACTATTATTACCCGATTATTTGCACACTTCTCTGAGAATTGCCTTGTGTGCCTGTCTGTGTTTATGTCTATGTTTGTGAATGTGAATACGTGTGTCTGTGTGTGTTCATCTGTATGTCTGTGTTTATCTGTAAGTGTTTGTCCATATGCGTTTATCTGTCTGAGGTTTGTGATGGCGTATGTTTGTGTGTATCTGTCTCTCTGTCTGTGTTTATGTGTATGTGTCTGTCTGTGTGTTTATCTGTCTGCATTTGTGAGTGTGTCTGCGCGTGCTTTACTGTATCTCTGTCGGTGTTTAAGTGTACGTGTTTGTCTATGTCTGTTATCTGTCTCTCTGTTTATCTGTGCGTATTTATTCTGTGTGTGTTTATTTGTCTGAGTTTGTGTCGCTATGTGTGTGTCTCTGTGTTTGTGTTTCCAATCCTCTCGGTGAGGCTTGTGGGAACACAACAGAGCGCTGTCTGTTCACTTCTTAAACATATTTCATCTTAAACAACTCAGCAGAAGTTAAATATATATCCTCCACAACATATGAACCAGTTTTGTTTATCGGTTTATATTGCCTGTGTCTGTGCCATTCTGTGTGTCTGTGTATAGTTGCCTGTGTGCCTGTTTATGCGTGTCTTTGTGTCTGTGTGTGTTTATGGGTGCCTGTGTGTCTGTGGATATATGGGTGTCTGTGTAAGTATGTCTGTGTATGTGTGTCTGTATGTATATCAGTGTCTATTTGTGTGTATGTGTGTCTGTCTGCATGTGTTTGTCTGTGTATGCAATGAAGTATATCATGATTGTACTGTCCATAAGAGGGCGCTCTCTGATAACTTGATTATTCAAGCACGATTTACGTTTTGTAAATCCAGGTTGACTTTGTCCGATCCTGTCACTGTTTGCCAAGTGCTCTGCTATTACATCTTTTATAATGGATTCTAGCATTTTCCCCACTACCGATGTCAGACTTACCAGTCCATAATTCCCCGTTTTCTCTCTACCACCTTATTTGAATAGTGGGGTTCCATTAGCTACCCTCCAATCTATGGGAACTGCTCCAGATTCTATAGAATTTTGGAAGATGACCAGCAATGAATCTATTATTTCCAGGGCCACTTCCTTAATTACCCTAGGATGTAGATTATCAGGTCCTGAGGATTTATCGACCTTCAATCCCGTCAATTTCCCTAAAACCATTTCCTTACATATACTGATTTCATTCAGTTCCTCCCTTTCATTAGACCCTATGTTCCCCAACATCTCTGGGAGGTTATTTGTGCCCTCTTTTGTGAAGACAGAACCAAAGTATGTACTTAATTGGTCTGCCATTTCTTTGTTCTCCATTATAAATTCCCCTTATTCTGACTGCAAGGGACCTAAGCTAGACTTCACCAATCTTTTTCTCTTCACATGTCTATAGAAGCTTTTACAGTCAGTTTTTATGTTCCCTACAAGCTTGCTCTCATACTCTATTGCCCCCTCTTAATTAATCCTTTTGTCCTCCTTTGCTGAATCCTAAACTGCTCCCAATCCTGGGGTTTGCTGTTTTTTCCGGCCAATTTATATGTCCTCTCCTTGGATCTTATGCTATCCCTAATTTCCCTTGTTAGCCACGGTTGTGTCACCTTTTGGTTTTCTTTTTATGCCAAACAGGGATGAACAAATTCTGTAGTTCATCCATGCGATCTTTAAATGTTTGCCATTGACTATCCACCGTCAACCCTTTATGTAACGTTCCCCAATCCATCCTAGCCAACTCAGACCTCATACCATCGTAGTTTCCTTTATTTAAATTCAGGACCCTAGTCTCTCAGTCAAATACTTCACTCTCCTTCGTAATGAAGAATTCTATCACATTATGATCGCTCTGCCCCAAGGGGCCTCGCGCAACAAGATTTCTAATTAATGCCCAGCATCATCCCAATCGATATTTGGGTAATTAAAGTCCCCAAATATCACAGCTCCCTATCTCTTGCACATCTCTGCAATTTCCCTGCAGATTTGCTCCTCTACCTCCCTCTCACTATTTGGAGGCCTATAGAATAACCCCAATAGCGTGATCATAACCTTTTTGCTCCTCAACTCTAACCAAATGGATTCTGCCCTTTCCCCCACAAGAACATCCTCCCTTTCCAACACTAGGATGTCTTCCTTAATCAGCACTGCTACCCTCCTCCCTTTTTTCCCTCTCTATATTTTCTTGACACCTTGTACCCTTAAATATTATGTGCCCAGTCCTCACCATTTTTAAGCCTCGTTTCTGTTATTGTCACTACATCATATTGCCACACAGTTAATTATGCTTGTAGCTCACCAACCGTTTTCACCATTCTTTGTGCGCTTATGTACTGGCATTCTAAACCCATTTTTGAATTTTTCGTAGTCTTTCATAATCTGCTCCTATATAATATGGTACTACTTCCGCCTCTAGTACTACTTTCTTCTCTTGTACTATCCAATGCAATCACACTTTTATGCACCTTATTCCTCTTTTCTACTCTGATGTGCTGGTGCTCATCCCACTGCCAATTAGTTTAAACCCTCACCAACAGCACTAACAAATCTCCCGGCGAGAATATTGGTCCTGGCTGTGTTGAGGTGTAACCCATCCGGCTTGTACAGGGCCAACCTTCACCAGAAACGGTCCCAGTGCCTCAGGAATCTAAAGCCCTCCCTCCTGCACCATCTCCCCAGCCAAGCATGCATCTATTCTATCCTCCTAGTCCTATACTCACTAACACGTGGCACTGGAACTCATCTTGAGATTGCTACCGTTGAGGTCCTGCTTTTTAATCTCTCCACTAGCAGCCTAAACTCTGCCTGCAGGACCTCATCCCTCTTTCTGCCTATGTCCTTGGTACTGATAAGAAAAACAACATCTGTCCTCTCTCCCCCTGAAAGTGGCCTGCAGCCGCTCAGTGACATCCTTGACCCTGGCATCAGGGGTGCAACATACCATCCTGGAGTCAAGTCTACAGCCGCAGAAACGGCAGTCTGCTCCCCTAACTATCGAATCCCCTATGACTATTGTTCTTCCACAATTTTTCCTCCAGCCCCCTCCCCTGTGCAGCTGAGCTACCTGTGGTGCCATCGACTTGACTCTGGCTGCACTCCCCAGAGGAACCATCACTCTCACCAATACTCAGAACAGGATACTAGTTGGAGAGCGCGATGTACTCCGGGGGCTCCTGCCCTACCTGCCTGGTCCTCCCCTTATGTGTGGCGGTCACCAATTCCCTCTCTGCCTGCATACTCTTGAGCTGCGTGGTGAATACCTCCAGAAAAGTGCTGTCCCCGTAACTCTCAGCCTCGCGGATGAACCGCAGTGACTTCAGCCGCCGCTCAATCTCCCAAGCCCGGAGCTCGTGTTGCTGTAGCTGGCGACACTTCCCGCACATGTGCTTGTCCAGGCTACGGCAAGCATCCAGGACTTCACACATGGCACAGGATGTGTACTCCCCAGGACGGAGCTGTACTGCCATGCCTCTATTTATTAGACAAAGAACTAACCCAGCAGAAATAAACTTAAAACTTAACAAAAACACTCCCCAACTGCTCACCAGTCTGCTCTTTGTCTCTAATTAATAGGCTATTAACTAATTTAGCAGAAATAAATTTATGAACTTAAAGAAATACATTCACCAGCGACTCACCAATCTGTTCCTTCTCTTGTGTCGATATCACTTTTTTTACTCTGATGTCACTTTTTCAAAAACTGCTTCTGTTGATTTCCTGCCGCTCCTTTTAACTGCTGAGCTCTGGCTGTGCTCCGTCTTGGACCGCTCCCTCCGGTCACAGGTTCCTGCCGCTGGGGACTGCTCCTTTTAACTGCTCCCCTCTGGCTGTGCTCCGTCTTGGTCCGCTCCTTCCTGTCTCAGGCTCCTGCCACGCGGGACTGTTCCTTTTAACTGCTCCGGTCTCGCTGTGCGCCGTCCAGGTCCGCTCCTTCCGGTCTCAGGCTCCTGCCGCTCGGGACTGCTCCTTTTAACTGCTCCGCTCTCGCTGTGCTCCGGCCAGGTCCGCTCCTTCCGGTCACAGGCTCCTGCCGCTCGGGACTGCTCCTTTTAACTGCTCCGCTCTCGCTGTGCACCGTCCAGGTCCGCTCATCTCGATCTCAGGCTCCTGCCGCTCGGGACTGCTCCTGTTAACTGCTCCGCTCTCGTTATGCTCCGGCTTGGTCCGCTCCTCTCGGCCTCCGTGAAAGGCTTGGAGATCACAGAAGGCGCCGTGTATTATTGTGCCCCGAGACCCACAGTGAATAAGTGTCCCTCGGTCCTCATACAAAAACAAGGCACAGATGGACATCAAGTGTGAGCTCCAGGAAAATACCAGGGATTACATGTCAAAGCATTTCTTTAAAATGTAAATAGTAAAATGAAGCCTGATCCGAGCGGTTTTTTCTAGTTGCGGTCAGTGCTGTCCGCGTTATGCGATGTGACTATGCTCAACCATTTTAATCCAGGGTCCAATTCAACCCCCAGTGTTACTACAAACTAGCAGATCTCTGGGATGTATAACAGGATCGATCTCTACAAGTAAAAGTCCTGGGTGTGGTGAAGAGCCCTCAGGTGACATTTTAAAAGCAATCTCACTGGTGCAGCGGGTTGTCCACTTGTCCTGTCGCTCGTGGTCTGAAGGCTATGACTAGCAATGGAGTTCATTGACTGTGGAGGAAGCTCAGTGATACCGGGAATTGAGACTGATTTATTTTATTTTTCGCCTTTAACCTTACTGAGACAGAGAGAAAGAGAGAGTGAGACAGACACCGAGTTAAGCACAGTAAGTGACAACGGGACAGAGGAAAATAGAGAGGGAGAGAGACAAAGAGAGAGGCAGACAGAGAGACAGGGAGCAAGAGACTCACGCACAGAGCTAGGCAAGGAAAGGGTTTGTCGGGAGACATCAGTAATTGGTCCACAACTAACACTGATTGGTGCACAACTGTCGTCAGTTCTGAGAGACCAGGCAATCCTATCCCTGGGAAACGCCACTCAGTTACATGGCCACACTTACAGGGGCGCAGTCAGTCCGTGCATAAACCAGCAAAGGACTATGACCCCATCTCAATGACTCAGATTTAGGACCTGGATTCTGATCTGATAATAGAACGGGAACCAAACTATTAAGTTCAGTTTGCTCGAATGGCCTGTACTGATACTAAAATTATCCCGATGCAACCCCAGCGATGATCATGTGGAGACATTCCAGAAACAGTCGGGGAAAAGGAAAAAATATTGGGAATCGCTTGACTTCTGAATTAAACAAATCCTAAAAATTGACTATTTGAACCATCACTGACCTCTAGCTGAGTGACACAGTGATGTACATCTGTGGATTCGCCCCATCGCTCCGACACACAGATATGCCCTAGTTCTCCACTCGTGCAAAAGCTGCCTGCGGTCTGTTTTGGCGGAGGATGAGTTTCAGTGCGGTCAGATAGAGCTGCAGCACAGAGTGCAATTCCTGTGGGCTGAGTCATTGAAACATACAGCACAGAAGGAGGCCTTTCAGCCATAGTGCCTGTGCCGGTTCTTTGAACGAGCTATCCAATTATTCCTATTCCCCGTTCTTCTTCCCCATAGCCCTGCAAATTTTTCTTTTTCCCGTATATATTCAATTCCCGATTGAAAGTTACTATTGAATCTGCTCCCACCACCCTTTCAGGCAGTGCATTCCAGATTACAACAACTCACTACATAAACAAATTTCTCCTCCTCTCCCCGTTTTTGCCAATTATCTTAAATCTGTGTCCTTCGGTAGACGATCCTCATATCAGTGGAAACAATTTCTCCCTATCTACTCTATCAAAACTCCTCATAACTTTGAACACGTCTATGAAGTCTCCTCTAAACGTTCTCTGCTCTAATGAGAATAAACCCAGTTTCTCTTGTCTCTCCACGTAACTGAAGTCTTTCATCACTGGCACCATAGAGATACATGGGTTTGATCTAATAGCCATTACAGAGACATGGTCGCAAGGTGGCCAAGTTTGGGAGCTAAATGTTCCAGGGTACTTGACGTTTCGAAAAAAAAGCTGCATGGAAAAGAGGGGGAGCCGTCCTGATAATAAAGGATGACATAAGGACAGTAGCGAGGAAAGATCTCGGCTCAAAAGATGAGGATGTAGAATCAGTATGGGTGGAGATAAGGAATAACAAGGGGCAAAAAACACTCGTAGGAGTAGTATACAGGCCCCCTGACATTAGCTAAACCTTTGGACAGATTTTTAATCAAGAAATGGTAGGAACTTGCAACAAAGGAATTGCAAAAATCTTGGGGGACTTTAATCTTCGTATTGACTGGACAAATCACATTGGCAAAGTTAGTTTGGAGGACGAGTTCATGGAATGCATTCGGGACAGTTTCCTAGAAAAATATGTCATGGTACCAATCAGGGAACAGTCTATTTTAGATCTTGTATTGAGACAGGGTTAATTAGCAATGCCATAGTAAAGGATCCCCTGGGGCAGAGTGATCATAATATGATAGAATTTTACATTAAGTTTGAGAGTGACTTGCCTAAGTCCGAAGCTAGAGTCTTAAACTTAAATAAAGCCAATAGGAATGAGGGGTGAGTTGGCTAAGGTAGATTGAAAACATGGATTAAAATATATGGCGATAGATGGCTAGCATTTAAATAAATATTTTATAATTCTCAGCAAAAATATATTCCATTGAGAAACAATGGGCAGCACGGTGGCATAGTGGTTAGCACTGTTGCCTCACAGCGCCAGAGACCCGGGTTCGAATCCGGCCTCGGACGACTGTCTGTGTGGAGTTTGCACATTCCCCCCGTGTTTGCGTGGGTTTTCTCTGGGTGCTCCGGTTTCCTCCCACAGTCCAAAGATGTGTGGGTTAGGTTGATTGGCTATGATAAATTGACCCTTAGTGTTAGGGGGATTAAATACGTGGGGTTACAGGGATTTAGGGTGGGATGTGTAGGGGTTACGGGGATTGGGTGGGATATGTGTCGGTGCAGGCTCGATGGGCCGAAATGGTCTCTATCTGCACTGTGGGGTTTCTGTGATTCTGTGAAAAACTCCACGGGAAAATTAATACAACCATGGCTAACTAAAGAATTTAGTATAGCATTAGATTGAAAGAAGAAGCTTATAATGTTGCAAAGAGTATTATTAAGCCTGAGATTTGGGAGAGTTTCAGAAAGCAGCAAAGGTTGACCAAACAATTGTAAAAAGGAAAAAAAAGAGAATGAGAGAAAACTAGCACGAAATACAAAAGCAGACTGTAAGACATTCTACAAGTATGTAAAATGGAAAAGAGTAGCACAATTAAACGTTGGTCCCTTAGAGGCTGAGACAGGAGGAATTATTATGGGGAATAAGGAAATGGCAGAAACGTTAAACAAATATTTTGTATCTGTCTTCAGAGTAGAAGACACAAAACGCATACCAAAATTGCTGCAGAACCAAGGGTCTAATGGGGGTGAGGAACTTAACATAATTAATATAAGTAGAGAAAAAGTACTCGGGAAACTAATGGGACTTAAAGCCAACAAATCCGCTGGACCTGACGGCCTACATCCTAGGGTACTAAAAGAGGCGGCTGAAGGGATAGTGGACGCATTGGTTCTGATCAACCAAAATTACCTAGACTCTGGAGAGGACCCAGTGGATTGGAAGGGCGCAAATGTAACACCACTATTCAAGAAATGGGGGAGAGAAAAAACAGGAACCTACAGGCCAGTTAACCTGACATCACTCGTCGGGAAAATGCTGGAATCCATTGTTAAGGAAGTGGTTTCAAGTCACTTAGAAACTCATAACATGATCAGGCAGGGTCAACATGGTATTATGAAAGGGAAATAATGTTTGACAATTTTTTTGCAGTTCTTTGAGGATGTAGCTGCCAGGGTAAATAAAGGGGAACCAGTGGATGTAGTATATTTGGATTTCCAAAAGGCTGTCGACAAGCTGCCACATAAAAGATTATTACACAAGATTAGGGCTCATGGGTTTGGGGGTAATATAATAGCATGAATAGAGCATTGGTTAAAGGACAGAAAACTGAGAGTAGGGATACATTGATCTTTTTCAGGCTGGCGGTCTGTAACTAGCGGGGTGCCACAAGGATCAGTGTTGGGGCATCAGCTATTTACAATCTATATTAATGACCTAGATGAAGGGACCAAGTGTAATGTATCCAAGTTTGCTGATGATACAATGCTAGGTGGGACAGTAAGTTGTGAGGAGAAGACAAAAATTCTGCAAAGGGATATAGATAGACTAAGTGAGTGGGCAGCAAGGTGGCATATGGAGTATAATGTAGAGGAATGTGAGGATGTACACTTTGGTAGGAAGAATAGAAAAGCAGAATATATTTTAAATGTTGAGAAACTTGCAAATGTTGGTGTTCAGAGTGATTTGGGTGTCCTCGTGAAAGAAACACAGAAAGCTAGCATGCAGGTACAGCAAGCAGTAAGGAAGGCAAATGGTATGTTGGCCTTTATTGCAAGGGGGTTGAAGTATAGGCGTAAGGAAGCCTTGCAACAATTGTACAGGGCCTTGTTGAGGCCACACCTGGAGTAATGTGCACAATTGTAGTCTCCTTCTCTAAGGAAGGATATACTTGCCTTGGAGGCATTGCAGCGATGGTTCACTAGATTGATTCCTGGTATGAGAGGGCCTTCCTATGATGAGCGATTGTGTAGAATGGGCCTATACTCTCTGGAGTTTAGAAGAATAACAGGTTATCTCATTGAAACATACAAGATTTAGAAGGGGATTGACTGGGTAGATGCTGAGAGGTTGTTTCCCCTGGCAGGAGAGTTTAGAACTACGGGGCACAGTCTCAGAATAAGGGGTAGGTCATTTAAGACTGAGATGAGGAGGAATTTCTTCATTCAGAGGGTTGTGAACCTTTGGAATTCTCTGCCCCAGATGACTGTAAATGCTGAGCCTTTGCGCACATTCAAGGCTGAGATCAATAGATTTTTGGACTCTAGGGCAATCAAAGGATATGGAGATCGGGCCGGGAAGTGGAGATGAGGTGGATGATCAGCCATGATCTTTTTGAATGGTGGAGCAGGCTCGAGGGGCTGTATGGTCTACTCCTGCTCTTACATTCTATGCTCTTATTCTAGTAAATATCCGCTGCACCCTCTCTAATGCCTTGCCATCCTTCCTAAACTGTAGTGCATAGAATTGGTCACAATACTCCAGCTGGGGCCTAAGCAATGGTTTATAAAAGTTTACTGTAATTTTGTTACTTTTGCATTCTCTGCCTCTATTTATAAAGCCCCGAATGCCATATGCTTGTTTTTAACAGCCTCTTCACCTTCAAAGACTTGTGGATGAAATAGCCAGAGGAGGCCGCTAGATGGCGGTCGAACAGCTGAGTGCAAATTCTTCCCATGGGGCATCTCACCAAGTGGCGCTGGAGATTTTAGAGCAAAGACAACTGAAATGAGCAGCTTCGAGGAATGTGCCCGACAATTATGTCTTAAGAGAGAGGGACCTGATTTCCGCTCCAATATATATCGAGCTACCTTCAACTTTCCACTCTATCGGCATGGAAGCACAGATAAAACGGCGGTAAACCAGTGTCAAAACATACCAAGGCTCCAGGAAACTGTCTTCTGTCTTGTTGCATTCAATAGAACATACTCTTAAATTAATCTTTCATCGAATACCGCACCGACTCCCCCCACCAAAAATACAGAAGCGAAGTTAACCATTGATAATGTTTTGTTTTCTTTTCCCAACAGGCTTGTTGAAGAGCTCCACGTGCTTTGCACACAAAAGGTCGCGGAAATCTGTAATTTTCAACCCAAAAGGCTGTGAATGCTGAGGGAAAATTGGAGCCTCCAAGGCTGAGATAGAGTTTTATTGGGCAAGCGCATCGAAGGATATGGAGCAACTGCGAGTAAATGGGATTGAGATACAGATCAGCCTTGATTCAATTGAATGGCAGAACAAACTCAATGGGAGGAATTGCCTACTTCCGATCCTATGGAAGGGTATCGAGAAATCTGAAGCAAAGCGAGTAGATGGAGTTGAGGTGGAGAATAACAATAACGTTGTTCCCTTAGAGGATGGGGCTGGGGAATTAATAATGGGAATACAAGGAAGTGGCAGACTTTGAACGAATATTTTGTATTTGTTTTCATGGTAGAAGACACTAAAAACATCCCAATAATAGTGAAAAATCAAGGGGCAAAAGGGAGAGAGGAACTTAAAGTAATCACTACCACTAGAGAAAATGTACTAGGCAAACAATAACAACAACAACCACAACTTGTATCTATACAGCGCCTTTAACGTAATAAAATGTCCCAAGGCGCTGCACAGGACTATTTAAGACAAAAAATGACACCCACCCACATAAGGATAAATTAGGGCAGGTGACCAAAAGCTTGGTCAAAGAGGTAGGTTTTAAGGAGCGTCATAAAGGTGGAAAGTGAGGTAGCGAGGCGAACAGCTTTAGGCAGGGAATTTCAGGGCTTAGGGCCTTGTCAACAAAGGTTGAGCGATTATAATATCAGGGATCCTCAAGACGGCAGAATTAGAGGAGCTCAGATATCTCGGGGGGTGGGGGTAGCTGGGTGCTGAAGGAGATTATAGAGATAGGTAGGGGCGAGGCCATGGAGTGATTTGAAAACAAGGATGAGAATTTAGAATCGAGGCGCTGCTTAACCGGGAGCCAATGCAGGTCAGAGAGCAGAGGGGCGATGGGCGAACGGGACTTGCTGCGAGTTCGGACACGGGCAGCCGAGTTTTGGATGACCTCGAAGCTTACGGAGGGTGGAATGTGGGAAGCCAGCCAGGAGTGCATTGGAATAGTTAAGTCTAGAGGTAACAAAGGCATGGATGAGAGTTTCAGCAGCGGATGAGCTGAGGCAAGGGCGGAGATGGGCGATGTTACGGGGGTGGAAATAGGCTGTCTTTTTATGCTGCTAATATGTGGTTGGAAGCTCACTTCAGGGTCAAATATGACACCAAGGTTGCGGACAGTGTGGTTTAGCCTCGGGCAGATGTCAGGGAGAGGGATGGTGTCGGCTAGGGAACACAGTTTGTGGTGGGGACCGAAAAAAACTGGCTTCTGTTTTCCCAATATTTAATTGGAGAAACGTTTTGCTCATCCAGAACTGTATATCGAACAAGCAGTCTGAAAATTTAGACACCGTGTAGGGGTCGAGTGAATGAGTAGTGAGGTAGAGCTGGGTGTCATCCACGTACATATGGAAATTGATGCTGTGTTTTCAGATGATGTCGCCAAGGAGCAGCGTGTAGATGAGAAATTGGAGGGGACCAAGGATATATCCTTGGCGGACACCAGAGGTAACGATGCGGGAGCAGGAAGTGGAGCCATTGCAGGTGATTCTCTGGTTGCGATTAGATAGATAAGAATAGAACCAGGCGAGTGCAGTCCCAACCAGCTGGACGATGGTGAAGAGGCGTTGGAAGGGGATGGAGTGGTCAACCGTTTCAAAGGCTGCAGACAACTCAAGAAGGACGAGGAGGGATAGCTTACCTTTGTCACAGTCACAAAGGATGTCATTTGTAACTTTGATGAGAGCCGTTTCGGTACTGTGGAAAGTGTGGAAATCTGATTGGCGGGATTCAAACATAGAATTGCAGGAAAGATGGGCACGGATTTGGGAGGCAACAACACATTCAAGGACTTTGGAGAGGAAAGGGAGGTTGGAGATGGGGCGGTAATTTGCCAGGATGGAGGGATCAAGGGTTGTTTTTTTGAGGAGAGGGGTGATGACGGCAGATTTGAGGGAGAGGGGGACAGTACCTGTGGAGAGAGAATCGTTAACAATGTCAGCTAACATGGGAGCCAGAATAGGAAGTTGTGTGGACAGCAGTTTGATGGGAATAGGGTTGAGAGAGCAGGGGGACTAATGGGACTAAAGGTTAAAATGTCTCGTGGACCTGATTATAATATAATCAAGCAGCGTCAACATGGTTTTATGAAAGGGATATCGTGTTTCAGAAATTTATTAGATATCTTTGAGGATATAACGAGCAGGGTGAATCAAGGGGAACCAGTAGATTTAGTGTATTTGGATTTCCAATGTGCATTCAATAAGGTGCCACATAAAATGTTACTGCACAAGATACGAGCTCACGGTGTTTGGGGTATATATTAGCATGGATAGAGGATTGGCTAGCTAACAGGAAACAGAGATTCGGGATAAATGGGTCACTTTCAGGTTGTCAAACTGTAACTAGTGGGGTGTCAAAGGGATCAGTGCTGGGGTCTCAACTATTTACAATCTATATTAATGACTTGGATGAAGGGACCGAGTGTACTGTCGCCAAAATTGCTGACGATACAAAGATAGGTGGGAAAGCAAGTTGTGAGAAGGACACAACAAATCTGCAAAGGGATATGGATAGACTGAGTGAGTGGGGAAACATTTGGCAGATGGAGTATAATGTGGGAAATTGTGAGGTTATCCACTTTAGTAGGAAGAATAGAAAAGCAAAATATTATTTAAATGGAGAGAGACTAAAGAATGCTGCGGTACAGCAGGATTGGGTGTTCTCGTACATGAAACACAAAAAGTTACCATAAAGGTACAGCAAGTAATTAGGACGGCAAATGGAATGTTGGCCTTTATTGAAAGGGGGATGGAGTATAAATGTAGGGAACTCTTGCTACAACTATACAGGGCATTGGTGAGACCACACCAAGAGTACTGCGTACAGCGTTGGTCTCCTTATTTAAGGAGGTATATACTATCATTGCAGGCATTTCAGCGAAGGTTCATGCAGTTGATTCCTGGGATGGAAGGGTTGTCTTATGAGCCAAGGGTGAACAGGTTGACCCTATACTCATTGGAGTTTAGAAGAATGAGAGGTGTTCTTATTCAAACATATAAGATTCTGAGCGGACTTGACAGGGTAGATGCTGAGAAGATGTTTCCCCTTGTGGGTGAATCTAGAACTAGGGGGCCCAGTTTCAGGATAAGGTGTCACCCATTTAAGACGGAGATGAGGAGGAATTTCTTCTCTCCGGGTCGTGTATCTTTGGAATTCTCTACTCCAGAGAGCTGTGAAGGCTGAGTCAGTGAACATATTCAAGGCGTAGATAGACAGATATTTGAGCTACAGGGCCGTTAAGGGATATGGGGAACAGGTAGGAAAGGGGAGTTGAGGCCAAGATCAGATCAGCCATGAACTTATTGAATGGTGGAGCAGGCTCGAAGGGCCGAATGACATACTCCTGCTCATATTTCTTATGTTCTTATCTGATTGAATGGCAGAACTGGTTTAGCGGGCCGAGTGTCCTCCTCCTGTTCCTATATGCCGGCTGTGGCGGGGCAGGGGGATACGAGCGGTCCCAGGGCGGGTGGTAGAGGCCTGCACTCGCCCAGTGAGCACCGCTCATCCTTCAGCTGGGTTTCATTTTCAAAACTGGCGCCGGGCACTCCTCAGGGAAAGATACTCAATGAGGGAATAACAAAAGAGGAAAGTTGGATTCAGAATAAACACTTAGAAAGGCGGTTTGATTATATATAAATACAGAACAGAGGATTATTTTCAGGACGGTTACAGATTCGCTGCTCCAAGCACCCGATTTATCTCTTATCCCATGGAAGGTGTTCAGCGAAGATTCTCCAAGCTGATACCTGGGATGGCAGGAATGACGTACGAGGAGAGATTGGGACGATTGGGCTTGTACTCGCTGGAGTTTAGAAGAAGGAGAGGGGATCTCATTGAAACTTATAAAATTCTGACAGGACTGGACAGACTAGATGCTGGAAGGATGTTCCCGATGGTCGGGGAGTCCAGAACCAGGGGTCAGAGTCTAAGGATAAGGGGTAAGCCATTTAGGACAGAAATGAGGAGGAATTTCTTCACCCAGAGAGTGGTCAACCTGTCGAATTGTATACCACAGAAGGCAGTAGAGGCCAATACATTAAATATATTCAAGAAGGAGTTGGATATATTTCTTAAGGCTAACAGGATCAAGGGGTATGGGGAGAAATCAGGGACCGGGTACTGAATTTGGATGATCAGCCATGATCGCATTTAATGGCGGAGCAGGCTCGAGGGGACGAATGGCCTACTCCTGCTCCTATCTTCTATGTTTCTATGTTTCTATGTATCTATGTTTCCCGACCGCGCCCACCCCAACAGATGGGGGAAGATGTGAATCTCCCGCTGCCTGGACGTGCCCGCCTCCACCTTGGAAAGATTCCAGATAATAACTGGTTCGGCTTTGATGGAAATGTTATTTTAAATGAGTTGGCTTCACGGCATTAAATATCCACGGATTAAGGTAACGTTTGGAAATAAAATCATAAACTCAGGCAGAATATTGGAACCAGATCCTGTCCTATTACTGGAGCGACCAGCAGGAAGTTCCTGGCTCTCTCAACAACCTTTCTCGGAGCTGATCTGAACATCGATCCACGACTTTAAGAGAATACAGCTGATCAGAAGCAGAAAGGACAGTTTAACCGGTCGGTTCATTCTCGGATCAATCTTTCGGACCGATTGGATTCTGCAGTTTTTTTTCTCGCCGCTCCTGGAAACAGTTGGGTGACAGTTTGATCCGAGGTTAATTTGGTTTCTTCTCGCTGTGTGTTTGAGCGCCTGACAGCGCGCTGCACATCGTGGCTGCATCTGCCCGCGATTCCACACAACCCCAACAGACAGGAGCTCCGCCCTACAGTCCAAAGGCAGTTTTTTGTACGGGGTGAGACTGCTTTCCATCACTGTGAGTCTCAGGGCGCTGTAATACACGGCAGAGTCAGTCAGCTGTAGCCCGGATATGGTTAAACTGTGAATGTCGTCGAGGTCTGGAGCTCTGCAGAGAAATGGATTCCGAAACCTTCTCCTTTCAGTTCCTGTGTGTCCCAAGACCATCGCCTGATTACAAACTGGGGCTCCTTCTCTGGTTGGTGCCGGTACCAATATAAATAATAGCTGCTGGCTGTGGTACTGTAGGTACATCTTATAGTCAGCGCTTCACCTTCACTCCTGCTGACTGAAGTCTGGGACTGATGTAACAGAAGCTCCATCACTCTGATCTGCAACATGTGTTCAGGAGCAAGACAATACCGAGTATTAACAGGTACCGTGAAATAAAATTAACACTTTAATTTGAACACGACATCATTGGATTCATCCTTACTGACAATGAACACCACAAACACAGCTGCTGAATAGCCGCATGGCCGCTGTTGTGCCCGAGCTTGTCCGTCCCGTTCCAATCCCAGTACCGAACCGGAATACAGCCCGTCAGTGGTTCCTATCGCTTCAACATTGCTTCCTGGTCTCATTATTCCGCTCCAATGAAAAAACCTCCAATCCACCCACCATATATTGAAATAAGCTTCAAATTTTACTCATGTCTCAGTTGAAGCCCTTTGAGCCACAGACTAAAGTATCTGAGGGTGCAGTCAGACACTCAGTAAGTGCTGTCTATGGTGTGAAGAATGCTGCTGCTTTGCTGAGGTTTGGGGATTTAATTACGGGGCCCGAATCGATCACACTGAGTGAGTGTTGATTCTCTTTCGGTGTGTGACGGCTCACCGAGAGCGTTAACTTCCTTCTCCAGTAACATTTTTGTTTACACTGAACTATCCGCTCTGTTCAGTAGATTTACTCTGGTCGTTATTTCTAACGACATAGTGAACACATTCTAAAATATTAAGCTTGCGATTTCGTTAAAACAGTTTGTGGATGAGATTTCCAGAGAGAGAGCAGAGGAAATCTTCCCACTGTGGGTCCCCAGCAGGTTAATTAAACCCAACTCCCCGTCAACCACCTCAGTGGCAGTGATTGAAATAAACAACAGCTTCATCTACTTTCAAACTATTGTACATTTATTAATAAAGTTACATATGCATTATAATGAACATAACAAGGTCTAATCTACATGTACTAGGGGGTCAGCCTTGGCTCAGTTGGTAGCACTACGAGATAATATCTTACCGCCATCACCCGACTGTGTTGCTAATAGCTCGGAGGGGAATATGAGCCCCTTCCCCAAATATCTGCTGAACCCGTTAGATTAATGTCTGACTGAAACTAACAGGAGGCGCCATTCCACTGTGATGAAATTAATCACATGGGCAGGGAAACGGTGCTTATTGAAACGGGAAAAACTCCTCACCCGGGTTACAGTTCCGTCTCTCTGAATGTGTCCTTCATTCCAGATTTTATGAGGGTTCTTTTCAAACTGCAGCTGCCAAATATATCACTCGCAGTCGCTTTAAGATTTGCAGTGTAAGGAAATAATTCATAAGCGTGGTAGAGATGGTGACGATGAATAGCTGACAAAGTAAAAGAGGGGGGGGAACTTTGCTGAATCCCACGAACACAAACGCAGTTACAAGTAGGCTTTGAAATTCTGATGCGTTTACACAAATCAATAGTTCGAGTCCCGAGGGAGCAGCGGGAACCATGGGACCACGGCGCCCTCTGGCAGATACGATGAGACCTTTTACATTGTTCAGATATTGGGTGAAAACAGACAATGACCCAGAAATTCGGGTCGGGGGCTTCCCGCGGGTGTAAGCCCCCGACCTGCACTTACCTTGCGTGCCGGCAGTTGAGCTGTAGGGCCCCGTGGAATTCCGATCCAGGGACTGGCCCAGCTGCCAGCGCGCTGTGCTTCCGTGTCCCAGGGGTGTAGTTAGTGCGATGCGTCCCCTGGGATCACGTGAGCCATGGACAGCCAATCGGAGGAGGGAAAAACATTCATAAGATTGACAGTAGACCTGTCAAAACTTATACATACTATGGAGCCAAAATAGCAGTAAACCTTCAAATCAATTCTTTTTAAATCACACTTTTTAAATAAACTATAAATTACATTAAGTAACTATTTTAAATAATAATTTAAATATTTGAAAAAAGTAATTTTATATTATAACGGGGCTAAAAATAAACTTACCTTGCTTTAAAGTATTTAAAAATAATAAACATGTGGAAAAAATGTTTTAATTTTAATTAATTGACCACTTACCTTGCAAAAAGCAGGCCTTAAGCCTGCTTTTTAAATCTGTAAACCCTGCAGGCTTACCCTCCCAGGAAAACCAGTAAAAAAAAAACGAAGTTCGATGCGCACGCGCAGCCTCCCCTGCGCGCGCGTTCGACCTCTGAACCCCTTCGTTCAGAGGATCAGAAATGCCGGTTTCCCGCGCATGCGCAGTGCATGCAGGAAACAGTCACTTCCATTCGGCCTATGGGTGAGTACCCCGTGCGTACTCACCCGTGGAGATCCGAATTTCTGGGCCATTAATGTGTGTATGGGACAGTTCCCAGTGTCCACTTGTGGGGAGGTATGTCGCTTTGATGCTGATGGTGAATGTCGAGCCTTATACATCAACACTTACAGGGGCAAAAACATTAATAAGATGAAGTGGAACTTGGAAATTCACAGTTTCCGCTGGGAGATTTGACCCTTTCTGATCTGCACAATAAACAACAGCAACCCGCAATCCGCATTCACAAAAACTGACTTTCATTTCCTTTCAATTCAACTGGCGCTGGATGCCCGTGATCTTTGTGTGTGCTCAGGCTCCAGTCAGTATGATTTCGCTCCCGCTTTTCCCGGTGCCCATTGATTCCTTTCTCTATGTCTGCACTGGGGAAACCCTGATACAAACTGCCCCCCGCCCCTGCTTAGGGAGAACAAGTGAGCGAAGCCCAGAGAGGCCGCTGTCCATCTGTCTGTCAGTCATCAGCCAGGTACCTCAATAAAGGCATTTCACTCAACCAGCTGCATTTGTATATAGATATTATACATTTAATAAAGCTTCATATGCATTATAATGAACAGAACAAGGTCTAATATACAAGTACTACGTGGTCAGCCTTGGCTCAGTTGATAGCACTCTCGCCTCTGAGTCAGAACATTGTGGGTTCAATTCACACTCCAGAGACTTGAGCACAAAATCTAGGCGCACCCTCCCGATGTCTGTACTGAGGGAGTGCTGCACTGTCGAAGGTGTCGTCTTTCGGATGAGATGTTAAACCGAGGCACTGTTAGACAACTCAGGAGGACGTAATGGATCCCAATATTTCGAAAAAGAGCAGAGGAGTTATCTTGGTCAATATTAATCCCTCAAGTAACCATAGTAAAACAGATTTTCTGGTCATTATCATGTTGCTGTTTGTGGGAGCTTGCTGTGCGCAAATTGGCTGCCGCGTTTCCTACCTTATAACAGTAACTACACTTTAAAAAGCACTTCATTGGCTGTAAAGCGCTTTGGGACGTCCGGTGGTTGTGAAAGGCGCTATATAAATGCAAGTCTGTCTTTCCTTCAAAGGAAGGTGAGAATGTGGAATGTTCTGGAGAAAGTGTTGTTGACTAAGATTCCTGTGGCGGATCAAAGGGATTTGGGAGGCCAGGGACTTTCCAGATATTTTCAATCTGTGGTCAATAACGACATCATCCGCCCAAATAACGGTCTGTCCGACAGTCTGTTTGTTTATGACACGTTCAGAAAATATTTTTGGATGGAAGAATTGTTGTCCTTCTCCGTCGGACTACACAGTGACATTGGACCATGAAATACATGAAACAGAGAGTTCGCTGTCACAGTCTGCCGCGCCGGAGCACCTGTAGTTTATTGTCGGCTCTTGCCCTAAATACAGCACCGTGTGCGGTGGTATGACACAGAAGTGTTTCCTGCAATTCGCAGCTGTCAGCTGTGAAACCCTTAAACTGACGGCTCTGTAATTTTGGCCAAAGTTGAGGTGATGCGCCGTCTTGCAAAGTTTGCATCATCACTGAACCGGTCGGTGCAGCGGATGAGGATATTCTCCGGGCCCACGGACCGACCCTCACGGTACCAGGACAGGCAACCGCCCCTCACCACTGTATAGGAGCAGGTTATTGTCGCGACCTCTCCCTCCTGCGCGGTCACCTCTTCCATTGGCCAAGAGCGATCCATCCAAGGACGCTGTCTAAAGGACAGCGAGGGCAACGTTTAGATAAAGTTCCAATAACTGTGAGTAATAACTCCCAACAGGTGTTGAGATTGTCGCTCACACAACAACAGCGGGACAGCAATTCAGAACAGGAGTTCCCAGAGTGACTGTATCCAAACAGAAATATATGAAGTGTTTTGATAAAATAAATGAGGAGAAACTGTTTCCACTGGCAGGAGGGTCGGTACACAGAGGACAAACACATTGAAGATACTTGGCAAAAGAACCAGGGAGGAGATGAGGAGATTTGTTTTTTTACTCAGTGAGTTGTTGTGATCTGGAATTCACTGCCTGAAAGGGCGAGGGAAGCAGATTCAAAAATTACATTCAAAGTGGAATTGTATAAATAGTAAAAAAGCGACAAATTGCAGGAATAAAGATACCTATACATTAGAATTAACAGCACACTGTCTAATCACAAATACAGGGACCAGCTGAGACTCGCCCCTGATCACAATGTCCCTCTGACGCGCTGATATGTTGAGCGACGCTCTGACAGTTTTTGTACAGGTCCAGCCCAGCTCCGTGTCTCTGTGGGGCTCACTGCGCAGTAATACACCGCGGAGTCTGTCAGTTGTGTTTCAGAAACATTCAGCAGGGCGGTTCGGCTCAGCTCATTGAGCTTCGCTGAAAAACGGTCCCCTGGAAATCTCCGTTCGTTCTTGCTGTATCTTGTTCTATGCAGCAGATACTCCATGGATCCGCTGTGATACTGACGGTACCAGAATAGGCCAGGATTGCCGGTGCTTGTAGCTGTATAATTACAGTGCAACTGGACATCGTCTCCTTCAGTTGCTGTGGTTGCAGCCGGTGACTGTGAAACGGAGTCTCCTCGACAATGTCCTGCAAGAGGCCAGAGCGATATTAAATTAAACAACGTCACTTCACTATGTCTATCGCCCAGAATCAGCCCGTCACCCCAAACACTTACCTGAGAAGTAAACCCAGGCAGTTAAACAGAAATACATTTCCCCACAGCTCCGGAGCTGCAATGGAAACCTGTTTGGATCGACTGAATAAAAGTTCCTTTAATGAACCTTCAGCAACTTCCAACGGGATCAGTTCCTCATCTTCACCTCCTGTGATGTGAAGGGAAAACTCCTAACGGTCTGTGGGTTTAAGATTCGTGTCTGTCAATGTCCTGCATTGGTCCCGGCGGGGCGGAGCGGGTCCATCTGTCATTCGCCTGTAATCTCACCTTAACTCTTCCACCTTCATTCACTGAGGAGGTTGTCGAGCT
Source organism: Somniosus microcephalus (assembly GCF_052327205.1). Taxonomy (NCBI): domain Eukaryota; kingdom Metazoa; phylum Chordata; class Chondrichthyes; order Squaliformes; family Somniosidae; genus Somniosus; species Somniosus microcephalus. The sequence goes on along the minus strand of NC_140990.1, from coordinate 21,291,010 downwards.
TCCCCAAACTGTGTTCAGTGTTGAGTCAATGTGGATCCAGATGGTTTTCTTCACTTCGGATCAACCTATTGATATTCATGTGTTCAGGGACCTTACCGATTAAATATAATGTATAGGATACAGATGTAAAACACAGTGTTGCGTAACTTGTGAACTTACCAGTGAAGAGAGCTGCAGCTGTGACGATTAAATAAAAAGTAACACCCAACATGTTTGCAGAGAGTTGATGGTGGATTTGAACAGAACGGCTTGAAGCTGAAATTGTCTTGTCCTCAACAATTGGTTAGATGTTGATTAATATCCGGTCTCTCTGCCGATTGGTACGTTCCCGACAGAGTCGGCAGCTGACATCCAATCAGCTCTCGGTCCTTTGTTCTCCAATTCATCCAATCAATTTGCAGCTCCTTTGTTTTCCAATTCAACCAATCAGCTCACAGCTCCTTTGTTCGCCAGTTCATGACGTCAGAGCGGGGAACAGAGAACGGAGTGAAATTGCTCTCTTCGGAACTGAACGGAGATGAAACGCAATGTTCGCCCTTTAGCAGCGTCAGCCTGTGAGGTGGGAGCAGTGAAGGGCAGTGGTTAATTTTGTTCTGGTATCAGAGCCGGAGACTCGCATCTTAACCAGACAGCATGCGCTCCCCATGTTTCTGCTGGTCGTGCGGCCCGGTGAGTCTATGTTTTAATGATCGTATGTATTTCATCCAGGTAAACATCCTCTGTACCGTCTCCAGGGCCTTGATATCCTTCCTAAGGTGTGATGCCCAGAATTGTAAACAATAGAGAAATGGCAAAAGGGAAGTTAAGGCGCCATAGACCTAATTTGTGAAGTTCACATTTATTATCAATACGAGTTTATATCACCAAAATATTCCGCCAGGAGACCTGATCTGTAATTGTTGAGAGTTTATTTTGTTTCTGTTTTAAGAGGGTCCCAGTGAAGGCTGAATGATCGCTGCTGTTTATCAGTGTGAGAGCGACCTCTGGTGAGCGTTAATTGGAACTCTCAGTATGGGTTTTTGTACGGGATCCGCTATAACTCTGCAGTAGTGTGGGACTCATGGCACAGAAGTACACGGCGCTGTCGACGACAAGAACCGTGGTGATATGTAAAGGAACCGTTTTGTTTTCTTTGTGCAAAAGAGCAGAGAACCTGTCTGGTAAATCTGGAGACTGATCTCCCGACCCCGAGCTATATCTCTTCAGTAAATATCTCGGAGCTTCACCGGGATACTGAATGTACCAGAAAAGAGTTGAACCGGCTTCCGAATAATTGCAGTTCAGTATTACGGTCTGTTCCTCCTGAACCGTTAATTCAAACGAATCCTGGGACACTGATTCTTTGCCACGCGTCCCTGTAACAAAACACAGAATGTTTCAAAAGTCTGGGAGTATGTATAACCCTTGGAAAACACACTGACTCTTTAAATATAGACTCACCGGGCAGCACGACCATTATTATCAGTAAGGAACACAGGGAGCACATGGTATCTGGTTTAGATTTAGACAGAATAAAGCAGATCGCGTTAATTATATTGACCCTTCTGTTCTTATATTACAGAGTAAACTCAGATCAGGGGCAGAACTCACTTATTGGGAAACTGAGGGGCGTTTCCCAGGGACAGGATTGGCTGATCTCTCAGAACTGACACCAGCTGTGCACCAATCAGTGTTAGTTGTGGACCAAATACCGAAGCCTCCCTACAAATCTATTCCAAGCCTAACTTTGTGAGTATATATCTCGCTCTGTCTCTCTGTCTGCATCTCTCTCTCTCTCTCTCTCTCCTTCTGTCTCGGTGTCACTCACATTTTAATTTGCTGTCATTCTCTTTCTCTTTCTCTCTGTCTGTCTGTCTGTCTCTCTCTCTTTTTCGGTGTCATTCATTCTGTTACATAGAAACATAGAAACATAGAAGATCGGAGCAGGAGTAGGGCATTCTGCCCCTCGAGGCTGCTCCGGCATTTAATGTGATCATGGCTGATCATCCAAATGCAGTACTCTGTCCCTCATTTCACCCCATATCCCTTGATCCCTTTAGCTTTAAGAAATATATCTAACTCCTTCTTGAATATATTTAATGAAATGGCCTCAACTGCCTTCTGTGGTAGAGAATTCGACACGTTCACCACTCTCTGGGTGAAGAAAGTCCTCCTCATCTCAGTCCTAAATGGCTTACCCCTTATCGTTAGACTGTGACCCCTGTTTCTTGACTGCCCTGCCATCGGGAACATCCTTCCGGCATCTAGCCTGTCTAGTCCTGTTAGAATGTTATAAGTTTCAATGAGATCCCCTCTCATTCTTCTGAACTCTAGCGAATATAAGCACAATCGACCCAATCTCTCATCATACGTCATTGTTGCCATCCCAGGTATCAGTTTGGTGAATCTTCGCTGCAGTCCCTCCATGGCAAGAACATCCTTGCTCAGATACGGCGACCAAAACTGCACACAATACTCAAGGTGTGGTCTCACCAAGGCCCCGTACACCTACAGCAAGACATCCTTGCTCCTGTACTCAAATCCTCTTGCTATGAAGGCCAACATACCATTTGCCTTCTTAACTACCTGCTGCACCTGCATGCTTACCTTCAGAGACTGAAGCACAAGGACACCCAGGTCTCGTTGCACTACCTCTTCTCCCAATCTATTGCCATTCAGATAATAATCTGCCTTCCTGTTTTTGCCACCAAAGTGGATAACCTCGCAACTATCCACATTATATTGCATCTGCCATGCATCTGCCCAATCGCCCAACTTGTCCAAATCATACTGGAGTTTCTTGGCATCCTCCTCACAGCACACACGCCCACCCAGCTTTGTGTCGTCTGCAAATTTGGAGATATTACATCAAGTTCCCTCGTCTAGATCATTAAGATATATTGTGAATAACTGAGGTCCAAGCACCAATCCCTGCGTAACCCCACTAGTCACTGCCTGCCACTCAGAAAAAGACCCGTTTATTCCAAATCTTTGCTTCCTGCCTGCCAACAAGTTCTCTATCCAAATCAGTACATTACCCCCAATCCCATATGCTTTAACTTTGCACGCTAATCTCTTATGTGGGACCTTATCGAAAGCCTTCTGAAAGTCCAAATACACCACGTCCACTGGTTCTCCCTAATCTACACTATCAGTTACATCCTCAAAAAATTCCAGTAGATTAGTCAAGCACGATTTATCTTTTGTAGATCCATGCTGACTTTGTTCGACCCTGTCACTGTTTTCCAAGTGCTCTGCTATTACACCTTTTATAATCGACTCTAGCATTTGCCCCACTACCGATGTCAGGCATACCGGACTATAATTCCCCGTTTTCTCTCCACCACCTTTTTTAAATAGTAGGGTTGCATTAGCTATCCTCCAATCCATGGGAACTGTGCCCAACTCTATAGAATTTTGGAAGATGACCAGCAATGCATCTATTATTTCCAGTGCCACTTCGTTAAGTACCCTAGGATGTAGATTATCAGGCCCTGGGGATCTATCGGCCTTCAATCCCATCAATTTCCCTAACACCATTTCCCTATAAACACTGATTTCATTCTGTTCCTCGCTCTCATTTGATCCTATATTCCCCGACATCGCTGGGAGGTTATTTGTGTCCTCCTTTGTGAAGACAGAACCAATGTATGAATTTAATTGGTCAGTTTTGTAATGGGTTTTTGCACACCAAGTGATATGCAAGGTCGATGCTCACACCATCCCTGGAAAAGATGACAGACTCAGAGTTATGGTTCAAAACCATCTTTACTCGCAGGCCTGGGGAGAACCTTTCAGATCGCTTTCTGAATCCAACTCCACCAATATCCTATCAACATTCACAATTATACAAAAATCAAACCCCTGCCCTAGGGGCAGGTGCAAATCTTATCAGCATATTCAGAGTTATTGCTAACTGGCAATTAGAAACCGTGACATTTAATCCTTCTTGTCAGCTACAAATTCACAGGCCTGTTATCAGTGACTGTGGCCTGATTTTAATCTATTGCTTTACAACCGCCTGTTTGATTTCTGGTGAGGTGGTTTATGCGTTACATGTTTTCTTAAGATAACACTCCTCGTTCAATCTCTGCAAAGCACTGATTGTGACCTTGTCTCGGGTTACTTCTCCAAAGCAAGCACATTCTGATTAGTCCCACCATGCTTCGATGTAATGGAACCCTGCTGCGATTTTACAACAAACGAATTCTTAGGTATGTTATCTTGTCTATGTGTTGCCTCGCCTGGTCGAACAGACATCCTCCCTAATCTTCCCACGAGTTGCTCTGCAGTTTAATATCTCAGCATTCGAAGTCACTTAATCATGTTTATTAAGCTTAGCTGGGTAAATGCAATATACAGACCTATGCATCGTTTAACTCAGGGTATGGATTAACTCATTATCTCCACCTTGTACATTGGTGCTACATTATACATATCCTAACCTACAAAACTAAAGTATAATAGTAATTTGGTTACTTCAGTCAGCCATTTCTTTTTTCCCCATTATAAATTCCACTGATTCTGACTGCAAGGACCTACGCTTGACTTCACCAATCTTTTTCTCTTCACATATCTATAGAAGCTTTTACAGTCAGCTTTTGTGTTCCCTGCAGCTTTCTCTCATATTCTATTTTCCATCTCTTAATTAATCCCTTTGTCCTCCTTTGCTGAATCCTAAACTGCTCCCAATCCTCAGGTTTGCTGCTTTTTTTGGCCAATTTATATCTCCTCTCCTTGGATCATATACTATCCCTAATTTCCCTTGTTAGCCACGGTTGAGTAATCTTTTTGTTTTATTTTATGCCAAACTGGGATGAACAAATTCTGTAGTTCACCCATGCTGTGCCCTTATTGCACGCATCTCTAATTTCCCATTAAATGCCATCCCCAACATCAGCATTACTGTTTGGGGGTCCTGTATACAACTGCCACAAACTTTTTCTGCCCCTTGGTATTCCTCAGCTCTACCCATACAGATTCCACATCGTCAGAGCTAATGTCCTTCCTTACTATTGTGTTAATCTCCTCTTTAACCAGCAATGCTAACCCACCTCCTTTTACTTTTTGCTGTCCTTCTGGAATATTGAATACCCCTGGATGCTGACTTACCAGCCTTTGTCACCCTGGAGCCATGTCTCCGTAATCCCAGTTATATCATATCCGTGTTTAAATGTGTGTCTCTCTCACTACCTCTCTCTCTCTCGCTCTCTTTCTCTCAGTAAGGTGAAAAGTGTAATATAATCTAAACGAGTCTCTATCAGCGGTATCACTGAGTGCTCTCCACAGCTAATGAGCTCCATTACTAATCATAGCCTGAAGACCACGAGGGACATGATAAGTGGGCAGTCCTCGGCACCAGTGAGATAGCTTTTAAAATGTGACCTTCTGGATCTGTAACACTTCCAGGACTTTTACTTGTAGAGATTGATCCTGTTATTCATCCCAGAAATCTGAAGTTCAAGCTTACACTGGGGGTGCAACTATCTGAATTTGACCCTGCTTTAAAATGGTTGAGAAATTTCCCTTATCCTAACACTGACAGCACTGACATAACTGGAGAAATCCGAACGGATCAGGTTGTATTTTCCCATTAATTTTCTGTATAACCTCCCGGGGTTTCAATCCCTGGTACTTCCCTGAGGTGCAGCACGACACCCCATCCCATCTCACCCTCTTTCCCCTATGCCGACCTGTGCCATGTTTTTGTATGAGTTCCGAGGGCCCCTTATTTACTGTGGCTCTCAGGGCGCAGCAATACACGACCCTGTCTGTGATCTTCAAGGCTTTCAGGATAAGTGAAAAGTGCTTGTGCCCGGTTGAGATTCCCGCTGAAGTGTTCAAAGCACGGAGCTGTCCCGTTGTTCCCATAACTGTCGGCTCTGAGCAGATACTGAGGGGTATTGTGGGGGAACTGTCGATAACAGAACAGGTTATAGAATGTAGTTGATCCCGATACAGATTAACTGCAGGTTCTTGCTGAATCTGCACCCTCTTCTGATCCGACTCCTTGTTCTGACTGGGACACCGAGTCTCCGTTATTCGTCTCTGAAAATTAACAGCGGGCACACAGCGGGTTAGATGGAGTAACAGAAAGAAAATAATCTCCCGGAGATGGACATGGGAAATTGTATGAGGATTAGAGTCAGGCAGAGTTTCACCTCCATGGCTCCAGTATGAACTCGAGAAACAAGAGACTGTGATCAAGCCTGAAATGGAACAGAACCGGCGCGGTGATCTCATCAGATCGGCTGGGATAAATTCTCCCCACCCATTTGTATCTCTCTAAACAGCAACTTCCTGTAGGTGGGGATCATGTCCTTTAGGAAGTGATCAGAGTGTGTCCTCCTGTGGACAATACAAGCTTGATGTACTGCATTGGAAATACATACACATCACACACAGGCATATGCATACACACATACATGCTGATATGTACTCAGATAAATACTTACACACACGTAAATAAATATGCATGCAAATAGACACACACAGACTGGTGCACAGAGAGAGACTTTTATTATTCGTTCCAAGATGTGGGCGTCGCTGACAAGACCAGCATTTATTGCCCATCCCTAATTGTCCTTGAGAAGTTGGTGATGAGTCGCCTTCTTGAACAGCTGCAGTCCGTGTGGTGAAGGTACTCCCACAACTCCTTGTTAGGGCTGGAGTTCCAGTATTTTGACCCAGTGACGATGAAGGAACGGCGATATACATCCAAATGAGGATGGTGTGTGACTTGGAGGCGTACATGCAGGTGTTGGTGTTCCCATGTGCCTGCTGCCCTTGTCCTTCTAGGTGGAAGAGGTCGTGGGTTTGGAGGTGCTGCCGAAGAAGCCTTGGTCAGTATACGCACCCACATACACATACACAGACATATGCGTGCACAAACATATGCATACAGAGACACAAACACAGAATCATACACACAGACATAAACACAGAAATACACACACACTGACATATACATGCACTCGCGTGTCAAAGTGAACCCAGATGCACAAAATGTTTAAATGCTTGGAGGTTATTGATGTATATCCAGCTGAAAGTTGTTTCAGATGATTGACCTTGATCAAGTGAACAGAGAGCGCCCTCTTGTGCCCACTACGACATAGAGCATTGGAAGCAATATATCAACATGCTCCGATAAACACACACAAATACAGACGAAACGTTCGAAAGTAAACTGTCGTTAATTAGAATTCCGAGTTAGTGACATTGAAACAACATCGTGGCAGGTTTTGTCTATTTAATGGAACATTTTCCACCAACAGGAATACCCTAAAATTCTTCCTCATTAACCGTGAGCTTCGGTTTCAAAACACCGGTAATGGTCAGACAGAATCCTTACCCATTCCTGGGATCGGATGATCAGATGTCCGGGACAAAGCAGAACAGCACACGGAGCATGTGTGCCCGGGGCAGTGATGATGAACACAGACAGCGACAATGATCACCGGCAGTTCATTGAAACAAGACTCTTGCTGTGATGGAGGAAATGACGGGACTCCGTGTGCAAATGGAAACGCTTCAAATTCTCCTCTTCAGTCCGAAAGCTGCAACTGAGAGGAGGCACAGGGTGACGTGCGGGGCCCCAGTACGGGGAGACTGCGGCCATTATGAGGTTTGGGTTTTTGATTGTTTGGGGCTTAACTTTGTTATTCGGTTGGGTTATTTATTTATACATCTGTGTCTGTCTGTCAATTCCACTATTGACACAACTGTCTTCTATTCATCTATCTCCAGGACTGTTTAGATCTCGCTGTCTCTCTCTGTCTCTCTGCTACTATCTGTGTCTCGCTCTCTCAGTCCCTCTCTCTGTCTCTCTCTCTCATTGTCTCCCTCTCGATCTCCCTCCTCCTCTTCTATTCATCGATCTCTAGGACAATCCACCTGTCTGTGTAATTGTCTGTCTCTCTGCCTGTCTGTCTCGCTCTCTGTCTGGCTGTGTCTCTCTGTCCGTCTGTCTGACTATCTGTCTACCTGCCTGCTTTTCTGTCTCTATATCTGTCCCTCTGCCTTATCTTTCTGTCTTTCTGTCTGCCTTTATGCCTCTCTGTCTGTCTGTTTGTTTATCAACCTGTTTATCTATCTTCATGTAGCCATTAAACCGATGCCATTTCTTTCTGTCTCTTTGTCTCCCTGTGTATACAGATAGAGAGATATATTGTTAAAGAATGAGAAACGTGTGATCTGTGCTTCTCTCTGTTTCCATGGGTAACCGGGAATGTTTTCTGCAGGACTGAGTTCTGGAGACTCCGTTGATCAATGGCAAACAGAAGGCCAATATCCGGAAGGAACATCGATGAGCATTAATTGTAACTATTCAACCTCAGATTCGAGCTATTCCCTGCAGCGTTACCGGCAGAACCAGGACAAGGCTCCCACTTTCGTAATTCAGGCACATTCCTTTGGAAAGCACCAAAATAACGGTCGTTTCTCTGTCATTCTGGAAAAGTCGAAAGCTATCGGTGTTTTCAACTTGACTGAGCTGCAGCTCGCTGACAGCGCCGTGTACTACTATGCACTGAGGCCCACAGTGAGAAGGGCCTCGGGACACCTCGTACAGAAACCGTGTTCTGTGAGATCAGCTCAAAGGAGATACTTTAAAACCGGCCACCAGGTGGCGCTGACAGAGCGCGGATTCACACCGCCGGACATGTTACATGAACCAATACTGACTGAGACGTTCTCAATATAACTCAACGTGAAATTGCTTTTTATCTCACATTTATTCTTATTAATGCTTTACATTCATTTACAATTTCATAATTTCAGTAGTTAGTTAAGTGGAAACGAGATGTGCATCTCCAGAACCTTTGGATCAGTTGCCATTTTGTTCTATTTCTCACCGCTAGTTTCAGCACCTGGTTTTAACCCACTTCATATCGAATATTGTGATAACAATTGAAGAATATAATAATTCTGCAATTCCTCTCGCGAGCCTGCTTGCCCCAAATTTGTAACGAATGTGAAAATGTCAAAGCCCTTATCGAGAGGCAGAGTTATATCAAATGTAAAGGGGATATTATTATTGAATTCAGTTCCTCACAGGTGGATCCCGTGTGACAACACTTCCCGCGGCAGCCCCAACCACAGCTACCGTTTGCTGCTCTCGCTCTGACAAGCCTTGCCTGTCCTGTGTTATTGGAGAGATTGCTGTCGCTGTTCCTTGTTTGGCATTGGTTGGATCAGCAGTGCAGTGGGGCGGGGATCTGCATTTCTGCTCTGATATAGGAATTCCACGGACTGCAGAGTTACAGACCCAGGAAGCATCATGTGGAACCGTCTCCTACCGTTTTTCATCGTTATGTCACTTCTCGATATTTCCTTCCCAGTAAAAATCCATTCTGACTGCTGTAACCCAGATGTTATTATTGGTGAAATGATGATGATGATCTATATTGCTATGATTTTATGTTAGAATGGAGCCACCAAGACACAGTGGAACAGCCAGTCCCTGAAATGATGGTTGAAGATGAAAGTAATGTCACCCTGACCTGCACTTTGAAAACATGTACTACTAAGCTTTATGTATTCTGGTAGACAGCACCCCAGGCAGACCCCAAAGTAATTGGTTTACATTATTCCAGGGATAATATAGAAACATAGAAACATAGAAGATAGAAGCAGGAGTCTGCCATTCGGCCCCTCGAGCCTGCTCCGCCATTCAATGCGATCATGACTGATCACTCAAATTCAGTCCCCGGTCCCTGCTTTCTCCCCATACCCCTTGATCCCTTTAGCCTTGAGAAATATATCCAACTCCTTCTTGAATATATTTAATGAATTGGCCTCTACTGCCTTTTGTGGTAGAGAATTCCACAGGTTCACCACTCTCTGGGTGAAGAAATTCCTCCTCATTTCTGTCCTAAATTGCCTACCCCTTATCCTTAGACTGTGACCCCTGGTTCTGGACTCCCAGACCATCGGGAACATTCTTCCTGCATCTAGTCTGTCCAGTCCTGTCAGAATTTTATAAGTTTCAATGAGATCCCCTCTCATTCTTCTAAACTCCAGCGAGTACAAGCCCAATCGACCCAATCTCTCTTCATACGTCATTCCTGCCATGCCAGGTAACAGCCTGGTGAATCTTCGCTGAACTCCTTCCATGGCAAGAACATCCTTCCTCAGATAAGGCGACCAGAGCTGCACACAACACTCAAGATGTGGTCTCACCAAGGCCCTGGAACCCCGACTTCACTGACCGATTCTCTCCTACTTTTAATATAACTACCACGATTACCGAGGTAACGATCGGCAACGTCCTGATCTCCGACACCGCCGTGTATTTCTGTACCATGCAGTTCACACTGTTGCAGAGATATAGCGGAAACCGCACAAAAACACACACCGAGAGTTCCAGTTAGTGCTCACCAGAGGGCGCTCTTACACCGATAAGCAGAAGTGACAATTCAGACTCCGCAGTGAGAGTCACAGGGACCTTGTTAAAAGGCCAAGTAAACACAACACACAAGAACCGCTGAGGTCCACCGGCGGAATTGTATTAGCTGTTGATTTTAACTCGCATTTATAATGAAAATAAATTGCGCAAAGGCATCTGCGGCGCCTTTTGCCTTTTGATGTGCTTTACGTGCCGCCCTGTCACTTCTCATCCCATGTCTCCACTCCTTACCCACAATCGTATGAACTTTCTTCGTTCTGTGTTTAATTTAACGATGTAAACACTTTGCTGCTGCTCGACAAATGAATTCAGTACCGCTCCAGCCCAGCTTCCCAAAAAGAGGAACTGCAGATAGGGCAGTCAATAAACATAGTGGCCAAGAGATTCGTCTCGGTCCATGAACGGAATATCAGGCGCTGCGTATAAACGGCGGCCGATCCTATACCGCCCGTCTTGCACCACCGTCCGAGGCGAAATTCTGGGCCAAAATTTATCGCAACCTGCGCACCGACATCTGACAGTTCTCATAATATCCACCAGAGGACGTCAGGTCACAATATTCCATTTGCAGGTCAGACCCCGGGCAGTGCGTTAAACACTGTTTTTCGAACAGTTGTTTTAATTTGGGGATAAATTGAAGATTAAAATGTGAAATCCACAATGTGCTGGGTCGGGACATCGGGCAATAATCATCAGAAATGGCATCCATCACATCGAAGCATTGAATAAAGGGGCGAAAAACAAACCGAAACCGCCTGTATTTTGTTGCATTTTCTGCGCCACATCCTTTTCGAATACGAGTGAAAGTTGGAAGGAGTTTCTAACGCCGCCTCTGCTCGCGGGCAATCTCAGCAGATGTGCGGTAAATTGCATAAAAACGTCAATGTGCCGCCCCTCCATTCTGTCCCATTGCAAATCCAAAATCTGAAGATTATTTTTCAGTAAATAACTCATTTCAGGCGCAAAGAAATTATCAGATAGAATTTAAACAGCATTTTAAATACAAACCACAGAAGGGGTCGCTGTTCCAAACGCTGTTTAAATTACAGGGAGAGTTAATTCTGTCAGTTTGTTCAATTGTTTGTTCAATAACAGCAGACGTCATCGCTCTAATATCACGGCTCTAGAAATTACTCCGACAACAGACGGGATAATTGTTGGTTCTTTAGTTCACTGACCCGGGAGGGAAAGCTCACTGGAGTCGGTAAAATTAACGTATGCTAGAGGAAAAATTGCCCGCGGAATAAAACAAACCCATTATCATTTGGATTCTGCAGTTTGTTTTTTCGGCCGCTCCTGGAAACATTTGGGTGACAGTTTGATCTGGGGTTAATTTGGTTTCCTCCCGGTGTGTGTTTGAGCGCCTGACAGCGCGCTGCTCATTGTGGCTGCATCTGCCCGCGATTCCACACAACCCCAACAGACAGGAGCAACGCCCTACTGTCCAATGGCAGTTTTTGTACATGGCTGAGACTGCTTTCCATCACTGAGTCCCAGAGAGTGCAGTAATACACGGCAGCGCCAGTCAGCTGCAGCCCGGAGATGGTTAAACTGGTGAAATTAGTCGAGGTCAGGAGCTCTTTTTGTGTGTCCGAAGACCATCTCCACACAACAAACTGGGGCGCCTTCTCTGGCTTTTGCCGGTACCAATATAAATAATAGCTGTCGGCTGCGATACTGTAGGTGCATCTTATATTCAGCGCTTCACCTTCTCTGCTGATGACTGAAGTCTGGGACTGAGTAACAGAATCTCCATCACTCTGATCTGAAACATGTGTTCAGAAATAAGATAAGATCAAGTATTAAATGGTGTTAGTGAAATAATATTAACACTTTAGTTTGAACACGACATGATTGGACTCATGCTTACCAACAATAAACACCCCGAACACAACCCAGGCGCTGAATATTCGCATGGCCGCTGCCGAGCCCGAACATGTCGGTCCCGTAAAAGGTCCAATCCCGAGCCGGAATTGACCCCGTCAGAGGCTTCTATTAGTTCACCGTCACTTCCTGCTCTCATTGTTTCCTTTCAATGACGCAATCTCCAATCCACCCGCCGATATATGCAGCTGAGATTCAAATGAGCGTCATGGGTCAGCTGAAGCCCTTTGAGCCGCAGCTTGAACAATCTGAGGGTGGAATCAGTCACTCAGTGAGCGGAGTCTCGGGTGTGAGGAAAGCTTCAGCTTTGCTGTGGTTTAGCGATTTATTTAATAGGCCCGAATCAATCACACCGATTGTTTGTTTAATTTCTGTCGGTGTGTGACGGCTCACCGAGAGCATTAGGTTCATGCCCCTGTAATATTTTACACTGAACTATCCGCTCTGTGCGGTAGATTTCCTCTGCTCGCTATTTCTAACCAAACTGTAAATACTTTTACGTTTTCGCTAAAACAACTATCAGGGGAGATTTCCACTGAGAGACCAGAGGAAATCTTCCCCTTGTCTGTCCCAAGCAGAATGTTAATCAAACCCGAGCCCCGTCAACCACCTCAGTCTGATTAGTGACAGTCAGTGAAATAAACTGAACATCTTCATTTACATTCAAACCGATACTTTGTCACTGCGGTAAATGAGACAAACGCCGCCTTTTACATGAATGAAATGTGTCGTGACTGACAGGTTTGAATGGGAGGGCCCGAACAGCCAAAGGCCTCAGTGACACTGGGCTGAGCTGCTTATTTAAAAATATATGCAGCATGTCTTCATTAATAAAATTTTAATATTTAATAATAACATAGAGAATAAGCACAGCTTCCGTTTGAAATTAATACTTCTATTTCCGAAGCTATTTCTTTACTCCGTTTCTTCAAATAAATCATTGAATAATGTTCTCCGTCTGTAACTCGCCCCAGACACTGTAAGCAACAGTGAACACATCCTGCTACTGCCCTCTGGCGGCTACTAAATGTGACTGCATTTCCGATACCAGCTCCAAATCCCGTCTTCCTACAGTTCACAAAATTACAGGATAAATCCACATGGGAGGTGGAATACTGCCACTACTTAGTTTATCCATCCAGCGAGATCCTAACCTCACAACCCCTTCCCCTTCCCCGTTGGAATATCCGTTATTCCCAGGATTTTCCCTGCGGCGTTCCATCGGGAAGCTGCTTCCACACATTTATCGTTCTGTGTCTAAAGAATTTTCTGATATAGACCTAAAATGACCTTTGTTTCCGTCTCCCCAATTCCACTTCCGCAGTTTAATTTAAGTTATATTCTGAGTTAACTGTTTTATACTCTTCGCGATCTGATTTACCTATTAGCTTCACTGTAGTCGGTAACTCGGGGTGATTGAAGCGCCAGTGTCCAACTATCTCAACATTCAGCTCTCAAACTAATGAGAACAAACCCGTTACTGAGCCGCTAAACACACCGCATTTACACTCGCAGAGCCTGCTGGCGGAATCCCCATGGTCTGGGTTTTGTCTGCATGGGCTGGATACATTCAGACAAAGGAAAAGGGATCATTGAGAGATAAAGTGAGGATAGAGAGACTCTATTTATCTCTCTGTCTGCCTATCTACTTAAATATCCATCCATCTAAATATATTGATGTACCACCCTTTTATTTTTATAGTTTGGTTCTGTTGTATTATTATTATCCAAGTCCCAGATTTGATTCATTGAGAAGAGGTGAAAGTCCTTTGCTGGTTTTTGTGCGGACTGATTGCGCCCCTGTAACTGTGTGGAGTTCAACGCGCAGTGATACACGGCAGAGTCAGAGACAAGAGCACCGGGGACATTTAAAGGAACCGGTTTCTTGTCTCGGTCCAAGTCAGCAGAGAACCGGTCTAGGAACTCTGGAGACTTATCTCCCGACAGCGAGCTATATCGCTTCACTAAATATCTCGGAGCTTCCCCTCAATACTGGATGCACCAGAAGAGATTTGAGCCAGTGTACGCTGTCGAGTAACTGCAGTTCAGTGTTTGAGTAATTCAGGCGGATCCTGGAACACTAAATCTTCGCCACTCGTTCATGTAACAAAATGCAGAATGTGTGAAAAGCCTGGCAGTAAATAGAACCCACACACACCCACACCCTTTAAATATAGACTCACAGGGCAGCACGACCATTATTATCAGTAAGGAACGTGAGGAGCACATGGCGTCTGGTTTAGAGTTCGACCGAAAATCACAGAATGTTTTAAACATGTTGACTTCTAGCCTGATATTAAAGTGTAAACTCAGATCAGGGACAGGTTTCTTTTATTGGGAAACCGAGGGGCGTTTCCCAGGGACAGAGATGGCTGGTCTCTGAGAACTGATACCAGCTGTGGACCAATCAGTGTTAGTTGTGGGCCAATTACTAATGTCTCCCTACAAACTTTTTCCATGCCTAGCTATGTGAGTGAGTCTCCCTCTCGCTGTCCCTCTCTCTGTGTCACTCTTTCTCTCTCCCTCTGTCCCTCTCTCTCTCTGTCGCTTTCTCTGTGTCTCTATCACGTTGTCTCTCTCTCTCTCTGGCTCGTTCTCTCTCTGACACGTTTTCTCTCTCTCTCTCTGTCTCTCTTTCCCCGTGTCTCTTTGTTTATCTCGGTCTCACTCTCTCTCTCTCTGTCTCTCTCTGGCTCTCTCTCTCTCCCACCATGTATCTTTGTTCAACTCGGTCTCTATCTATCTATCTATCTATCTACCTATCTATCTATCTATCTATCTATCTATCTATCTATCTATCTATCTATCTATTTATCTATCTATCGATCTATCTAGCTAGCTATCTATCTATCTGTTATCTGTTTTTCTTTCTGTTTCTTGGGTAACCTGGAATGTTTTCTGCAGGACTGTGTTCTGGAGACCCTGTCAGGCAGTGGTCAACAGAACCCTGGAAGAATATCTGGAAGGAACCTCGATGAGCATCAATTGTAACTATTCAACCTCCATAGCGATCTATTCCCTTGAGCTTTATCGTCAGAACCAGAACAAGGCTCCCACTTTAATAATTCGAATACATTCCTATGGAAAGGGGGAAGTTAACGACCGTTTCTCTGTCATTCTGGAAACGTCCAGAAATATCGCTGTTTTCAACCTGACTGAGCTGCCGTGTATTACTGTGCACTGAGGCCCACAGTGAGAAGGGCCTGGGAACACCTTGTACAGTAACCCTGTTCTGTGCGATCAGCTCAAAGGAGATACTTTAAACCCGGCCACCAGGTGGCGCTGACAGAGCGCGGATTCCCACCGCCGGTCACATTGCATCAAGCAATACTGACTGATACTTTCATAATATAAATTAACGTGAAATTGCTTTTGATCTCATATGTATACTTATTAATGTTGTACATTCTATTACAGTTTTATAATTTCAGAAGTTAGTGTGCCTCCTGAACCTCGGGATCAGATGGCGTTTTGCTCTATTTCCCACCGCTAGTTTCAGCCCCTGGTTTTAACCCACTTCACTGATGAAGATATCGTTAACTTTTAAATAATATAATAATTCAGCCATTCCTATCGGTTACTTGCTTTCCTCTAATTTTTAACGTGCATGAAAATAGCTCCTGTCTTATAGAGAGGCAGAGTTATATAATTTCCGAAGGGGACATTATTATTGAATTCAGTTCCTCACAGGTGACAACATCGCCCGCGGCAGCCCCGCCCACAGCTTCCGTTTGCTGCTCTCGATCTGACCCAACTCGAAGTGTAGTCACGTGTATAATGTCGGATGCACGGCAACCAGTTTCGCACAGCAAGCGCCCACAAACAGCAGGGTGATAATGACCAGATAAGCTGTTTTAGTGATCTTGATTGAAGGATAAATATTGGCCGAGACACCGGGGATAACTCCCCTGCTCTTCTTCGAAATAGAGCCATGGGATTTTTTACGTCCACTTGAGAGAACAGACAGGACCTCGGTTTAATGTCTCATCCAGCAGCCAGCACCTAGTACCGTGCAACACTCTCTCAGCACTGCACTGGAGTGTCAGCCTAAACTTGATCCCACAACCTTCTGACTCATTGGCAAGTGTGCCAGCACTGAGCCAAAGAAGAAGCAAGGTAACAAGATAAGACATTTTTCACACTTATTCTCATTCTAAAAGCAGGATCTTTTATCAATCGATATTTGCATCAACTGATGCTTTCAGTGTAACTGCCGCATTGTAGTGTTTCATCATAGCTCCCACAATATCATCGTGTTGATGTTAATTATAGTTCTGTACAAGGAGTTAATGGAATATACCGTGAGACTAAATAAAAAGATCAATAAATTCAATATTAGCAGCAAACCAGTTCTCAATGTAACCATTGCTCTGGGTGGGCCATCTTCGGTGCCCCATATATCATTGCAAGTCCCATGACACAGTTCAGTGTTCTGAGCAAAAGGTGGCGAAACGGTGTTATCCTTTCGGGTCAGCTCCCTGCTGAACTGTGAACCGCTAAGCAAGCAAATTTGGTTGATATTAGGACACTGCGGCAGCCCATCCGGGGTGTTGACGTCTCGGTTCCGGGCTCTGTCCAACGCGGCCATCTTTTTCCGACGTACAGTCGGCCATGATTATGTGACGTACTGTCGACCATGATTCTATGACGTACTATGACGTAGGTCTGTGGCACTTAACCGGCAGTTGGCCTTTGATGCCCTTCCGGTGCCTGTGTGCAATATTGTGTAGCCCTTTACACATCTCCCCTGTATGTTTTCCGGACCGCTTGATCGCGGACTGTACACTGGGTTTATTTGATCAGAGTATGTTGCTGGGTCAGAGACTGTTTTTACACAATGAACAGATGTCACAAGTTAGTGATTGTGTTCTTTAAAACAAGCCCCAAGCACAGAGTTCCCCCAATGTCGATTCGCCTTCCGAGTGTCGCTTCATTCTCTGTCACTGCACCTGGAAACTCTGAATATTAGAGACCTTGAAGGCAATCATTACTTAATTGAAACATAAACTTACAAGCAAACCACAGAAGGGGCGGTGCATGAAGCATTTATTTAAATTACAGAGAGAGTTTATGATTTATGCATATTGTGTGTATCTGCCTGTATATTGAAAATGGCCCTGGACTGTCTCATATTGTAACCAGACACTCAGTTGCTGGACTGAGGGACTGCTGCAGGGTCTGAGGCGCCGTCCTTCGCTCAGAGGTTTAACCGAGGTCCCGCCAGCCAGTTCAGGGAGATGTTAAAGAATCCCCGGCACTATTGGCATAGGACCGGGGGATCCTCCCGGTGTCCTGGGCCCACATTCCACCCTCAATAAACACCACCCAATAAAAACTCATGAGCCGACCTCCCAGCTTATTAATGTGGAGCAACAGCGGGCGGCAGTGACTGCCGACAGAACAACTCCCCCCTGTACAATGTGGGAGGGGCTTTCACAGCGGGCTCAGAGACCCAATGAAGCGCCAGAAAACTGCAGGTTATTCTTTAAACCTGTAGCTTATTCACACAACACACAGCCAGAGATCCGGGAACCGTGCGGCCAATCACACTGTCCTGTGTTAATTAACTCGATCATCTAAAGTATTTCAGTCCAGGCCTGAGGTAGAGTCCCAGAACAGTCCCGGTCTGAGGTACAGTCTCCCAGAACAGTCCAGGGCTGAGGTACAGTCTCCCAGAACAGTCCCGGTCTGAGGTACAGTCTCCCAGAACAGTCCAGGTCCGAGGTACAGTCTCCCAGAACAGTCCCGGTCTGAGTTACAGTCTCCCAGAACAGTCCAGCTCTGAGGTACAGTATATCAGAACAATCCAGGGCTGCAGTCTCCAGCTCTCCGTCATATAAACCAACCATCAGTTCCAGTCAGCAGAACGATGGGAATCCTGCTTGTTTTCACCCTGTGTGTCTGTTTCCCCTGTGAGTACCGATCAAACAAACCGACATTGTGTGGATTTAATATAAAGCTGCCCGGGTCCATCCGAATTGCGGACACTGACTCGGTTTTAACCCGTTGTGTTTCGGCTCTGATGGCCCATTAAACTCTCTCTGTTTAATTTCCAGGCTCTTTCAGTAATTCAGTGGTACAGACCCCGCCAGCGGTGACCAGGGAGGAGTGTCAGTCTCTCACCATCACCTGCGTTTTCTATGGTGGTTTTTATGCTAATCCTTTAACGAGCGGGGATTTCTTCAGACAAACCCAGACCGGGACAGAGTGGGAGCCGATCTCGAGCGAAGAGCGATTTGTTGTGAGGACGAATAAGGCAGAAAAGACATTTTCTTTGGATATTCGGGATGTGCGAGTTGAAGACAGCGCCACCTATTACTGTAAAGCTAAGTACCGGTACGATAACCACACAGTGATGGGCCTCGGATTCCCGCGTTACAAAAACTCTCACTGCAGGTTGTGACAGAAACAAGTGAAGAAGCGGAGTTAATCTGCCTTTAAACCAACAGTTCCGTCTCCCACCGTCTGCCCCGCAGTCTACCTTATAATCGGATTGCATTGTTAGAGTTAACACCTTGAGTTTTGTAAATGCTGAGTGTGTGTTCGGTGATCTCTTTCCCGCGATTGGTGTCAATGAATGGCGATTGGGAATGACTGATTCCAGTTACAATTCCCGATCACCAGATGGGATCCTGTTCTAACAGCTGGAACCGGGAACCGCGGTCCCCGCCTTGTAACTAATGTCCCCCCATCGCACCGAGTCCCGGGGGATTTGATGCTGACTTGAAACACTGTGTTTACTGGGGGAATCCTCACAGTGGATGAGACCTGAGCAAATACCTGTGTACAATTAAAATATAAATTTCCCGGGCCCGGGACCTGAATTGTGGGTTTGATCTTATTATCGCTGTAATCTGGTTTAATTCCATTGTAATTCCCTGCTCTTACTTACCTTTCTTTGACATTTGCTCCTTTTATATGAAGCGCCCATCTCCGGCCCGTGTTCCTGGGCCATTTTACTGAGAGGTCAGAGTCTCACACAGAACAGTTTGAACCGAAGGGGACTGTGGAACACGGAATATTGTTTATTGATCCCTGGAATTATTGGGCAGCGCCGACAGTCTGGTGATGTGTGTCCGGCAGATTGAGGTGTCGGTGGTTATTGTACCGGGGTGACTGAGAGCGGTATCACTGTGGTGGATTATGATTACGACACTGTGGATGGATCCGGGACGGTGGTGACTGTCACAGCCGGTAAGTGACTCCAAATCCCGCCGTGTGACAGGCTGTCCCGGTTAATGTTCACCGTCAGTTTATTATTGTGATCAATATCACCTCAGTCCCCTTCAAAATTAAAACAGAGCGGTTTACCTGCAGAGGGGTAGTTCATTGCTGTTTCCAATTGGGGAGCAGAATATGAACCGGGGTCGGGTACGTGTGTTGGTCCTGAGAGAGGAGGTGTGAGGCCCCCACGGAGCCGCCATTCTAGATGGATTGACCCCATCTGGAGCATCATTCGATTAACGGGGATCCCGTGGATCCCATGAATTGCCCGGACACTCTCTCTCACTCTGATCCACAGTTGGTTTAAATGAGCGCCGATTGTCGACACTCCGGCCTACGTTCTCGGTGTTAGCTGTGACTGAGTCAGGGCAGGGGGCCACAGACCTCCGCCCTGGGCAGGAGATTGCAGTCCGAGCCAAACAGTGTGAATGAGCTACCGGGAGAGTGAACCCAACACGACAGCGGCCCGTTCAATGCCTGCAGCGGCCCATCCGATACCTGCAGCGGCCCGTCCGATACCTGCAGCGGCCCGTCCCATGCTAGCAGCGGCCCGTCCGATATCTGCAGCGGCCCGTTCAATACCTGCAGCAACCCGTCCAATACCTGCAGCGGCCCATCCGATACTTGCAGCGGCCCATCCGATACCTGCAACGGCCCGTTCGATACCTGCAGCGGCCCGTCCGACACATGCAGTGGCCCATCCGATACCTGCAATGGCCCTTCTGACACACGCAGCAGCCGTCCGGTACCTGCAGCGGCCCGTCCGATACCTGCACCGGCCGGTCTGATACCTGCAGCGGCCCATCCGATACCTGCAACGGCCCATCTCATACCTGCAACGGCCTGTCTGACACACGCAGTGTCCCGTCTGGTACCTGCAGTGGACCGTCCGCTACCTGCAGCGGTCCGTCCGATAACTGCAGCGGCTCATCCGATAACTGCAGCGGCCTGTCTGACACATGCAGCGGTCCGTCCGATATCTGCAGCGACCGGTCAGATACCTGCAGCGGCCCGTCCGATACCTGCAGTGGCAGAAAAACTGGGGCACAACACGGAGGGACTTCAGATACAAGAGATCCGCCTGTAGGTCTAGATGGCATTTCATTATTGGGCACTCAGTGACTGAAATTATTTGTGTTTTATCTGACATTTATTCCAATTGCCTTTCTATAAACAATCATTTTCCCTCCACGGTTATGATCTAAGTCGAAATGTAAAAGTTCCGAACTACAGACACTTTTACATATTATTTTTATTGTTAGATATTTTCTAATCAGTCCAATAGGGAAAGGAGGAGGAACTTCTTTACCCAGAGAGAGGTCAGAAAGTGGAACTCGCTGCTACAGGGAGCAGTTGTGCCGAATAACTTCGATACATTTAAGGGGAATCTAGATAAGTAGGTGAAGGTGAAAGGAATAGAAGGATAGGCTGATGGGTTGAGATGGAGTCGGAGTGGGAGGAGGCTCGTGTAGATCAATAACACCGGCACGGACCGATTGGGCCAAATGGCCTGTTTCTGTGCTCCACATTCTGTGTAATTCTCTGTAATATTTAATGTCCATGTTTGAGAGATCGGATCGCAGTAATGTATCTGTATCCCTGGTTACTGTTAACTGAAACAACACTGGGCAGTGAGTGAGTGAGGCGAGTTCCTAATGTTCTTATAAAGAGAACAGGAAAAAGTAAAGTCTCAAAGCACTTTACTGTGAATGAAATACTTTTGAAGTGGAGTCACTGTTGTAATTAGGGAAACGCGGCAGCCAATCTGCACACAGCAAGGTCCCACAAACAGTAATGTGATAAAGACCAGATAATCTGTTTTTGTTATGTTGGTTGAGGGATAAATATTGGCCAGGACACCGGGAATAACTCCCCTGCGGGGAACACCCGAGGGAACAAGGACAGACCGGAGGGAAGCCCACTTAGAACCAGCAAGAAATCCTTCACCGAAAGGGAGAGAAATATCGGACTTCACCGGCCGGGCGGGGGTGTGGAGACACCGGTCTAGGGGCCGTTCAAAGAACAACCCGACACCGGGGCAGTGAGATTTACTGGGGGGACGGGCTGAGATTGGAATCAGGCCTTTTTCTCAGCTTTGGATTTCTTGCGCTCCTGAGAAAATACATCAGCAGCAATCCACACATTTCTGGAAAGATTGAACAGGCGGGGAATATTTTCTCTGGAAAAAGAAGGAAGCGAGGAGACCTGATGGACGGGTTCGATAGGGTGCACGTGGGGAAACTGTTTCCATTGTGGGTGAGTCCAGGACAAGGGGCCACAAATATAAAATAGTCATTAACAGAACAAATAAAGACATTGGGAAGAATTTATTCACACAGAGAGGCGTCAGAATGTGGAACGGGGACCGGTTGGAGCAAATAGCGTTGATGCAATTAAGGGGAGGCTTGAAAAATACAGGAGGGAGAAAGGAATCGAGGGACACAGGGGTCAGGGTGGGAAGAGGTAATTACAGTGGGAGGAGGCTCGTGTGGAGTATAAACACCGGCACAGACCAGTTGGGCCGAATGTCCTGCTCCTGTTCTGCAGATTCTGTATAATGTAAAACTCAGAGAAAACTCCGCCCGGAGCACACGGGAGAGAATTAGCTGAAGGAATTCATGTTGTCAGAGAGCCGGAAGAGCAAGTTCCCAGTGAGTAACAGTAAAACCGCTGCGGAAGCTGCACAGACTGAACCCAACCGAAACCGAGAGACTTTGGGACAAGTTCTCAGGCTGGCTCAAAACCACAAACAGCACAAAGTGAGCGACCCAGATGTAGAAATAAAATGAAACTTACTGTAAATAATTCAAATTAAAGTGAAATGGAACAAACGGGCCCCACTGATGGAAGAAAAGAGACAAATAGAGCGAGAGGCAGACAGTGCTCCCGTGAAGTGCTAAACTGCAGTAAAAGATTGACCTTTGACCCACAGATTTTCACTGCCAGTCTGGTACAATCGGTGCTGAGGAATCTCACTGCTTTCAGTTGGATCTTGCTGTGCGCAGTGACATAACACAGCCGGGTTACTCTCGGTGAAACATCATTGGAAATTGGTTGTCACAGTGAGGCGGAGAATGGACTATTAATTATTTCGGGTTTATCTTTCACCAAGAAAATTAAAAACAGAAATTTAATAGAAATCACAGAATCATACAGCAGAGAAGAAGGTCATTCGGCCCACCATTTCTGTGCGGCTCTTTGAAGGAGCTATTCAATTAGTCCCACTCGCCCCGTTCTTTCCCCATAGCCCTGAAAATTTTTCCTCTTACATCATTCATCAAAATTCCTGTTGAAAGTTACCACTGAATCGTCTCCCATCACAGTTTCAGGCACAGTTCACACCGTAAATACATTTCTCCTCAGCGCCCCCAAACCACCCCGCCTCTGGTTTCTATTCAAATGAGAGTGAAAAAAGAGGGAACAGTCTTCAAATGAAGAACCGCATTAGCGGGAGAGGCAGAACTATTCCTATGATTGACAAGTGTTACCGGTAAACAGCTCTGAAATAAATAATATCCACACTTTTTAATCCCACAGATTCCAGTTTCCCGGTGTCCCAGGGTCCGCCTC
The DNA here is from genome assembly GCF_052327205.1 of Somniosus microcephalus. NCBI lineage: Eukaryota > Metazoa > Chordata > Chondrichthyes > Squaliformes > Somniosidae > Somniosus > Somniosus microcephalus. Next base: position 21,267,948 of record NC_140990.1, on the reverse strand, counting down.
GACAATCCTCTGCTGCCGGTGACACCGTTACTTTAAGCTGCAAATATCCAGGGTTCTGTCAGCACATAGCACACTGGTACCGTCAGTCCCCAGGGCAGGCTCCGAAATACTTACTTCAGAGACACACTTCAGGAGAAGGGAATAAAGAAAACGCTGCCGGGGGCCGAATTTCTGACTCTGTCGATGGTGGGCAGAGAATCAGCCGGTTAAACATCGCGAAACTGCAACTGAGTGACTCCGCTGTGTATTACTGTGCACTGAGTCCGCGCACAGCACAGTGATACAGAGCACGGAGAGAGCCGTACAAAAACCTGAACATGGTGAGGATTACAGACACACAGTGATACAGGGCACGGAGAGAGTTCACAAACCTGAACATGGTGGGGATTACAGACACACAGTGATGCAGAGCACGGAGAGAGTTCACAAATCTGAACATGGTGGAAATTACAGGCACTCAGTGATGCAGCGCGCGGAGAGAGAGTAAACATATTCTTCTTGGATCCGTTCCCGACGAATCTTATAGTTTTACCCTGTAGAAAAAAGTGATTAAGCCCATCAGGTCTACACTGTTCTTTTTGCTCCACACACCCTTTAATATCCCCTCCTTTCGAGTCTCCTATCCAATTCCACAGTTAAAATATTTGATGCATGTATTCCACATTGTCACTTCCTTCTGTGTAAGTAATTTTTTTTCTCAGCTTAAACATTTATATTTTGCAGTGTACTATTTCACCGTAGCGGTTATATTTATTGTCCGCCTGTTTCCACAGGGATCAGCAGAGTTTCATCTTTCCTTTTCTTTGGTTCAATCGGTCTTTCAACGCTTGGGTTTAGGATTCAACAAAGGAGGACAAAGGTATTAATTAAGAAGGGGAATATAGAATATGAGAGTAAGCTTTCAGGGAACATAAAAACTGACTGTAAAAGCTTTTATAGATATGTGAAGAGAAAAAGATTGGTGAAGTAAAGCGTAGGTCCCTTGCAGTCAGAATCAGGGGAATTTATAAACGGGAACAAAGAAATGGCAGGCCAATTAAATACATATTCTGGTACTGTCTTCACAATGGAGAACACAAATAACCTCCCAGAAATGTCGAGGAACATAGGGTCTGATGAAAGTGAGGAACTGAAAGAAATCAGTATTTGTAGGGAAATGATGTTAAGGAAATTGATGGGATTGAAGGCCGATACATCCCCAGGACCTGATAATCTACATCCTAGGGTACTTAAGGAAGTGGCCCTAGAAATAGTAGATGCATTGCTGATCGTCTTCCAACATTCGATGGAATCTGGAACAGTACCCATGGATTGGAGGGAAGCTAATGTTACCCCACTATTCAAAAAAGGTGGTAGAGAGAAAACGGGGAATTACAGACTGGTAAGCCTCACATCGGTAGTGGGGAAAATGCTGGAGTCCATTATAAAAGATGTAATAGCAGAGCACTTGGAAAACAGTGACAGAATCGAACAAAGTCAACATGGATTTACAAAGGGTAAATGGTGCTTGAATAATCTACTGGAATTTTTTGAGGATGTAACTGGAAAAATAGATAAGGAGAACCAGTGGATGTGGTGTATTTGGACTTTCAGAAGGCTTTCGATAAGGTCCCGCATAAGAGATTATCGTGTAAAGTTAAGCCACATGGGATTGGGTGCAAGGTAATGACTTGGATAGAGAATTGGTTGGCAGACAGAAAGCAAAGTGTTGGAATAAATGGGTCTTTTTCCAAGTGGCAGGCAGTGACTAGTGGGGTACCTCAGGGATCGGTCCTTGGACCCCAGCTATTCACAATTTATATTAATGATCTAGACAAGGGAACTAGATGCAATATCTCCAAATTTGCAGCGGACACAAAGCTGGGTGGGCACCTGTTCTGTGAGGAGCATGCCGAGAAACTCCAGGATGATTTGGACAGGTTGGGTGATTGGGCAGAGGCATGGCAGATGCAATATAACGTGGATAAATGTGAGGTTATCCACTTTGGTAGCAAAAACAGGAAGGCAGATTAATACCTGAATGGCAATAGATTGATAGAAGGGGAAGTGCAACGAGACCTGGGTTTCCTTGTGCACCAGTCGCTGAAGGTAAGCATGCAGGTGCAGCAGGCGGTTAAGAAGGCAAAGAGTTTGTTGGCCTTCGTAGCGAGGGGGTTTGAGTACAGGAACAAGGATGTTTTGCTGCAGCTGTACAAGGCCTTGGTGAGACCACATCTTGAGTATTGTGTGAAGTTTTGATCGCCTTATCTGAGGAAGGATGTTCTTGCCATGGAAGGAGTTCAGCGAAGATTCACCAGGCTGATACCTGGGATGGCAGGAATGACGTATGAGGAGAGATTGGATCGATTGGGCTTGTACTCGCTGGAGTTTAGAAGAATGAGAGGGGACCTCATCGAAACTTACAAAATTCTAACAGGACTAGACAGGCTAGATGCAGGAAGGATGTTCCCGATAGTCGGGGAGTCCAGAACCAGGTGTCACAGTCCAAGGATAAGGGGTAGGACATTTAGGACAGAAATGAGGAGGAATTTCTTCACCCAGAGAGTGGTGAACCTGTGGAATTCTCTACCACAGAAGGCAGTAGAGGCCAATTCATTAAACATATTCAAGAAGGAGTTGGATATATTTCTCAAGGTAAAGGGTTCAAGGGGTATGGGGAGAAAACAGGGGCCGGTTACTGAATTTGGATAATCAGCCATGATCGCATTGAATGGCGGAGCAGGCTCGAGGGGCCTAATGGCCTACTCCTGCTCCTATCTTCTATGTTTCTATGTTTCTATGGCATCTATGCTATTTGCCACAACTACCCCTTGAGGTAGCGAGTTGCACCATCTTACCATTCTGTGGGTAAAGACGCGTCTGCTGAATTGACGAATGGCTTTATTAATGACCATCTTACATTTAAGGTCCCTAGTTTAGGACTCCCCCCACAAGCAGAAACATATTCTGTACCTCTACGCTATCGAACTCCTTCATAATTTTAAAACCTCCAGTATGTCTCCACTCAATCTCCGATTTTCTGGAGAAAAGAACCCCAGCCTGTTCAACCTTTCCTGATAGGTATAACCTCTCAGTTCTGGTGTCATCCTTGTAAATCATTTTAGCACGTTCTGTAGTGATTCCGTCGTACCGATGGTGATCGGAAGGAAAGCAATATTAATTAGCCGTTTTTCTACCAATTAGTAATTTGTCCAGTTGTTCTCCAGCCAATCTCCTTCTGACCAAGTTGTGTTTTATTCCAATTTGTACCGCCGCTGGTGTGTTTTTCTTGCCGCGAAATTTCTTCTTTTGCTTTTTTTATTGAACCACGTGGCTCAGTGGCAGCACTCGCACCTCTGAGTCCGATGGTGGTGCGTTCAAGCCCCACTCCTGAGTCTTGAATTGAAAATCTAGGCTGCCAATACTGAGGGACGACTGCACTGTCGGAGGTGCTGTCTTTCGCATAAGACGTTAAAATCAGGCACCGTCCTGCCTCGCAGGAGGACGTAAAAGATCCCATGGCACTATTTCGAAGAGCAGGATTGTTCTCCCATGTGTCCTGTCCAATATTTATCCTTCATCCAGCATCACTAAAAAAAGACCATTTGGTCATTATCACGTTGCTGTTTGTGAGATCTTGCTGTGCGCAAATTGGTTGCTACATTACAAGTGATAACAGCTCATTGGCTGTAAAGAATTTTAGGTGGTCCTGAAGTCGTGAAAGGCGCTGTATGAATTCAAATCCTTCTTGTTTTTTAATGATTGTTTATACTAGTATTATTGTCCATGTCAGGATATTGTACGATGTTTGTGCATTACAGACTTCATCACTTCCCAACCCTTCCACTGACAGTCTCTGGCGGTTGCTGGAATCTCCCTCCTGGTTCTGTTTACTGCTTGTGTTTCGGACACTTGAAACTGTCCACAGTGCAGGAAAGCACTGAGCCCATCTCTGTTGGGGAATCTCACATCGCCGTGACCCTCACAGCGGGAGCCGTATAGTCGTAGCTGTACAATAGCAAGGGCTTTAGAATTACCATTTTGAGTTTTGAGAGCCTTGGATAACAACGCTTAAATGCTGGCTGTAAAATTCCTTTCTCCGCTCTCTCAGCGTAGGGGTTAACTCGCTTCCTATAAATGGGTGAGCACTTGCGGTACAATAGGAGAACGAGTAGAAAGAGCACACTGAGGCTTATGCATTAAATGACTCGTAAATTATAATCCCATTGCGCACTTTCAGCGCCCTGACTTATTACCATCACCTTTGCCTCAGTGCGAAGGGCAGTTTCGCTATCAGCGCCTTTTGGTCTTTACTTCCTGTTTTATTCAGAACAGCATGTTCAGTCTACGCTACTATTCCATAATAGAGAGATAGTGGCCGCTGGCATCTGATGGACGGTCCCACCGCACAGATATTAGTTGTCAAACAGTAACAGTTTTAGGGAGGTGTCAACAGTTCGATTTCATTTAGCCTTTTCCTAAAGTTCTAAATCTGACACAGAATCAGATTCTGAGGGAACAACCTGCCGAAATGTCAAAGGATTTCGGGGCTTTCGTTGTGATTCTTATCCTGAAATTAAGTGAGACGTTTAGTTCGTATTAAAATACATATTTGGAAAATAAATATTTGTCTTATGGAAGGAGAGCTGGATGTAGAGAGAGAGGAATTGGATGGATGAGGGAACGATAGATGGATGGATGATGGATGGACGAATGGTTGGAGAGAGAGCGGGAGAAAGGGAGAGATGGACGGATAGATGGATCGGTTAGTTGGATTCATCAATCGCTTGGACTGGAAGAAGGTATGCAGTAGTGGTCACCAAGGGTCGGTGTTAGGGCCACTGCTCTGTTTGCTATAATTTAGTGATTGGACCTTGTTATACAGGGCTTATTTTGAAAGTTCGCAGAAGACACAAAATTCTGAAATGTAGTAAACAATGAAGCGGATAGAAACGGATTTCAGAGGACGTAGCTATGTAGGTGAAATGGCCAGATGCATTGCAGATTAAATTTAACGCACAGAATTGTGAAGTGATATATTTTGGTAGGAAGACTGGGGTATTGAATAAATTTTTTAATTAATTAAAGGAGTAAGTCATGGCAGGAGAGCTCAGACCCGTGTTCTGCTCCTCTTGCTCCATGTGGGAAGTCAGGGACGCTGCCAGTGTCCCTGGCGACCATGTGTGCTGGAAATGCATCCAGCTGCAGCTACTTGTAGACCGCATTGTGGCGCTCGAGCTGTGGGTGGATGAGTTTTGGAGCATGCGCGATGCTGAGAGGGTCGTGGATAGCATGTTTAGCGAGTTGTTCACGCCGCAGGGTAGGGCTGCACAGGCAGAAAGAAACTGGGTGACCATCAGGCGGAGCAACAGAGGCAGGCAGGAAGTGCAGGGGCCCCCTGCGGACATCCCCCTTTCAAACAGGTATACCAAGTTGGATACTGTTGAGGGGGATGACTCATCAGGGGAAGGCAGCAGCAGCCAGCTTCCTGGTGCCAGCGACGCTTCTGCTGCTCAGAAAGGGAGGAAAAAGAGTGGGAGAGCAATAGTGGTAGGGGATTCTATCGTAAGGGGAACAGATAGGCGTTTCTGTGGCCGCAAACGTGACTCCAGGATGGTTTGTTGCCTCCCTGGGGCCAGGGTCATGGATGTCACTGAGTGGCTACAGGGCATTCTTAAGGAGGAGGGTGAGCAGGCAGAGGTCGTGGTCCACTTTGGGACCAACGACATAGGTAGGAAGGGGGATGAGGTCCTGCATCAAGAATTTAGGGAGCTAGGTAGCAGATTAAAGAGCAGGACCTCAAAGGTTGTAATCTCTGGATTACTCCCAGTGCCACGTGCTAGTGAGTATAGGAAAAGGAGGATAGAACAGATGAATGCGCGGCTAAAGAGTTGGTGCAGGAGGGAGGGTTTTAGTTTCCTGGATCACTGGGCCTGCTTCTGCGAAAGGTGGGACTTGTACAAGTCGGACGGGTTGCACCTGAACCAGAGCGGGACAAATATCCTTGCGGGGAGGTTTGCTAGCACTGTTGGGGGGGGGTTTAAACTAACTTGGCAGGGGGATGGGATACAGAGGGGAGCTGAAATAGGGGGTGATGTGCTGCCAATTATAGAGAAAAAAACAAGTCAGCTTGGAAGACAGGGAAAATATACAAGGGCAAGGCTGGATGGCATCTATTTTAATGCAAGGAGTCTTGCAAATAAGGTGGATGAACTGAAGGTGTTGATAAACACATGGGAGTATGATATTGTTGCTATCACGGAGACATGGTTGAGGGAGGGACAAGACTGGCAGCTCAATATTCCGGGGTACAGAATCTTCAGGCGAGACAGAGGGGGGGGGGTGGTATAAGAGGAGGGTTTGTCGCAATATTAATTAAGGGGTCAATTACTGCAGTAAGGAGGGATGACATATTAGCAGGTTCCTCTAATGAGGCCATATGGGTGGAGCTTAAAAACAAGAAGGGGGCAAGCACTTTGCTGGGAGTGTACTATAGGCCTCCAAACAGTCAGGGGGCCATAGAGGAACAGATATGTAGGCAAATCTCAGAGAAATGTGCAAATAATAGGGTAATAGTAATAGGGGATTTCAACTTCCCCAATATTAACTGGGATAGTCAGAGTGTGAAAGGTACAGAGGGTGTAGAATTCTTAAAGTGCATCCAGGAGAGCTTTTTGAGCCAGCATGTCGAAGGTCCTACAAGAGAGGGGGTGGTACTGGACCTAATTCTAGGGAATGTGGCCAGCCAAGTGGAAGAAGTGCTAGTAGGTGAGCACTTTGGTGACAGTGACCATAATATGGTGAGATTTAAGGTGGTCATGGAAAAGGACAGGATGGGCCGGAAATAAAGGTTCTAAATTGGGGGAAGGCCGATTTTAATAGGATAAGGCAGGATCTGGCCAAAATGGACTGGGATTAGCTACTTGTAGGAAAATCCGCATCGGAGCAATGGGAGGCTTTCAGAAGGGAGATTGAGATCATACAATGGCAACATGTTCCCGTAAAGGTCAAGGGTGTTTCCAAAAACCACAGGGAACCTTGGATGTCAGGGGATATACGAGAATGGATTAAAAAAAAAAGGTGGGCTTTTGGCAGATACAAAAGACTAAAGACGGAGGAAGCCCTAGAGGAGTACAAAAAGTGCAGGGGGATACTTAAAAAAGAAATTAGGAGATCAAGGAAGGGCCATGAAATAACACTGGCGAGCAAAATAAAGGAAAATCCTAAGATGTTTTATAAGTATATTAAGGGTAAGAGGATAACTAGGGAAAAACAGGGCCCATTAGGGACAAAAGTGGAAATCTGTGTGTGGAGCCAGAAGATGTAGGAGGGGTTCTAAATGAATTTTATGCATCTGTTTTCACTATGGAGAGGGACGATGTAGACATAGAAATAGGGCGGGGGGACTGTGATATGCTCGAACATATTAACATCGAGAGGGAGGAGGTATTGGCGGTTTTAGCAGGCCTAAAAATGGATAAATCCCCAGGCCCGGACGAAATGTATCCCAGGCTGCTGTGTGAGGCAAAGGAAGAGATTGCGGGGTCTCTAACACACATATTCAGAACCTCTCTGGCCACAGGGGATGTGCCAGAGGACTGGAGAACCGCTAATGTAGTTCCATTATTCAAGAAGGGGAGTAGGGAAAAACCGGGGAACTACAGGCCAGTGAGCCTAACATCAGTGGTGGGAAAATTATTGGAAAAAATTCTGAGGGACAAAATTAATCTCCACTGGAGAGGCAAGGATTAATCAGGGATAGTCAACATGGCTTTGTCAAGGGAAGATCATGTCTGACTAATTTGATTGAATTTTTTCAGGGGGTGACTAGGTGTGTGGATGAGGGTAACGCAGTGGATGTGGTATACATAGATTTCAGTAAGGCCTTCGATAAAGTCCCGCACAGGAGACTGGTCAAGAAGGTAAGAGCCCATGGAATCCAGGGTGCCTTGGCACGTTGGATACAAAACTGGCTTAGTGGCAGATGGCAGAGGGTGATGGTCGAAGGTTGTTTTTGTGACTGGAAGCCTGTGGCCAGTGGGGTACCACAGGGATCGGTGCTGGGTCCCTTGCTGTTTGTGGTCTACATTAATGACTTGGATATGAATGTAAAAGGTATGATCAGTAAGTTCGCGGATGATACAAAAATTGGTAGGGTGGTAAATAGCGAGGAGGGTAGTCTCAGTCTGCAGGACGAAATAGATGTGTTGGACAGATGGGCGGAACAGTGGCAAATGGAATTTAACCCGGAAAAGTGCGAGGTGATGCACTTTGGGGGGACTAACAAGGCAAGGGAATACACAATGAATGGTAAGACCCTAGGCAAGACGGAGGGTCAGAGGGATCTGGGTGTGCAAGTACACAGATCCCTGAAGGCGGCGGAACAGGTGGATAAGGTGGTAATAAAGGCATAAGGGATACTTGCCTTCATTAGCCGAGGCGTAGAATATAAGAGCAAGGAGGTTATGATGGAGCTGTATAAAACAGTGGTTAGGCCACAGCTGGAATACTGTGTGCAGTTCTGGTCGCCACACTACAGGAAGGATGTGCTAGCTTTGGAGAGGGTGCAGAGGAGGTTCACCAGGATGTTACCAGGGCTGGAGCGCTTCAGCTATGAAGAGAGACTGGGCAGATTGGGTTTGTTTTCCTTGGAGCAGAGGAGGCTGAGGGGGGACATGATTGAGGTGTACAAAATTATGAGGGGCATAGATAGGATGGATACTAAGGAGCTTTTTCCCTTAGTAGAAGGGTCAATAACTAGGGGGCATAGATTCAAGGTAAAGGGCGGGAGGTTTAGAGGGGATTTGAGAAAGAACTTTTTCACCCAGAGGGTGGTTGGAGTCTGGAACTCACTGCCTGAAAGGGTTGTGGAGGCTGGAAACCTCACAACATTCAAGAAGCATTTGGATGAGCACTTGAAATGCCATAGCTTACAAGGCTACGGACCAAATGCTGGAATGTGGGATTAGATTGGACAGGGCGTGATGGCCGGCGCGGACACGATGGGCCGAAGGGCCTCTATCCGTGCTGTATAACTCTATGACTCTATGACTCTAAGAATGAGGAGAGACAATACACACTAAATGAAAGAATGTTGAAGGGGATGCAGGAACAGAGAGAGACCTGGGGTGTATGTAGACAAATATTTGAAGGTGAACATGTTGAGAAGCCTGTGAAAAAGCATATGGTATATTGGGCTTTATTAATAGTTAGAAAGTACAAAAACAAAAAACGTTACGCTAAACCTCTAGTAAACACTGGTTAGGCCTCAGCTGGAATGTTGTCTTCCATTAAGGACAACACTTTAGGAAGTATGTCAAGGCCGTGGAGAGGTAATTTACTGGAATGGGACCAGGGATGAGTCACTCCAGTTATGTGCTGGGACTGGGGAAGCTGGGTTTGTTTTCTTTAGAGCAGAGAAGGGTAAGGGGAGATTTGATAGAGGTGTTCAAAATCTTGCACGTTTTGATAGAGTAAATAAGGAGACAATGTTTCCAGTGGCACTGGGGTTGGTAACCAGAGGACACAGATTTAAGGTGATTGGCAAAAGAACGAGAGGCGACATTAGGAAGCATTCTTCTACACAGCGATTCATTGTGATCTTGAATGCACTGCCGGAAAGTGTGGTGGAAGCAGATTTAATAGTAACTTTCAAAAAGGAATTGGATAAATATTTGAAGGGAAAATATTTCCAAGACTGCAGGTAACGAAAAGGGGAGTAGGACTAATTGTATAGCTCTACCAAAGAGCTGGTGCAGGCGCAATGGGCCGAATGGCCTCCTTCTGTGCTGTATCATTCTCTGATTCTAGGACTCTAGGATGTAGAGAGAGAGTGAGCAGATATTGGTGTCTCCGGTATATAAGCCTCTATTTGTTTTGTTTTTATTTATGTAGGAGTGTGTTATTCGAATACAATTAAGCAACCGACAGCATCAATACCATTCGTGGAGAAAGAACGCATGGTGCTGCCCTGCTCATACTCCACATAGAGCCGCCGATATGACCTGTTCTGGTATCAGCAAAGAACGGGGGAGGCGCCGGTGCTTTTAGTCAGAAGGATTTCTGAGGGAGAAGAACAAAAACCAGAGGGCGTGGGAGGCCGATTCTCTTCTACCCTCCGAGTATCGGATCGTTTCTTCAGTTTAACCCTGGCAGGTTTACAGCTGGGTGACAGTGCGATTTATTATTGTGTACTGAAGATCACAGTCCTTTAAACTGATACAGGCCCCGTACGGAAACTAAGGCTGGATTGTAACATCCCCTTCGGGATGGGAGCTCAATGTGTATACAATGAGACTTCATCACTGACATGACCAGAATCAGATACTGGCAGTTCCGGCTGTGGGTTTGTAACAGGAAAAAAAAGGTTGACTGAAGTAAAATGACATAGTGGAATGTTTCGAAATCTGAACTAAAAAAAATGTGGCAATCCATCTTTTGACATTCAAACAATAAGGATAGAGCGCGGCAGAGAGAAAGATAAAGACACAGAAAAGTAGATAGAAAGAGTGAGAGAGAGAGAGAGAGAAAGAAAGGGGTAAATGACCGTTGCACTTAGAGAGAGAGACAGAACGGGGGATAAAGATTGACGAAGCGACTGGAGAGAGAGCGAGGCGAAGAGAGAGAGAAAAAGACACATAGAGAGGCAGAGGAACAGAGAGAGAGGGGGAGAGAGATAGAGTTCGTGAGAAAGACAGAGATAGACAGAGGGAGAGAGAGAGAGGGACAGCGTGAGATAGAGAGACAGATAGGGAGAGCGAGAGAGACAGTCAGAGAGCCACGCTGAAGATGGGCTGCCGAATTTCGCCATCTAAGTGGGGAAAAAAAAAAGTTTAGAAGTTCTAAAAGTTAAATTTAACTCTAGTCTAAGTTAGCTCAGTTTAGTGTAGTTTTAAGTTTAAGTTTAGTTTAGTTTAAGCATCTAAGAAAACCGAGGAAAAAAAGAGCGCCAAAAGAGCGCCAAAGAGGAAAAAAAAAACCGAAAAAAGAAAAGACAGCGAGAAAGAGAAAAATAAATCCGGGAAAAAACCTGGACAGCGAGGCAGCAAAGCTGAGCCCGAGCAGCAGCAGGAACACGGAGCCTGAAGCACCACAGCAGAGCCGGAGCAGCAACCGGAGCACGGAGCCTGAAGCCGGAGAAAGGCCCGAGGAACCGGGCCGAGCGAGGCACCGGAGAGAAGGAGAGCGAGCAACAACAGGAGCAGACCCAGACCGGGAGGAGCGGCCCGAGCTAGTCAAAGAGGCGAGTGGAGAGGTAGGGGTGCCGGATCGGGTCGGGACTGTCGGGCCCGGAGAGCGAGCAAGCCCGGGGCCTGAAACCCGAGAAACTCCGGGGTCGGAGAAACTCGGACAAACACCGGACCGGGCCGGGACTGCACAGCCGAGCCGAGGGGCTGGGACCAGGGCAGAAGCCCGGAGAGCGAGCAAGCCCGGGGCCTGAAACCCGAGAAACTCCGGGGTCGGAGAAACTCGGACAAACACCGGGCCGGGCCGGGACTGCACAGCCGAGCCGAGGGGCTGGGACCAGGGCAGAAACAGCCTGGTGAGTCAGGAAAACCCGGGGGCCTGAGACCGAGTCCGGGGCACGGAGAGTGGGCGAGTCTGGGGCACGGAGAGTGGGCGAGTCTGGGGCACGGAGAGAGTGCGAGTCCGAGGCCCGGAGAGCGAGTGAGAGAGTCGGAAGAGGAAAACACCGGGTCCGGAGGAAAAAAGTTTTACCTAAATCTACCTAAATCTAATTTTATTGAAGTTTAGTTCGAAAAAAAAAACCTAGAAAAAGAACAACAAACCCGCGAGAAAAAAGGAATAGAAACCCGAGAGAAACGGCAAACAACCCGAACCAGGAGCCTGTGAGAGAGAGAGAGAGAGAAACTTTTAAGAGCCGCTATATCAAAGATGAACCCCTGAAAAACCCTCAATTTTGGACCTAAAAGTGGGATAAGGTGGAACACGACACAAAAAAGAGAAAAAAAGTTATCTATCTAAGACAAAAACAAACGACTGCAATGAGCAGGGAAATGAAATATCCTGAGCAATGCACAAAAAATAAGGCAAAGGATAAATACAAGGACACAACACTAAAAAATAACCCAGAGGTCCTCTACGTTGACTATGTCACACACAAAGGGAATCAGATGAAGAACAACCTCATATTCTACACCGACTCCGTTCCCTCATGGAAGGAGACTTTACAAAAACACTACGCACACGTCTCCAGTGAAGGTATTGGCCAAGGAGGCAGACTGAAAATATGTAAAGATGGAAATCTAGATAAAGATGACCCCCTGCTAACCATAAGCTACTACAACAAAAAAGGAAAGATCATGATACAAGGGAATGTAGAAAATCTGGACTCCTTTGAAAAGGAATTCCCCCAGTTGAAAGCTAAGGCAGACACAAAGAGGACCAATGAACAGGAGGCAAAAGAGAGTCGAACAGAGAATGATGAGAGCCAAACGGAGGAAGAAGAAGAGAGACCAGCAGAGGCAAACACCTCCCTGACCATCTCCACCCCCCCACACACACCTCTCAACACAAACAAACAGCTGAAGGAGAATCTGTCCAAACTAGAACTCGATTTCAACGAATACAGAGAAACACAGGCCAAGAATTTGAAGGAGGAACTCAAACAGCTGAAAACGGAAAACGAGTCCACCATCCACGAGTTGAGAAAGATCGTAGAGGAGCAAAGAAATGAGATCAAAGAACTCCGTACTCAGCTAAACAAAACGATGGAGGCCGTAGAAAAGCAGAAAATTGAACTCAGCAGGCAACACAAACCTCTTAAGGTCCAAAAACCTGAGGACACAAAAACAACACACACAGGAACACACAACCCGTCGGATGCCTCCCCACACCAGGATGTCACACTCACACCCACACCCACACCTTGTGACAACACACCGGAGGCCCCAAACCCTGCTCCTACCACACAGCCTATCCCAGAAACCCAGCCAACAACCAGCCCTCAGTCGAGTCCTGCCCAGACTACTGCTACCCAGTCTGAAAAGCCAGCCCCTCAGGCGGTCCTGCTGACCGACTCCAACGGAAAGTTTTTGGACCCCCAGAGGATGTTCCTAGGTCATCAAGTCCTGAAAAAATGGTGCAGCAACACAGGCCATGCAATGAAGATCCTGAACAAAGAATCCCTTGGAAGCCCCAAATGGCTTGTGATCCACACAGGCACAAACGACCTACGCACCCTAAGGGAAGGCACTGCTAGGGCGGTGAGCAGGATGGCGGAAAAGGCCAGCAGGGAATTCCCCGAGGCGCGGATCGTGATCTCCACACTACTGCCCAGAAAGGACACCCCAGCCTGTATAATCCACAACACCAACAGGGAGATCGACACGAGATGTACTGCCCTCCCCAACGTCCACCTGGCCCATCACCCAAACATCAACACAAGGGACCTCTATGACGAAATACATCTACTCAAACAGCGGATGTGGATCTTCGCAAAAAACCTCATATACATTGCCAAAAGACGCAGCCCTCCCACCCCCTCTACCATTGGGAGCCCTAACCCAAACAGGACCACCACTGTCCCCCGCCCCCCTATACAAAACCAACAACAGAACCGTGCTTTTGTAGCTGACCCCAGACCCCCCTCCAGACCACAGACTGTAGACCAAGAACTGAGAAAGATCATGACGATGATGAACACCCTGATAGAAAGCCGGAGAGGAATGCACTAAATTATTAATATTGTTATTTTATCATTATCATTATTGTTATTTTATCATAACTATTACTATTATTCGATATCAGTATGTGCATGCCTCATGAAATTTATGCTAAATCGTCATTTAACATTATAGAAACTAGTGTTTTCACACTCATCCCACAAAATAGGTCCATTTTATTTCGTTTTTTGAATTATATAAAGGCGTTCTTTCCACATAAGCTGTTGGAATATCCAGGGTCTCCGCTCCTCAACTTTTGGGATGAAGAGTACAGACCCTGAATTCCTAAAAGCTATAAAAGACATTGATATAATTGTGTTAACAGAAACATGGTGCCAAAAGGACGTGCCCACCCACTGTCCTCCAATGTACCATGAAATCATTGTGCCCTCAGTAAAGAACACTAAGACACGCAAGGGCAGGACCTCCGGGGGAATCTTGGTGTGGTATAAAGGAGAACTGGACAAACACATCTCACCGATAAAACAGGGAAAATCACACGTATGGCTAAAATTAGATAAAAATATAGGAATAGCAAAAAAAGATGTTTACTTATGTGCGATCTACATACCTCCAATGGAATCGCCATATTTTGAAGAGGAGATATTTGACACTCTCCACATGGAAATCAGCCATTTCCAGGCCCAAGGAAAGGTGCTACTATGTGGGGACCTAAATGCAAGGACCGGATGTGAACCTGACTTCATAGACCCACAGGGCAACAACCATGTGTTTGGCCAGACCCCTTTATATGTCACACCAGCCATCGCAAATCGGAACAACCTTGATTGTGAAATAAATAAAAGCGGTAGGGAGGTAGTGCAACTCTGCCGAGCCTTAGGCCTGTACATAGTTAACGGTAGGTTCAGAGGGGACTCCTTAGGGAGACTCACATATTCCTCAACTCTTGGGTCTAGTGTGGTGGATTATACAATCACTGACCTGGACCCCTGCGATATCAACGCATTCACTGTCAGGCAGCAATCCCCCCTCTCAGACCATAACCAAATAAATGTGTACCTTAAACTTTCTGCCCAAACTACAGACACAAAAAAGGAACCCAGTAAGCTCCATAAAATAAACCAGACATACAGATGGGCCCCAGACAGTGGAGACAAATTCATCACAGCACTAAACTCACCTGATCTCACAAGTAAAATATCAAAATTTAAAAAAATCTATATGAGATCACCAGAGATGGTGTAAACATGGCCATAGATGATATAAATATGATCTTCCATGAGGCAGCTGTAAAAGCCGACCTTGTGAAACAGAAGAGGAAACGTTACAAAAGACACAATAAAAATGAGAAATGGTTTGACCACGAATGCAAAAATGCCAGGAAAGACCTGAGAAAAATATCAAACCAAAAACATCGCCAACCAAACAATCCAGACCTACGGAGAAGATACAATGAGACCCTCAAAAGATATAAACACACCATTAGGAACAAAACACAAAATTATACCCACAAAATACTCGAAGAAATTGAAAACTCCATTAATCCAAATCAATTCTGGGAAATGTGGAATAACCTGAGTACAACACAATTGCAAGCATTACCAATCCAAGATGGCGACATCTGGAGAACACATTTTGAAAACCTCTACAAAGACATCCCAATAAACGAAACAAACCCAAGTCAACATCATGTCACAGAAAAACTCCACACATTAGAAGCAACAATTAAAGACAACCAAAACCCTCTAGACTCCCCAATCACATGGAAAGAACTGGCCACAAAAACAAAATCTCTTCACCTAAAGAAAGCCTGTGGTCCAGACAACATCAAAAATGAAATGCTCAAGTTCAGCAATATGGAGATGCAGGGTGCGGTACTCAAGTTATTCAACATCATATTACGTTCAGGCTGTTTTCCTGATATCTGGTGCCAAGGACTCATCTCTCCCATATATAAAAGTGGAAACAAATCAGACCCAAATAACTACCGCAGCATCTGTGTCAACAGTTGTCTAGGGAAGTTATTCTGCAGTATTCTAAATAGTAGATTACTGGATTTTCTTAACAAACATAAGATCCTTAGAAAAAATCAAATAGGCTTTCTTCCAAAACACCGCACCACCGACCATATCTATACCCTTCACACTCTCATTGAAAAGCATGTACACCAAACAAAAAATGGGAAAATATTCGCTTGTTTCATTGACTTCAAGAAAGCCTTTGACTCTATCTGGCACGAAGGGCTCTATTATAAACTTCTTCAGTGTGGAATAGGGGGCAAAGTCTATGACCTTATTAAATCGATGTATCTGAAAAATAAATGCGGTGTCAAAATTGGAGACAAACGCACCTGTTTCTTCACCCAGAGAAGAGGCGTCCGGCAGGGCTGCAATTTGAGCCCGACCCTGTTCAACATATACATAAATGAACTAGCAGACATGCTGGAGCAAAGCGAGTCACCGGGTCTATGCCTCTTGGATGGAGAAGTGAAATCCCTGTTCTATGCGGACGACCTGGTTCTGCTGTCTCCCACAGAACAGGGATTACAGCAACAACTAGACCTACTCGACAAATACTGCCAAAATTGGGCCCTAACAGTAAATCTAAAGAAAACCAACATCATGATTTTTCAAAAAAGGCCCAAGTGTCAGGAAAACAAATACCAGTTTACTCTCAGTGATACCATCATAGGACACACTATGAGCTACACTTACCTTGGTCTAACCATTACAGCATCAGGGAGCTTCAGCATAGCAGTGAATGCACTAAAAGAAAAAGCCCGAAGAGCCCTATATGCAATAAAAAGAAAATTCTACAACATCCAAATCCCAATCAAAATCTGGCTAAAAATATTTGACAGCGTAATCCTGCCGATTGCGCTGTACGGTAGTGAAGTATGGGGCCCGCTCAATCACCATAGCTACACTAAATGGGAAAAACACACAATAGAAGCCCTACATGCAGAAGTTTGCCGAAGCATCCTTCGCACCCAAAGGAAAACACCAACAAATGCATGCAGAGCCGAACTAGGCAGATACCCACTGATAATAAACATCCAAAAACGAGCACTAAACTTCCTAAATCACCTCAAATCTAGCTCCCCAGACACCCTTCATTTGAAAGCCTTCCAGACCCAAGAGCTAAATGCAGAAAAGAGTCCCCTGAGTCAGCTGCTACTGAAACTAAGTACTCCTACTCAGCCGGACCCTGACCAGTCCCAGACCAACACTGCCGTCCAAACACCAATCCGAGTGAACCAAATCATTAAACAAAGCAAAGAAACCTACCTGGAACATTGGAACAAAATAACCAAAAGCCAAAGCAGATTAGAATGTTACCGGGCCCTAAAAGAGAATATAAACTGGCAGACTATCTCTCGACCATCAGAGACACAAAACAGAGACAGACCCTCACCAGGTACAGACTAAGCGACCACCAACTGGCAATTGAAAAAGGAAGATACAAGAAATCCTGGCAGCCTAGAGAGAATAGAATATGTGATCAATGTCTGGCCGGCGAGGTTGAGACAGAGATGCATTTCCTCCTAAAATGCGAAAAATTCAACACATCAAGAAACATATTATTTGACAAGCTCAGCCAAACAACCCCAGATTTCAAGGAATTGGATGACCTGCCAAAATTAAGATTAGTCCTGGGAGAAGGAGACAGACCATACCTTGGTGCCAGATATGTAACAACATGTCACAACTTGAGGACTGTTTAAAATTAATACTAAATGTACCCACTGATGTACAAAGGCTGTTTAAATTAATATTGTTTAAAGTAATATTGTATGTAACCAACGAAGGTCAGAATTGTTTGACACCTACAGAATGTTGGAAAACTGTACTTTTTGTTATGTAAGCTTTGGCAATATGGTTCCCTGTAAACTTTCATGCCAATAAAGCATTTGAATTGAATTGAATTGAATTGAATTGAATTGATAGAAAGATAGGGGCAAAGAGAGAGAAACAGAGACGGAGAGAGTAAGATAAAGGCAGAGAGAGAGAAACAGATGGAGAGAGAGAAAGATAGAGTCAGAGAGAGACAGAGACAGGAGACTGACAGACAGAGGGGGCATTAATTAATACACTAAATCGATTTCTGATTTCCAGCTTTATTTTTAAAACCTGTCCTATTGTGTGATATCGATGTGACTGAATAAGGGGTTGACGGGTCGACGGACATGGAGCTATCAACGGCCCCATTGCGGAAACTGCTGGTTGAACTGCTTTGTGTGGATATGGCGAACTGAACAGAGAAAACGGTTAACAAGTGCGCGTCTCTCAAACATTGAGGTTAGAAGCTGGGAAATGTGTGGTTCTTGAAAGCAGGCAGTCACGGGCACTACATGTCACGTCCCCGTTACTGACTGGTTGTTGCTGTTACATTAGACAAGATAGGACGGTGTAAGACAGAAGTAGAAGGAGTTCAATCACCATTATCTTGTTAAGCACGGCAGGATTTAATCTATTTAATTATAATTCTCTTCACTACATCAATACAAAGTGCCCCTTTCAAACTCCTCAACTGATCTGCGGGTGCGGCCTTCTGTGCTGAACCTACCTTTTTATTGCATGAAATTGAGAATTTTTTCTCTGTCTTTCCGTCTGCCTGCCTGTCTCTCTCTCTCTCATTCTTTGTCCGTCGGACTGTCATTCTGTATTCCTCTCTGCCTTCCTGCCTCTAAGTGTTCCTCTCTGCCTTTCTGCCTCTCTCCCTCTCTGTTCCTCTCTGCTCGTCTGTCTGTCACTCTTTCTCTCTTTGTGTTCCACTTTGTCTGTCTGTCTCAAACTCTGTTGCTCTCTGCCAATCTGCTTCTCGCTCTCTCTCTCTCGCTCTGTTCCGCTTTGCCTATTTCTCTCTCTCTCTCTGTTCCTCTCTGCCTGTCTGCCAGTCTTTCACTCTCTGTACCTCTCTGCGTATCTGCCTCTCGCCCTCTCTATCGCCCTGTTCCTCTCTCCCTCTCACTCCCTCTGTTCCTCTCTACTTGTCTGTCTGTCTCTCTCTGAGTTCCTCTCTACCTATCCCTCTGTCTGGTCCTCTCTGCTGTCTATCTCTCTCTTTCTCTCTCTGTGTTCCTATCTGTCTGTTTGTCTCTCTTTCTCTCTTTCTGTTCCTGTTTGTCTCTCACTCTCTGTACCGCTCTGCCTATCTGTCTCTCGCTCTCACTCTCTCTCGGTCTGTTCCCCTCTGCTTCTTTCTCCCCCTCTGGTCCTCTCTGCCTGCTTGTCTGTCACTTTCTCTCGCCCTGTTCCTCTCTGCCTATCCTTCTCATTTTATGTTCCTCTCTGCCTTTCTCTCTCTGTTTCTTTCCCTCTGCCACTTTCTCCATCTGTCTCTGTCTGTATTTTTAAGATGAATTCTTCTTTAGAAACATTCAGAACAGGAGTAGACCATTCGGACCCTCGAGATTGAATTCAATTCGATCAGCACTGATCTGTAACTTAACTCAATTTACCTGCCTTAACAAACTCCTAAACCGATCTACGATTGCGGCCTTCTGTGCTGAGCCTATCTTTTTATGGTAGGAAATTGATCATTCTTTCTCTGTCTGTCAATCGATCTCTCGCTCTCTGTTTCTCTCCCTCTCTCCATCTCTCTCTCTCTCTCTGCCTCTTTCACCGCCTGCCCCTCTCCGCCCCTGTACTTTTAATAAAAGGTCTTCTTCTATCGGAACAGGAGGAGGCTATTCAGCCCTTAGATCTCGCCCCGCATATCAATAAGATCATTGATGATCTGCCCATCAACCTCATTTACCCGACTTGCCTCCAGATCCCTTGACGTCCTTACCCAATAAAAGAGAAGCAACACTGAAAAACAGATTACCAGGAGCAGAGCTGGAACCTTCATGAACATTTGGTCCCTTGAATTTTAAGTCCAACGCCTTAACTACTGGGCCATCCTGGTGTATTCCTGTTTAATGAACACAAACCATTCTCCCTGTCAATGAATCAGAGAGCAAGCATTCCTGTAGTTGCCACGTGTCTGCTTACGTGAAAAGTTCCTCTGTTCGCAACATTCAGCGAAATCATGAACATAATCTCCAGTTTGAATTGAGCAACAAGTTCTTTTTGATATTAAAACTGTGAATGTGGCAATTTCCTCGGCATCACCTATACCTGCAACGTGAGATGTTTCGGCACCAATTAAACTAAGCGAGGACAACAATAGCCTAGAATCTTAAATTAATGATTTATGATAATCTGTGAATTCAAATCTCACCACTGGCAGCTGGAGAATTCAATTTCAGTTCAGTTAAATAAATGTGCATTTAAAAAGTCATGTCAGTACTGGCGGCTATGAAATAGCCGGATTGTAATAAAAACCCATCCATTTCACTTTTGACCATTAGCGAAGGAAATCTGCCATCCTTACTTGGCCTGGCCGATATTTGATTCCAGACCCCCAGAAACGTGGTTGGCTTTTAACTCCCCTCTGAAATGACGTAGCAAGCCACGCAGATGCACCAAACTGCTGTGACAAAGTATAATGGGGAAGTTTTTTGTTGGGTATGCCGGCGTACTCTGAGATTACGTGGCCATTCCGCCTTTGAAATGTACTACAAGTTCTGGATTTCCGCATGCGTTAAATTCTGAACTTGCAATCTGTCAAGGTGCGCCTTGACAGATGAGCCGCACCAACAGGGAAATACTAATTGCTGGTGCAGAGTTGGGCGAAATGCCCGGCAATTATGTCCGAAAATGTTACAGTTTGACAGCAGGCGCAGGAGCCTGTTTCACATCTTAAAAGAAGATCGATGTATGTATATTGTGTAAGTTTTGGGGGAGCAAACATTTTTTGTCGGTCGAGTTTCATTTTAATTACTTGGAAATTTGAATAAGAAAGTTAAATAAAGTGAACGTCTATCAGATTTCAGCGACCTATTCTGTCCTTTCAACATAACAAACAATATAATGCATTTATAACAAGGAGAACAGATGTCTCTATTACCAGTCTAAATGAGGTCTGAATTATATATTTTAATCCTGAAAATTAACATTGAAAATATGGCTGGGAATCGCTTTCTGAAGTTTAACAACATTACTCGTTGGAGTTATGGAACATTGTTAGAGCTTTACTGAGCATCAAAGCAGGAAGTTTTATACATAGGCACTAATAAATTGTGAGTTTGTACAGAAAACATAAATCAAAATTATGAATGCGCGTTATTTCCAAAATCTAATAGAAGTTGTACAGTGAGGATGATTGTGAAAATGACCTGCTGAAAAATCTGTGCACTTTAGCTGTAGCCACGAACTTTAATTCACTTTGAACTTTGCTGTGACACATCAACATATTTAAGATCATTTCATTCAGTGTCCTCTTAAAACCTGCTTATTAGCTGGTCGAATGTGTTTGTCGCCCTGGCAGGAAAACATTGGAACCCCTTTGAGTGCGTCTGAAATGATTGCTAACTGTTATGGTATCACTTCACAAACAAATACAAGTTTTTTCATAAGCTTTTAGAGGCTTCTACAAATAATTAAATGTAATTTCACTGGAAGAAACTGAGAGAAGTTTTCTGTGCGTGGTTTAGTTTTGACAGCATATGTTGGAGGTGATGGTGTTCCCAGGCGCCTGCTGCCCTTGTCCTTCTAGGTGGTTGAGGGCTCGGGTTTGGGAGACGCTGTCGAAGAAGCCTTGGTGAATTGCTGCAGTGTATCTTGTAAATGGTACACACTGCAGCCACGGTACCTCAATTTTAGGTACGCCTGGTGCTGCTCCTGGCATCCTACACTCCTTATTGAACTAGAGTTGGTCCGCTGGCTTGGTGGTAATGGTAGAGTGTGGGATTTGCCAGGCCACGAGGGTACAGATTGTGGTGCTGCTGATGGCCCGAAGCGCCTCTTGGATGCCCAGTTTTCAGCTGCTAGATCTGGCACAGGTGAACACGAGGGCAAGTAGGTTTTTCCCTCGTGGCAGCTATGTCCTTCAGACTCAGCCACTAGTGGTACGACCGAGCCACTCTTGGCGAGGGACATTGCAGTCCCCCACCCAGAGTACATTCTCTGCCCTTGTTCCTCTCAATGCTTCTTCCAAGTGGTGTTCAACAAGGAGGTGTACTGATTCATCAGCTGAGGGGGGTAATCAGAAGGAGGTTTCCTTGACCATGCTTGACCTTAAGCCATGAGACTTCATGGGGTCCGGATTTGATGATGAGGACCTTGCAGGGTTCACTGGGTTGGGTGTGCCGTGTCCGTAACCGATGCCGAGGTCGATGTGGAGTTTCATTCTTAATATTGTGTTTTGTAGCGGTTTGTTACAACTGTGCTGTAGATCTGGAGTCACATTTAGGTCAAACCAAGTAAAGACGACAGGTTACTTTTTACGACAATCCGATAGTTTCATGATTACCATTATTGATACTAGCATTTTATTCCAGATTTTATTCAAATAACTGGATTTAAATTCCCCAGCTGCCGTGGTGGGATTTAAGCTCCTGTCTCATGAACTCATAAATCCAAGCCTTTGGATTATTAGTCCAGTGACATTGCCACTATGCTATTATTCCCTCTGAAGAAGCACTGAGAGTAAGAAAAGCACAGAATGTACTCTGTGTGGGGGGCTTCAATGTCCATCCCAAAGAGGGGCTCGGTAGCATCACTATTGACTGAGCTGGCCGACTCCTGAGTGCAGAGGAGATTTCCGAGGTTATTGCCAGGAATGGAGTAATTTAGCTACGAGGAAATATTGGATAGGCTGGAACGGAGGAGGCTGAGGGGAGATTTAATTGAGGTGTATCCAACTGTGAGGGGCCTAAAAGAGTGGATTTTCCCTCAGCAGAGAGACCAATAACCAAGACGCATAGATTTAAATTAATTGGTAGAAAGATTAAAGAGAATCTTTTTCACTCAGAGTGCGGTGGGGTTCTGGAACGCACTGTCTGAAAGGATGGTAGAGGCAAATACAATCGTCACATTTAAGAAGTGCTCTGACATGCACTTCGAGTGCCGTAACTTGCGAGGCTATGGACCGAGAGTTCGAAAGTGGGATTATGCTGGAGAGACCGGAGCAGACACCATGGGCCGAATGGCCTCCTTCCCTTCTGTAACTTGACAGGATTCTATGATTATATGACATAGCTGGCCCAATGGGTCTGTGACACGTGGTGAGAGAACCAACACGAGGGAAAAACCTGGCCTCATCCTCACAAATCTACCTGTCGCAGATGCATCTGTCCATGACAATATTGATAGCAGTGACCACTGCACTGTACTTGTGGAACCGGAATCTCGACTTCACACCGAGGGCACTCTCCGTCGTGTTGTGTGGCACTACCACTGTGCGGAATGGGATAGATTCAGAACAGATCTAGCAGCTCAAAACTCGGCATCGATAAGGCGCTGTGGGCCATCAGCAGCAGCAGAATTGTATTCCACCACAATTTGCAACACCATGGCCCGGCATCTTCCTCACTTACCATTGCCATCAAGCCAGGGGATCAACCCTGGTTCAGTGAGGAGAGTAGAAGAGAATGGCAGGAGCAGCACCTGGCGTACATTAAAATGAGGTGCCAACCTGGGGAAGATACAACACAGGACTACATGCATGCTAACAGCGGAAGGAGCATGAAATAGACAGATCTAAACGATCCCACAACCAATGCATCAGTTCAAAGCTCTGCAGTCCCGCCACTTCCAGTCGTGAATGGCGGTGGACAATTGAACAAATAACGGGAGGAGGAGGTTCCATGAACATTCACATTCTCAATGATGGTGGAGTCCAGCAGATGAGTGCAAAAGACAAAGCTGAAGCGATTGCAACCATCATCTGACAGAAGTGCTGAGTGGATGATCCATATCCTCTTCCTCCTGAGGTTCCCACAATCACAGAAGCCATTCTGCAGCAAATTAATTCACTCCACCAGATATCAAGAAACGACTGAGCATACTGGATACAGAAAATTTTATGATCTCGACAACATCCCGACTGTCGTGCTGAAGACATGTGCTCCAGAACTGGCTGTGCTTCTAGCCAATTTGTTCCCGTACAGCTACAACAGTGGCATCTAAACGTAAAATTCGAAATTGCCCAGCTATGTCCTCTCCAGAAAAAGTACGATGAAAGCAAGTCGGCAAATTGCCGTCCCATCATCTGACTCTCAATCATCAGCAACGTGATGGAAGGTGCCGTCGACATTGCTTGCAAGTGGCACTTACTCACAATAACCTGCTAACCGATGCTCAGTTTGGGTTCCGCCAGGACCACTCGGCTCCAGTCCTCATTACAGCCTCGGACCAAGCATGGACAAACGAGTTGAATTCCGGAGGTTAGGTGAGACTGACTGCCATTGAGATGAAGGCACTAATTGACCGAGTGTGGCATCAGGGAACCCGAGTAAAATTGAAGTCAATGGGAATCAGGAGGAAAACGGTCCGCTGGCTGGAGTTGTAGCTAACACAACGGAAGATGGTTGTTGTGGTTGGAGGCCAGTCACCTCAGTGCCAGGACTTCGCTGCAGGAGTTCCTCAGGGCAGTGTCCTAGGACCAACCATCTTCAGCTGCTTCATCAATCACCTTCCCTCCAACATAATGTCGGAAGTAGCGATGCTCGCTGATGATTGCACAGTTTTCAGTGTCATTCGCAACTCCTTAGTTAATGGAGCAGTCCGTGCCCGCATGAAGCAAGACCTGGACAACATTCAGGCTTGGGCTGAAAAGTGGAAAGTAACTTTCGCGCCACACAGTGCCAGAAAATGACTATCTCCAACAAGAGAGAGTCGAACCACATTCACTTCACATTAACTGGCATTACCGTCGTCGAATCCCCGACCATCAGGATCCTGGGGGTCACCGTTGACCAGAGACTTAACTGGTTCAGCCGCAGAAATACAGTGGCTGCAATAGCAGATCAGAAGCTGGGTATTCTGTGGCGAGTGACTCAGCTCCTGGCTCCACAAAGCCTTTCGACCATCTACAAGGCACAAATCAGGAGTGTGATGGAATATTCTCCACTTGCCTGGATGAGTGCAGCTCCAACCAGACTCAACAATCTTGAGACCATTCATCACAAAAATATTCCTGATCCACCACGTTAAACTTTCACTCCCACCACAACTGGCATACCATGTCTACAGTGGGTACCATCTACAAGATGCATTGCAGCAACTCGCCAAGGCTTCTTCGGCAGCACCTCCCAAACCCCCGCGACCTCTACCACCTCGAAGGTGAAGGGCAGCAGGCACATGGGAACACCACCACCTCCAAGTCCCCCTCCAAGTCACAAACCATCCTGACTTGAAAATATACCTCTGTTCCTTTTTCATCGTTAGGTCATAATCCTGGACCTGCACCCCTCACAGCACTGTGGGAATACCTTCAACATACGGACTGCAGCAGTTCAAGAAGGCGGGTCACCACCAGTTTCTCAAGGGCAATTAGGAATGGGCAATAAATGCCGGCCATGCCTACGACACCCATATCCCCAGAATTAATAAAAAACATATATATATATATTTAAATGTTGGCCACTGCAATCTCTCAGGAAAGTGTTGGCATGTCCTTCATTTTCAGATGTTGGCTGTCTTGTGTTACATTTCAATCACTTGCTGATTGAATGTAATATTTCCAGGATTGCAATCCACGCTATCTTTTTCTACTCTTCTCACTGCTTACAACACCCCTTCTCCCATTCTCACACACAACAAACACAAAAAGTGTTACAGAAAAGTTGTAATAACTTATACTATCGAAGTTATTGCGGCCATAATGCCCTTGCCTTAATAAGCAATAGATGGAAACCGTTGCTCAGAGTTACCAACCGCAAGAGGAACTCGGTTGAACTCACATATTTCAACTTACATTTTATTATCAATACAACTGACATCCTGCGGTTTTAGTTTTTTAGCGCCCAAATAGTAGGTAATCAGAAGCCTTGTTTTTCAGGATGTCGGTAAAGAGGAGATGGAGGAGAGGAATTGAGCAGCTTATTGATGCTAAAGGAAGTTAAATGAGAAGGCGAGCTGCTTTGGGTTCAGTCCTATGTTGTCTGCTCAGAAGCAGAGGCCCTTTAAAGGTGTGGGCTTGAGTAGTGTTCTGGGATTGGTGCAAAGAGCCTCCAATCCGCTCCCGTGAAAGACGCAGAATCCCACTGGCCGACTCAAATAAATAACTCTGTGTGAGACTGGAAGTGAGACCGCTCCAGGAGTTACGATAATCTTATGCTATATATACGAACAATGATAGATAGGACAGGTCCATACAGCCTGTCCCACAGATCCTAAAATGCCACTGAAGTAAGGTTTATGCATAGTCACTGTTGTAATGTCGGAAACTGTTGTAATGTAGCCAATCTGCGCATAGCAAGCTTCCACAAATAACAACGTGATTATCTGTTTTCAGTGATGTCATTTCAGGGATAAATATTGGCCGCAGGATATCGGGGTGACTGCCCCAGCTATTTTTCAACATATTGCCGTAGAATCTTCAACATACGCCTGAGAGTGAAGCTGGAATCTTAGTCTAAGGTCTCATCTGAAAGTATTCCGCTGGGAATGTCAGCCTAGAGTCTCTGGTGTGGGACTTCAACCAGGGCCTTCTGACTCAGATGCGACAGGGAGACCGACTGAGCCATGGCTGACACTTTTTAACAAGGATCTGTTCCCTTGAACTGCAGACACCGTCTGCGACATTATTATGTTGCTGAGGTTTTTGTACAGCGACAGATGAGTTTGAAAACACTGTGATTCTTAACCCGCAGAAATATACGGCGGTGTCCTGGATTTCCGCTCGAGTGATCGTTAAAGGAAACTTCTTTTCTGCGTCGGTCTTGCCGGCCTCGAATCTTCCCTTGGCAAAATCCGCATCCTTTTTACTGCTGGTATCCCGGTACAAAATAAATCGCAGCGTCTGGTTCGCGTACTGCTGGTACCAGTGCAGATCGGGGTTACTGTAGCTTGTTGTGTACTTACAGTCTATTTTCACACTTTCTCCTTCAGTCACATAGAGCGTGGTCTGAGGTTGTGACATCGAATCGGCCTGAATCTCCCCTGAAATAAAAGTTAACTGAGGGTTGAATACAGTACTGAGATAGAAAGTCTGTTAAAATCAGATTAGTGCTAACAGACACAAGGCATGGCCATACCTACCGATTACCAGCCACAATATAACGAGGTGACGGTACGACATGGGCTCTATTGAAACTTCACCAACAACCCCTTGGAACAGCAGTTCTATTCCTGTTGCAATCTGTTGTACGGATTAAAGTAAGAAACTGTTCGACTGGAAGGTATCACAGAAGGTGAGGGAGTGACTCGTGCAATTCCCTTTCTGCTGAAACTACCGAATGCATTAATTGGGTAACAGCACTTTAACAGGAGTAATGACTCTTCAGATGTAGATTTTCCACTTCCTCCTACGACCTCTGACAGCGTCACTCAAAATGTCAATCAGTATATTAAAGGAGGAGAGGCACAGATTACGGAACATGGTAAAGGTTGAGGAGTAGCCTTAGAGTGTAAGGATGAATTCATTTTAATGGTAAGAAAGGATACAACGAGAGGTAAGCAGGCAATGGAGACTTTATGGGTAGAATTAAGAAATAGGAAAGGATGTAATACTGTAGTGGCAGTTGTGTATAGGCACCCTGGTAGCAGCTGCGAAGTGGTAGAATGTATAAATGGAAAGATTAGACAAGCGTTTATACCCCTAAGGGGGAAGACCTCTACTTGCCAAGAAACAGCCAATCACGAGTACAGAGGTAAGGGACAACATAAAACTACAAAAATACAAAAACCAGCACAGATACTGGGAGAGCTAAAAAGAGCAACACAAGGTGAGAAAACAGATAGTGAGAGCTACAGAAAGTGAGTATGAAAAGAAACTTGCAAGGGATATCAAAATCAACACTTTTTTTCAATTATATTAGGAAAATCAGGTTGGTTATGAGCAATGTGGGCCCCTTGAAAATAGATATCGGTGATATTGTCAATGACAATGCAGAAAGGCAGACATGTTGAATAATTACTTTGCCTCAGTATTTTCAGTAGAGGGAGAGTATAGTATGCTGGGCCTCCCAAGGAAACTAATATTGACTCATGGATGGGGAATCACCAAAATTAACATTAGAAAAATAATAGTAATGAAACAAATAAAGATTGCCAAGTCCCCAGGAACAGATGGTTTCCATGCCAGTGTTTCAAAGGGTGTAAGTGAGAACATTGCAGATGCCTTAACTACAATCTTCCAACGTTCTCTCGATTCGGGAACCGTTTCTATAGATTGGAAAATTATGCATGTCGCTCTGCTATTTTAGGAAGGTGAGAGAGGGCAACCAGGGAATTATAGACCAGTTAGCCTAACTTCTGTTTTCTGGAAATTACTAGAGTCTATAATTAAGGATTGGTGGCTGAACACCATGAAATTTTTCAGCTGGTCAGAGAGATCCTGACGAATTTAATTGAATTTTTTGAAGAGGTGACGAAAGTAGTGGAGAGGGGAATGTCTATGGATATTATATTTACGGACTTCAAGTAGGCATTTGATAACGTCTCTCATAGAAGTGTGTTTGCTAAAGTTGAAGCTAGTGGAAGTGAAGGCAAATTATTGACTTGGTTAGGAAATTTGCTGAGCGGCAGGAGACAGAGAGTAGGGATAAGGAGTGGGTACTCTAATTGCTAGGACAGGTACTCTAATTGGTATCTCACAAGGATCTGTGTTAGGGTCTCAACTATGCATCGTATTTATTAAAGACTTTGATGGTGGGATAGAAAATCACACATCCAAATCTGCCGAGAACACAAAGATTGGCGCTATTGGAAGCAGTGTAGATGGAAGAATAAAATTACAAGGAGATATTAATAGACTAAGCGAATGGACAAAAATATGACAAATGAAATTCAATGTGAGGTTATCCACTTTGAAACTAAAAATGATAGAACAGAGCACTTTCTAAATGGTGAAACGCAAGAAATAGTCGCTGTCCAAAGAGACTTCGGGATCCAGGTACATAGATCATTAAAATGTCAGGGCAGGTACAGAAAATAAGCAAAAAAGGCTAATGGAATGCTGGTCATTATATCTAGAGGGCTAGAATAAAAGGGGGTAGAAGTTATGCTACCGCGATACAAAGCCCTGGTTAGATCACACCTGGATTACTGTGAGCAATTCTGGGCACCACAACTTAAAAAAGGATATATTGGCCTTGGAGGGAGTGCAGTGTAGATTTACTGGAATGATACCTGGACATCAAGGGTTAAATTACGAGGAGAGATTACACAAACTAGGGTTGTATGCCCTAGAATTTATAGGGTTAAGGGGTGATATGATCGAAGCTTTCAAGATATTAAGGGGAACTGATAGGCTAGAAAGAGAGAAACTATTTCCGCTGGTGAAGATTCTAGGACTCGGGAACATAGTATAAACATTAGAGAAAAAATGAAGGACTGATACCATGAAAGATTTCATGTGGTGATTGTCATGCTGTAACTGCTGTTTCTCTTATTTTTTGGTATCCATTCTCGAAATATGGGCGTCGATGACAAGGCCGTCATTTATTATCGATCTCTAGCTGCCCTTATGAATGTGTTGGTAAGCCGTCTCCTTTAAGCACTGCAGTCCGTGTGGTGAAGGTGCTACTACGGTGCTATGAGGGTGCGAATTCCAGGACTTTGACCCAGAGACAATAAAGGAACGACGATTTATGTCAAATTAGGGATGACAATGGACTTTTAGAATTATAAAAGGATAGAGCACAGAAGGAAGCATTGCGGCCAATCTTGTGTGTGCACGCACTTTGAATGAGCTATCCAATTAGCCCAGCTCCGCTGATCTTTCCCCATAGCCCTGGAAACTTTGCTTTTCCAGTTATTTATCCAATTCCCCCTTTAAAGTTATTACGGAATCTACTTCAACCACCCTGTCAGGCAGTGCATTCTAGATTGTAAAAATTCGCTGCATAAAAATAGTCTCCTCATTTCCCCCTGAATTTTATTTGCAAATTATATTAAAACTGTGTTCTCTGGTTATCGACCTAACCTGCCAGTGAATACAGTTTCTCGCCATCTAATTTATCAAAACTATCCATACTTTTAAACACCTTTATTCAAACTCCCTTTAACCTTCTCTGCTATAAGAAGAACAATCTCCGGTTCTCTCGTCTTTCCACATAACGGAAGTACATCATCTCTGGTACCATTTTGGTAAAACATGAAAGATACCTTTCTCATCATTTTCTCAATGACAAATATTTGTTTCATGAGTCGCTCGATGGCAGATGTCTTTGCTTAGCTCTTGTGTTGGTCTGTGGTTTGGCGAGGTTTTTGTACGGAAGTCGAGCAGTTTTGAAGCACCGTGATCCTCAGTCCGCAGAAATAGACGGCGCTGTCTTCAGTCTCTGCTGCAGAAATTGATAAAGGAAAAACTTGATATTGACTGAAATGGCGAGCGTCGAATTTTCCTTTTGCCAAATCGGCATCTCTTCCCCTGGTGTTATCACGGTACAAGATAAACTGCGGTGCCTGGTTCGGGTACAGCCGGTACCAGTAACGATCCGGATCAGCCGAACTAGTTTTGTAATTGCAGCTCAATTGAGAATTATCTCCTTCGTATTCCTTCACCTCATGCTGAGGCTGCATTACCGAACTCCCTTGGATTTTACCTATAACAATGAATAAAATGATCAGTTAATCCCTCTGTTAATTAGCAAAATTCACGCCAGCAGAGGGAACACATATCACCATCTACCTATTACAATGGACATCAGGAGCAGCTCAACCAGCGCCATCTCTAAAATGCTGCCAATGTTTGCCGGTCTTCCGTACTCACACCGATAAATAGAAGCAATAATTCAGCCTCCACGGTGAGAGTGAAGGGGACCTTACTAAACTTGCAACAAAAAACAACACTCAATAAGATCAGGTGAGGTTCACTTCGGGAATTATATTAGTTGCTGATTGGAATGCGCATTTACAATAACAATGAACATCATAAATATGGCAGCTTAAGTCCCCTTTTGTCATTTGATTCCCTGTCCGTGCCTGCCTGCAATATTGTGCAACCCTTTACACATCTCCCTTGTCAGTGTCCCGGACCCTTTGATCACGGCCTGTACACAGGGTTTAGTTGATCAGTGTATGTTGCTGGGTCAGAGACAGTTTATACACAAGGATCAGATTTCACAAGGTAGTGATTGTGTTCTTTAAAACAAGCCCCAAGCACAGAGTTCCCCCAAAGATCATTGCCCTTCAGAATGTCTCTTTAATGCTGGGATGTTTAGTGTGCTATAGCTTTTCTCTTCAAACGTCATTTCAGGAACCGGCTGTTCCACTGTGCCTTGATGGCTTAATTCTTAAATAAAATTATCATAATCATCAACATCCTCATCATCATCAATTTACTAATAATAACATGTGGGTTACAGCGGCCGGGGCGAGAATGGATTTTTACTGGGAAGGAAATACTCACTGAGACGTGATATAATGATGAGGAGCGGTGCGAGACGATTCCGCATGATGTTCCCTCAGTCTGTAACTCTGCAGTCCGGGAAATATTATGTCAGAGCAGAAATACAGATCCCCGATCCACTGCACTGCTGATCCAACCAATATCAAACAGGAAAGGCGGCAGCAATCTCTCGAATAACACTGGGCAGGCAATCGTCGCAGAATACGTGCAATAAAAATGAACATCACAAATCCATTTGTGGCGCCTTAACTCCCCTTTTGTCTTTCGACGCCATTTCCGTACCTGCATGTAAAATTGTGCAGCACTTTGCACATTTCCGCTGGCAGTTTTCCTGACAGTTTGATCGCGGCTTGTACCCAGGGTTTATTTGATTCGAGTATGTTGCTGGGCCAGAGACGGTTTATACACAAGGAACAGATTTCACAAGGTAGTGATTGTGCTCTTTCAAACAGGCCCCAGGCACAGTGTTCCCCAATGTCCATTATCCTTCAGAATGTCTCTTTAATGATGGAATGTTTTCTCTCACCACTAACAATCCCTCAGCTTCCAGGTTACAATAACCAGACATGGGTTTCATTCCCTCCCCAGTCTCTAAAAGTTTAACCCTATAAGGACACTGACTGTAGCCGAGCTCGGGGTGTTTCCATTCATTGGCAATCAACTCACCACCTACTGGTCTCACAGCACCACTGAGGACACCAGGAAGTGAGGTGAGAGCATCCTGAGGCACGACAGCAGATTATTGAGGGCGGGGGTTAGAACGGGTGTCTTCAAATATCCAACCCCCTTTCACAGAGCGGACAGCGACAATGCGGCTACTCGGCATTTTGGGTTATGTGGGGGGGGGGAGCATTTCTGACAGGTAATCGAGGAACAAACACATTTCATCTTTTTTTTCATTTTCCAAGCATGTTTTGAATCTGAATTTTAAACACTCGCCGGCCTGATGTTTTCCTCTTTAAACATGTTTTTCAGATCGGAGTCTTGGAGATTCTGTCACTCAGCCGCTGTCCTCAGGAGTTAAGACAGAAGGAGAAGCGGTGACTTTAAGCTGTACCTATGATACTACACAGAGCGGCTATTAGTTATACTGGTTCCGGCACTACACAGACACACAGCCGGAGTGTATTCTGGTGAAATACCCGAGTGTTTATGAAGATAAAGCAGCATTTGCTGAAACGCGCTTCACTGCAAAGCTCCAGATCTCGAGTAAAATCACCAGTTTAACAATTTCGTGGCTGCAGCTGACCGACTCTGCAGTTTATTACTGCGCCCTGAGACTCACCGTGATGAAAACCAGTTAAACCCTCGTACAGAAACTCCCGCCCCTTTGTAGATCAGAGGTAACCCAAGTCTCCAGGGAGCAGCGAGAGACACCTGTCAATCGCGCCCTCTCGCTGCTACGATGGGAACTTTTAGACTGTTTTGATACTGGATGAAAACACACAGTCAGTGAATCTATGGGGCAGTTTCCAGCGCCCATTTATGAGGAGAGGCATTGCAGCGATATTGATCACAAATGTCGATAAACATATAGGGGCCACTTCAGTTTAAATCGTGCTGATTCTTTTTCTTTTTTACATTTGTTAGGGAAATCAGTTGATTGAAGCTCGTTAGAACAATATTAAATCACAGAGATGCCGACTATTAGTACAGCGCCACATGTAGTGGATGCAGATTCGCCTCATGATTCCCTTCTGTCCAATACACTGTGGGATTATTTAATGTAACTGCTTCCATTTTAAAATTGTCGCTGAGCTGCCGTTATTATATTTTAACGTAATTTCGAGTTGAAATCATCAACGTATTTAATTCCGCGAGCGGACCACACTTGGTCTTGTTTAGAGTTGTTTCACTAACTGGAACACTCAGTGTGGGTTTTATACGGGATCCGCGACGTCCCTTGTACAAAAACACATGCAGTGGAGGATACCCGAGGTGCTGAATGTACCAGAACACATAAGGGTTATACTCTCTTATTATTATGGTGCAGTGTAGTGTGACATTACATTATCTGTACAACCGCCATTTCAGGAACCGACATTTCAGGAACCGGCTGTTCCACTGTGTCTTGGTGGCTCAATTTTAACGTAAATTAATGGTAATAGTCACCATCATCATCATTTCACGAAAAGTAACACCTGGATTACAGCAGCCATGGGGAGAATGGATTTTTACTGGGAAGGAAATGCTTACTGTGAAGTGATATAATGATGAGGAGCAGTGCTAGATGGTTCCGCATGACACTTCCTGAGTCTGTAACTCTGCAGTTCAGGAAATCTTCTGTGGGAACAGAAATGCAGATCCTCGCCCCATTGCATTGCTGATCCAACCAATGTCAAATAGGAAACGGTGGCAGCAAACTCTCCAATAACACAGGGCAGGCAAGGCGGATCAGAGCGAGAGCAGCAAACGGGAGCTGTGGGCGGGGCAGTCGCGGGCGGTGTTCCCACACGTAGGATCCACCTATGTGGAACTGAATTCAATAATAATGCCCCCATAGGAATCTATAAAACTCTGCCTCTCTATAAGGGCTGCGTTACTTTCACATTCGTTACAAATTCGGAGCAAGCAGGCTGGCGACAAGAATTGCAGATTCTTATATTATTGTATAGTTACCAAAAGCTTCATCACTGAAGTGGGTCAAAAACAGGACCTGAAACTAGCAGTGGGAAATAGAACAAAACTGCAAACGATACCAAGTCTCTGGAGGTGAAATTATTCAACTACATAAAATTAAAAGCATAAATATGAGATAAAGTGGGATTTCAACATAAATTATACTGAGGAAGTGTTGGTCAGTATTGGTTGATGTAAGTTGACCGGCGGTGGGAATCCACGCTCTGTCAGCGCAACCTGGTGTCCGTGTTTAAAGTATATTCTTTGAAATAACAACAGAAAATGCTGGAAAAACTCAGCAGGTCAGGCAACATCCGTGGAGAGAAATTTGAGTTGACGTTTCGGGTTGGACCCTTCTTCAAAACTGGAAAGAAAAGAAACTAGATCGGAGGCGGGGCTATGATCGGACAAAAGAATAAAAGAAACAAAAGAAGTAAAAGAGATTAGAAGCTAGACGAGATGGTAATAGGCTGGGATTAGGTGTAAAGTGTACTGGCAGGGCAAAAGATAGCTGCCAGGTGTGAGAGAGAAACAAAAGGAAAGGGGGGGGGAAAGGAGTGGAACAATTACAAGAGAAAATGAAATGGGGGCCAAGCTTATGATCTGAAATTGTTGAACTCGATATTGAGTCCGGAAGGCTGCAGACTGCCTAATCGGAAGATGAGGTGCTGTTCCTCGAGTTTACGTTGAGCTTCCGTGGAACAATACAAGAGGCCAAGGACGGTGAGGTCCGAGTGGGAATGGAGCGGTGAATTAAAATGACAGGCGACCGGAAGCTCGGGGTCACCCTTACGGACTGAACGGAGGTGTTCTGCAAAGCGGTCACCCAATCTGCGTTGGGTCTCCCCAATGTAGAGGAGACCGCATCGTGAGCAGCGAATACAGTATACTAGATTGCGAGAAGTACAAGTAAATCGCTGTTTCACCTGGAAGGGGTGTTTGTGGCCCTGGACAGTGGGAAGGGGGGAGGTATAGGGGCAGGTGTTACATCTCCTCCACTTGCACGGGAAGGTGCCAGGCGACGAGGAAGGGCTGTTTGGGATGATAGAGGAGTGGACTAGGGTGTCTCGGAGGGAGCGGTCCCTGCGGAATGCTGAAAGGGGAGGGGAGGGGAAGATACGTTTGGTGGTGGGATCACTTTGGAGGTAGCGGAAATGCCGGAGGATGATCCGTTGAATGTGAAGGCTGGTGGGGTGAAAGGTGAGGACAAGGGGAACCCTATCGTGATTCCGGGACGGAGGGGCAGGGGTGAGGGCAGAAGTGCGGGAGATAGAACTGACACGGTCGAGGGCAGTGTCAACCACAGTAGAGGGGAATCCTCGGTTGCGGAAAAAGGAAGACATGTCTGAAGCACTGGTGTGGAAGATGGCGTCGTTGGAGCAGATACGGTGGAGGCGGAGAAACTGGGAGAATGGAATAGAGTCCTTACAGGAAGCGGGGTGGGAGGAAGTGTAGTCCAGGTAGCTGTGGGAGTCAGTGGGCTTGTAGTAAATATTGGTCGATAACCTATCCCCAGAGATGGAGACGGAGAAGTCGAGGAAGGGAAGGGAAGAGTCCGAGATGGACCATGTGAAGGTGAGGGAAGGGTGGAAATTGGAGGCAAAGTGAATGAAATTGTCAAGTTCGGGGCGAGAGCAGGAAACGGCACCGATACAGTCATCAATGTATCGGAAAAAGAGGTGAGGGAGGGGACCCGAGTAGGACTGGAACAAAGATTGTTCCACATAGCCCACGAAAAGGCAGGCATAGCTAGGATCCATGCGGGTACCCATGGCAACACCTTTGATTTGGAGGAAATGAGTGGAGTTAAAGGAGAAGTTGTTCAATGTGAGAACAAGTTCAGCCAGGCGGAGGAGGGTCGTGGTGGATGGGGACTGGTCGGGCCTCTGTTCAAAGAAGAAGCGGAGCGCCCTCAGGCCATCCGGGTGGGGGATGGAGGTGTAGAGGGATTGTACGTCCATGGTGAAAAGGAAGCGGTTGGGGCCAGGAAACTGGAAACTGTTAAAGTGGCGGAGGGCGTCCGAACAGTCGCGGATGTAGGTGGGAAGAGACTGGACAAGGGGAGAAAAGATAGAGTCAAGATAGGAAGAGATAAGTTCTGTAGGGCAAGAACAGGCTGAAACGATGGGTCTACCAGGGCAGTCCTGTTTGTGGATCATGGGAAGGAGGTAGAAACGGGCTGTGCGGGGTTGGGGAACTATGAGGTTGGTGGCAGCAGGGGGAAGATCTCCAGAGGAGATGAGGTCAGTGACAGTCTTGGAAACGGTGGTTTGATGTTCGGTAGTGGGGTCATGGTCCAGGTGGAGGTAGGAGGTGGTGTCGGAGAGTTGGCGTTCAGCTTCCGCTAGGTAGAGGTCAGTACGCCAAACAGCAACAGCACCACACTTGTCAGCGGGTTTAATGACAATGTCAGGGTTGGATCTAAGAGAATGGAGTGCTGCAAGTTCAGAGGGAGGAAGGTTGGAGTGAGTGAGGGGAGCAAAGAAATGGAGACGGCCGATGTCACGGCGGCAGTTAGCAATGAAAAGATCTAGAGAGGGTAAGAGGCCAGGGGGAGGGTTCCAGGTAGAACGGGAATTCTGCAAGCGGGAGAAAGGGTCAGCCGTGCGGGGGGAAGACTCTTGGCCAGTGAAGTGGGCACGGAGACGAAGGCGGCAGAAAAAGAGCTCAACATCGTGCCGAGCTCGAAATTCATTGAGGTGGGGGCGTAAGGGGATGAAGCTCAGGCCTTTGCTGAGGACTGATCGTTCAGGGTCAGAGAGTGGAAGGTCAGAGGGGATAGTGAAAATGCGGCAGGGGGTGGGATTGGGAGAAGGGGGGTCAGAGGAAAGTGAAGGGGAAGAAGGTTCCGGAGGGGCGTTGGTGTCCAAGAGTTGATGAAGCTTGCGATCCTTGACATTGGAAAGGAAGAAGAAAAGTTCTTTGTTGAAGCATCGGATGAGTCGAAGGATGAAGTGGAACTGTGGACCCGGACAGCTTTGAGATAGAGTGCGCCGGTGTTGCTGAAGAGAGAAATCGAGTGTGTTCATGTGGCGCCGCATGGCGTTGAGCGTGGATCTCAGGATGCGGCGAGAGCAGTAGTTCGAGGAACGATGAATATCTTGGAGATATTTGTACTCCTGGGTGGATCCGAAGCACGAAGGGTGGAAGTTTAGTTGGAATCCACGTGGAGTAAGTCGGAACCGGAGACAGTTGCTGAGGAAAATGATGTGGCTGTGAAACCGAGTCTTGGCAGATACCTGATCAAACACGAGAAGGGAAACTGAAAGTAATGAAGATGAACAAGGTTGAAGAGCCAAACGGAGAACCCGTCGAAGAGAAGAGCAGAACTTCTTCAAGGTAGGCATTCCTAGAAGAGGTGTGGCAGTGAACCAAACACTAGTACGATAGCAAAATACTGCAGATGTTGGAAATCCGAAATAACAACGGAAAATGCTGGAAAAACTCAGCAGGTCAGACAACATCCGTGGAGAGAAATTTGAGTTGACGTTTCGGGTTGGCCCCTTCTTCAAAACTGGAAAGAAAAGAAACTAGATCGGAGGCAGGGCTGCGATCGGACAAAAGAATAAAAGAAACAAAAGTAAAAGAGATTAGAAGCTAGACGAGATGGTAATAGGCTGGGATTAGATGTAAAGTGTACTGGCAGGGCAAAAGATAGCTGCCAGGTGTGAGAGAGAAACAAAAGGAAAGGGGGGGGGGGGAAATGGAGTGGAACAATTACAAGAGCAAATGAAATGGGGGCCGAGCTTATGATCTGAAATTGTTGAACTCGATATTGAGTCCGGAAGGCTGCAGACTACCTAATCGGAAGATGAGGTGCTGTTCCTCGAGTTTACGTTGAGCTTCCATGGAACAATGCAAGAGGCCAAGGATGGTGAGGTCCGAGTGGGAATGGAGCGGTGAATTAAAATGACAGGCGACCGGAAGCTCGGGGTCACCCTTACGGACTGAACGGAGGTGTTCTGCAAAGCGGTCACCCGATCTGCGTTTGGTCTCCCCAATGTAGAGGAGACCGCATCGTGAGCAGCGAATACAGTATACTAGATTGCGAGAAGTACAAGTAAATCGCTGTTTCACCTGGAAGGGGTGTTTGGGGCCCTGGACAGTGGGAAGGGGGGAGGTATAGGGGCAGGTGTTACATCTCCTCCGCTTGCACGGGAAGGTGCCAGGCGAAGAGGAAGGGCTGTTTGGGGTGATAGAGGAGTGGACTAGGGTGTCCCAGAGGGAGCGGTCCCTGCGGAATGCTGAAAGGGGAGGGGAGGGGAAGATACGTTTGGTGGTGGGATCACTTTGAAGGTAGCGGAAATGCCGGAGGATGATCCGTTGAATGTGAAGGCTGGTGGGGTGAAAGCTGAGGAGAAGGGGAACCCTATCGTGGTTCCGGGAGGGAGGGGCAGGGGTGAGGCCAGAACTTTGAGCTGATTTCACCGAACACGATTTCTGTACGAGGTGTTCAGAGGCCTTTCTCATAGTGGGCCTTAGTGCACAGTAGTACATGGCACTGTCAGCAAGCTGCAGATTAGTCAGGGTGAAAACCAGCGATATTTCTGGACGTTTCCAGAATGACAGAGAAACGGCTGTTAACGTCGTCTTTTCCATAGGTATGAGACTGAATTACTAAAGTGGGAGCCTTGTTCTTGTTCTGACGATAAAACTGCAGGGAATAGCTCGAATCTGCTCCTGAATAGATATAATTAATACTCATCAAGTTTCCTTCCAGATATTTGGCATCTGTTGGCCACTGCCCGACGGAATCTCCAGAACTCAATCCTGCAGAAAACATTTCCGGTTACCAATGGAAACAGAACGGAAAACAGATAACAAGTAGATAGATAGATAGATAGATAGATAGATAGATAGATAGATAGATAGATAGATAGAAAGAGAGGTAGAGAGCTGGATCGATAGATAGATAGATAGATAGATCGATAGTTCGGTAGGTAGATAGATATATACATAGATAGATAGATAGATAGATAGATAGATAGATAGATAGATAGATAGATAGATAGATAGATAGATAGATAGATAGATAGATAGAACAGATGAGACGCTTTTCTGGCTTATGATATTAAGTAATTAGTAATTTATGTGTATGCCTGGAAATAAAGAGACAGAAAAAGAAAGCATTTGATTAATGGCTAGACATAGATAGACACATAGGTAGAAAGAGAGAACGAGATGTAGATAGGTAGAGATAAACCCATACAGACAGACAGATAGAAAGCTACACAAATAGGCGGATAGACCTTAAGATCAATGTATAGAAGACAGTTGTATCAATAGTGGAATTGACAGGTCGGCACAGATGTATAAATAAAGAAACAAACAATAATACAACGTTGTTAGGCCCCAAGTAACGCATTCCCCAAACTCCATAATGGCCGCAGTCTCCCCACACTGGGAGCCCGCACTTCACCCGGTGCCTCCTCTCAGTTGCAGCTCTCGGACTGAATGGAAGAAGTTGACGTGTTTCTGTCAGCAGATGGAGTCCCCGGCATTTCCTGAATCAAACGAAGAGCCTGGTTTTAATGAGCAGCTGGTGGTCATTGAGGCTGTCTGTGTTCATCATCACTGCCCGCGGCCCCGGCACACAGGCTCTGTGTGCTGTTCTGCTTTATCCCTGACATCTGATCATCCGATCCCGGGAATGGATGAGAATTCTGCCTGCGATTACCGGCCTCACACAGTGTCATGGGCATATCTCGGAACTGCTCCGAAGGAGGAAAAAATCCCTTCGATTGATGTTTATTCTTTAAAAGACAGTGTTCTGATCGTATTTTGAACCCGATGCTGACGATTAATGGGGAGTCGATTTTAGGGTTTTCTTGTCGATGAAATGTTCCATTTGATAGAAATGAAAGTCTGACACGATGTCGTCGCAATGTCACTGACTCAGAATTTTCCACTAACCACAATTTACTCTTGAACATTTTTGTCTGTGTCTCTTCATGTGTTTATCTGTCTGTCTGTATTTATCTCTGCTTGTTTGTCTGTGTGTGTTTATCTGTCTCTGTGTTGTTATCTCTCTGTCTCTGTTTATCTCTGCTTGTTTGTCTGTGTGTGTTTGTCTGACACTGTCTGTGTTGTTATCTCTCTGTCTTTGTTTATCTGTGCGTGTACTTCTGTGTGTATTTATCTGTTTCTGTCTGTGTTGCTATCTCTCTGTCTCTGTTTACCTGTGCGTGTTCTTCTGTGTGTGTTTATCTGTCTCTGTCTATGTGTGCCACTGTGTGTGCCTGTGTTTATCTGTCTAGCTGTGCATATCTGTGCATGTGTGTCTGTGTGCGTTTATTTGTTTCTGTCTGCGTGTGTCAATGTGTGTGTCTGTGTCTATCTGTGCGTGTTTGTCTGTGTCTGTTTATCTGTCTGAATTTGTGTGTCTGAGTCGGTATGTTTGTTTCTCTGTGTTTGTTGTTCCAATGCTCTATGTGAGGGTAGTAGGAACACAGCTGGGCGCTGTCTGAGCAGTTCTTCAAGATGTTTCGTCTCAAACAACTCAGCCGAATATAAATAAAGATCCTCAACAACATGTCAACCAGTTGTGTATGTCTGGGTTTACGGCGCCTGCGCGTGTGTATATATGTTTGTGCGGGTGTGTGTATATGTATAGATGCGCGTGTGTGTGTGGTGTATCTGTGTTTATGAATGTGTGTGTGCGCTCCAAGGCTGATACTTACTGACAAGGGTGGGTTCCCTTGAACTGGAGGCACCTTCTGCGACAGTTTTATTTCGCCGAGTTTTTCTGCAGCGATGAGTTTAAACTCTATGCTGCTTAGCAGACAGAATTACACGGCGGTGTCCTGGATTTTAGCTCGAGTGATCGTTAAATGAAATGTAATTTCTCAGTTGGTCTGACTGGCTCGAACCTTCCCTCGGCAAAATCCGCATTATTTTTGCGCTCTTATCCGGATATGAAATAAAACGCGGAGCCTAGTTCTTGCACTGCGGGTACCAGCACAGATCGGGGTTACAGAGCCTTGTTGTATAACTGCAGTCTATTTTCACACCATCTCCTCCAGTAACATACAGCGCGGTCTGCGGTTGTGACACCGAATCTGCCCGAATCTCCACTGAAATAAAAGCTAGCTGAGGGTTGAGCACAATACTGAGTTAGAAAGTCTATTAACTTCATATTATTGCAAAATGACAAAAGGCATGGCCATGCCTACCGAACACCAGCCACAATATAATGAATGTAAGAAGTCACACAACACCAGGTTATAGTCCGACAGCGTCATTTGAAATCACAAGCATTCGGAGCGCTGCTCCTTCGACAGGTGAACTGGAGAGATGCATATAGCCACAGCATATATAGTCAGAGAATACTGCCAGATGATTACAGGTAATCTTTCTAACTGCCCTTTATCACACCTCGGCAGAGAGATAAGCACAGCAATCAAAGGTGTGAATAGTGTCCAAACAGCTCAGTCAGGAAAACATTACAGCAAAGAAAAATGAGGTCGGGTCACAAGGGGTCAAATGTTGCAGATGCTGGGGTCTGTATGAAAAAAAACAAACATAAAACTATTTTTTTGCTGGACATCACAGCAGGTCCGGCCGCATCTGTGTAGAGAGAACAAACCAATGACAACGCGAGTCTGGATGACTCTATGTCAGGTGGGGATACATGTAGCATGACATGAACCCAAGATCCCGGTTGCGGCCGTCCTCATGAGTGGGTAACTTGGCTATCAGTTTCTGCTCGACGATTTTGCGTTGTCGTGTGTCTCGAAGGCCGCCTTGGAGAATGCTTCTCCGAAGATCAGAGGCTGAATGTCCTTGACTGCTGAAGTGTTCCGTGACTGAGAGGGAACACTCCTGCCTGGCGATTGTTGTGCGGTGTCCGTTCATCCATTGTCACAGTGTCTGCATGGTTTCGCCGATGTACCATGCTCCGGGGCATCCTTTCCTGCAACGTATGAGGTAGACAACATTGGCCGAGTCACATGAGTACGTGCCATGTACCTGGTGGGTGGTGTCCT
This sequence comes from Somniosus microcephalus, assembly GCF_052327205.1. Taxonomy (NCBI): domain Eukaryota; kingdom Metazoa; phylum Chordata; class Chondrichthyes; order Squaliformes; family Somniosidae; genus Somniosus; species Somniosus microcephalus. The sequence goes on along the minus strand of NC_140990.1, from coordinate 21,226,313 downwards.
CACGTGTGATGATGGCATCTGTGTTGAAGATCTGGCATGTCTTGCAGTGGTTGCTGTGGCAGGGTTGGGTGGTGTCGTGGTCGCTGTTCTCCTGAAAGCTGGCTAATTTGCTGCGAACGATGGTCTGTTTGAGGTTAGGCGGCTGATTGAGGGCAAGTAGTGGAGGCGTGGGGATGGCCTTAGCGAGGTATGTCATCGATGACATGTTGAAGGCTGTGAAGGAGCAGCGATCCGAAAGCTTGTGATTTCAAATAAAGCTGTTGGTGTTGTGTGACTTCTTCCATTTGTCCACCCCAGTACAACACCGGCAACTCCACATCAAACTATAATGAGGTGACGGTACGACATGGGTTCTATTTTATCTTCACTAAATACCCCTTGGAACAGCAGTTGTATTTCCTTTGCAATGTGTTACACTGAGTAAAGAAAGAAACGGTTGACAGGATGGTATAACTGAAGGCGAGAAAGTATCTCGTGCAGTTTCTTCCTGGTATAAGGGACCGAATGTATTAGCTGGGTAACAGAAATTTAACTCCGCCCAAGTCTTGCTCGCCCATCACCCCTATGGTCGCTGACGCACATTGGCTTCGGGTACAGCAACGCATCGCTTTTAGAAGTCGCATTCTTGTATAGAAATCCCACCATGACCTTGGCCCTCCCTATTTCTGTAATCTCCTCCGGCCCTCCAACGCTCCGAGGTCTATGCGCTCCACCAATTCAGCTTTAGCAAATTAAAGAAATAATGGAATGTGTTTGGTCCACATTTACTGTTCGCAAATGCCCCCCACACAGCCCAGATGCCGAGTAGCCGCATTATCGTATCCTCTCTTTAAAAGGGGGGTTGGATATTTGAAGGCTCTCGTTCTAATCCCCACCCTCAATAATCTGCTGTCGTGTCTCAGGATGCTCTCCCCTCACTTCATTGTGACCCAGTGGTGCTGTGAGACCGGTAGCTGGTGAGCTGGCTGCCAGTGAATGGAAACACCCCGAGTTGGGCTACAGTCAGTGTCCTTATAAGGACCGTTTCTAGAGACCGGTGGTGGGAATGAAACCCATGTCTGGTTATTGTAACCAGGAATCTCGTGATTGTTAATAGTGACAGAAAACCATTAAAGAGACATTCTGAAGGGCAATGGACATTGAGAGATCTCTGTGCTTGGGGCTTCTTTTAAAGAGTACAGTCACTACCTTGTGAAATCTGTTCATTGTGTATAAACTGTCTCTGACCCAGCCACATACTCTGACCAAATAAACCCTGTATACAGGCCGCGATCAAAGGCTCCGGGAAACTGACAGGGGAGATGTGGAAAGGGCTGCAAAATATTACAGGGAGGCACAGAAAGGGGAAAAACCTCCATTGGTTGGAATCATACCTAGCAAAAAGGAAGTTGGCTGTGGTTGTTGGAGGTCATTCATCTCAAGCACATGACATCACTGCAGGAGTTCCTCAGGGCAGTGTCATAGGCCCAACCATCTTCAGCTGTTTCATCAATGACCTTCCCTCCATCATAAGGTCAGAAGTGGTGATGTTCGCTGATGATTGCACACTGTTCAGCACCATTCGAGACTCGTCAGATACTGACGCAGTCCGTATCCATATGCAGCAAGACCTGGACAACATTCAGACTTGGGCTAACAAGTGGCAAGTAACATTCGCACCACACAAGTGCCAGGCAATGACCATCTCCAACAAGCGAGACTCTAACCATCTCCCCTTGACATTCAATGGCATTGCCATCGCTGAATCCCCCACTATCAACATCCTGGGGGTTACCATTGATCAGAAACTGAACTGGACCAGCCATATAAATACTGTGGCTACAAGAGCAGGCCAGAGGCTGGGAATTCTGCGGCGAGTGTCTCACCTCCTGACTCCCCAAAGCCTTTCCACCATCTACAAGGCACAAGTCAGGAGTGTGATGGAATACTCTCCACTTGCCTGGATGAGTGCAGTTCCAACAACACTCAAGAAGCTCGACACCATTCAGGATAAAGCAGCCCGCTTGATTGGCACTCCATCCACCACCTTCAACATTCACTCCCTCCACCACCGGCGCACTGTGGCTGCACTGTGTACCATCTACAAGATGCACTGCAGCAACTCGCCAAAGCTCCTTCAACAGCACCTTCCAAACCCGCGACCTCTACCACTTAGAAGGACAAGGGCAGCAGACGCATGGGAACATCACCACCTACAACTTCCCCTCCAAGCCACATACCATCCTGACTTGGAACTGTATCGCCGATCCTTCACTGTCGCTGGGACAAAGTCCTCGAACTCCCTTCCTAACAGCATTGTGGGTGTACCTACACCATATGGACTGCAGCGGTTCAAGAAGGCGGCTCACCACCATCTTCTCAAGGGCAATTAGGGATGGGCACTAAATGCAGGCCTAACCAGCGACGCCCACATCCCATCAATGAATTTTAAAAAAGGACAAAAGGTAAATTAAGGCGACATAATTGGATTTAGGTAGTTCCTTTTCAATATAAATGTGTTTAAATCAATTTATACAATTCTGCAAGTGGATCTCACCTCTTCTCGTTGAGTGTTCTTTGTTGTCGCCCTTTTAAGAATTTCCCTCTGACTCACTGTGGAGGCTGAATTTTCGCGTCTTGTTAACGCACCCTCTGGTGAGCACTAGCTGGAACTCTCGGCGTGGGTTTTTGCACGGGATCCGCTATATCTCTGCAGCACTGTGGGGCTCATGACACAGAAATACACGGCCGTGTCGGAGACAAGTGCCCCGGCGATATTTAAAGGAACCGTTTTATTTATTTCGTTCATATCTGCAGAGAAGTTATCTGGTAAATCTGGAGACTTGGCTCCGTCCTCTGAGCTACATCTCTTCAGTAAATATCTCGCAGCTTCTCCGGGATGCTGGCTGTACCAAAACAGAGTTGAACCAGCTCGCGAGTAACTGCAGCTCAGTATTATGGTCTGTCCTTTCTGAGCCATTATTTCAGAAGGATCCTGGAGCACTGAATCTTCGCCATTCGTACCTGTAACTAAACAGAAAATGTATGAAAAGTTTGGGATTAAATATGGAACACACACTGCCCCTTTAAACATAGACACACCGGGTAGCACGATCACCAATATCAGGAAAGAACATGGGGAGCACATGATGTCTGGTTTAGCGCTCCACGGAAAATAGCCGAATGTTCTAAATATTCTAGCCTGATATTAAAGATTAAACAAAGATCAGGGGCAGGCTTCACTTATTGGTAGACTGAGAGGCGTTTCCCGGGGTCAGGATTGGCTATTCTCTCAGAACCGATGACAGTTTTGCAACAATCAGTGTGAGTTGTGCTCCAATTACTTTCTCTGCCTGTTTCCCTTTCTTTCTCTGTATTTCGCGCTGTCTCTCTCGCTCTCTCTTTGTCTCGGTGTCTGTCTGTCTCTCCCTCTGCCTTTCGTTTGCTCTCTCTCTCCCTACCGAGTTCCATCAATGTGCAGAATATAGAGAAATCCAATTTGTCTCAATCTCTCGTTTCAACACAACGAAGTGCTCCATTGATAGTAGCAGTTATAATAGATTAAATATAATAACTACAGCTCATACACATGTTTAAAATGGCAGCAGTTACAGCAAAATCCATCCGTATATTCATTAGGCAGGAATAGTGAGACATGTCTACACACACTGTATGCCTAAGAGTTGGAATCACTGTGGTTTCATATTATTTTGAATGGGTTTCATTCATCTGTAAAGTCTTGGATTTTAAAAATAAACAAAGTGAATCACCAGGGTTTACACCGAAGTTGTCATTAACGCCGTGAATATGCTTTTTCTGCATTAAAGTATAATAATAATAGAAATAAGAATAAGAATAGCAAGAAAAATGTGACATAATCGTGCAACAACATTCATCAGTAATTTGAGATTTCCCTGCTGTCACAGCCAGAAGGCAGTTTACCTGACATCGCCACCAGAGGGAGCTCCCTCATCGTGTTCACGGTTTCACTGCAGCAAATCAATCGGAAGATCACAAGGTTGTAGAGGAGGAGCAACGCCGTCAGTCCCATCTTAAGTTAACATTCCTGAAACCCTACACCCCAAAATATTATTTAATTATTAAAGGCGAGAGACTAGTGATCCACCAAGACCGCGCTCGCCGACGCCACCCTGCTCACGCACCCATGGCCCAATGCCAGAGTAGCACTCACCACGGGCCCCTCCGACCACGCGGTCGGTGCCGTGTACGAGCAGTGTGTCGACGGCACCTGGCAACCACTTGCCTTCTTCAGCCGCCAACTACCGGAGGTCAAGTACAGCACCTTCGACCGCGAGCTCCTCGCGCTGTACCTGGCAGTCCGCCATTTTTGGTTTTTGCTGGAGGGCCACCCCTTCACTGCGTTTGTCGACCACAAACCCCTGACATTCGCAATGGCAAAGACAACCGACCCCTGGTCCGCCAGGCAGCAGCGCCAGCTCACGGCAGTGTCCGAGTTCACCACGGACATCCAACACGTCTCCGGCCGAGACAACATGGTAGCCGACTGCCTCTCCCGCCCCGCCATCCACGCCGCACACCTGGCAGTCGACTACCCTCAACTCGCAGCAGACCAGCTCACGGACCCTGATCTGCTCTCCACATCTACCAGCCTACCAGGGCTACACCTGGCCGACGTCGCCTGCAGCCCGACCGCAGCCACGGTCAAGTGCGACATAACCCTATCTCAACCTCGGCCCGTCATCCCAGCGTCCTGGCGCCGCCGGGTATTCGAGGTTCTCCACAACCTCTCGCACCCCGGCGCAGGTGCATCCATCAAATTGGTAGCCAACCGCTTTGTCTGGTGCGGCCTTCGCAAGGATGTGCGTACTTGGGCCAACTCCTGCCTAGCCTACCAACGGGCCAAGGTGCAGCAACACACGAAAGCACCCCTCGAGGAGTTCACCGTCCCTTCATGTAGATTCGACCACATCCACGTGGACCTCGTTGGGCCCCTGCCGCCGTCGCAAGGCCACACGCACTTGCTGACGATCGTCGACCGCACCACGCGCTGGCCTGAGGGAATTCCACTCACCTCTACCACCACCGCCGACATCGCCAGAGCCTTCATCAGCACCTGGGTCGCACGCTTCGTCCTCCCCTCCAACATGACGTCGGACAGAGGTCCGCAATTTACCTCTGAACTCTGGACCACCATCACACGCAATCTCGGGGTGGCCATTCACTGCACCACAGCGTAGCACCCCCAAGCCAACGGACTGTGTGAGCGGTTCCACAGATCCTTGAAGGCATCTCTTCGAGCCAGACTCCAGGACGGCACCTGGACCGACCGACTCCCATGGGTCCTCCTCGGCCTGCGCTCCATGGTTAAAGTAGACCTCCACACATCGGCAGCAGAGCTCGTGTACGGCCAGCCACTGCACGTACCCGGCAAGTTCCTGCCCACCGCCACGATACCCTGGTCAGCCGATCAGCAATGCCACGACTTCACCTCACCAGCGCTACAGTTCGCCCCGGTGCCCATTGCCCGGCACGGCAAATCCACCTCACACGTACCGCTAAGCCTGCACCAGGCACGGTTCGTTTTCATCTGGCACGACGCCCACCGCGGACGCCTTCAACCCCCGTACGACGGGCCCTACAAAGTGCTATAGGCTGCGGACAAATTTTTCGCCCGACAAGTGGGTGACAGGACTGAAAAAGTGTCGGTTGACTGACTCAAGCCAGCACACTCGGAGCCCGGTGAGCAGGTCCCAGTAGCTCATCCACCGCCATGCGGCCGACCTGCCCACTTTGCTGGGAGTGTACTATAGGCCCCCAAACAGTCAGGGGGTGATAGAGGAACAGATATGTAGGCAAATCTCAGAGAAGTGTGAAAATAATAGGGTAATAATAGTGGGGGATTTCAACTTCCCCAATATAAATTGGGATAGTCAGAGTGTGAAAGGCTTAGAGGGTGCAGAATTCTTAAAGTGCATCCAGGAGAGCTTTTTGAGCCAACATGTAGAAAGTCCTACAAGAGAGGGGGCGGTACTGGACCTAATTCTGGGGAATGTAGCCGGGCAAGTGGTGGAAGTATCAGTAGGAGAGAATTTTGGCGACAGTGACCATAATTCGGTGAGATTTAAGGTGGTCATGGAAAAAGACAAAGACGGCCCGGAAATAAGGGTTCTAAATTGGGGGAAGGCCGATTTTAATATGATAAGGCAGGATCTGGCCAAAGTGGACTGGGAGCAGCTACTTATAGGAAAATCCACATCAAAACAGTGGGAGACTTTCAGAAGGGAAATAGAGAGAGTACAACGCCAACATGTTTCTGTAAAGGTCAAGGGTGGGACCAACAAGCAAAGGGAACCTTGGATGACAAGGGATATACAAAAATGCATTAGAAATAAAAGGGGGGCTTTTGGCAGTTACAAAAGACTAAAGACGGAAGATGCCCTAGAGGAGTATAAAAAGTGCAGGGGCATACTTAAAAAAGAAATTAGGAGGGCGAGGAGGGGCCATGAAATAACACTGGCGAGCAAAATAAAGGAAAATCCTAAGATGTTTTATAAGTATATTAAGGGCAAGAGGATAACCAGGGAAAGGGTAGGGCCCATTAGGGACCAAAGTGGCAATCTGTGTGTAGAGCCAGATGATGTAGGCGGGGTTTTAAATGAATTTTTTGCATCTGTGTTCACTATGGAGAAAGACGATGCGGACATAGAAATCGGGCAAGGGGACTGTGACATACTTGAACATATCAGCATCGAGAGGGAGGAGGTGCTAGCGGTTTTAGCAGGCCAAAAAGTGGATAAATCCCCAGGCCCGGACGAGATGTATCCCAGGCTGCTGTGGGAGGCAAAGGAGGAGATTGCAGGGGCTCTGACACAAATTTTCAGAACCTCTCTGGCCACAGGGGATGTACCAGAGGACTGGAGAACAGCTAATGTAGTACCATTATACAAGAAGGGTAGCAGGGAGAAACCAGGGAATTACAGGCCAGTGAGCCTAGCATCTGCGGTAGGGAAATTATTGGAAAAAATTCTGAGGGACAAAATTAGTCTCCACTTGGAGAGGCAAGGATTAATCGGGGATAATCAGCATGGCTTTGTCTAGGGTAAATCATGTCTGACAAATCTGATTGAATTTTTCGAGGGGGTGACTAGGGGGGTGGATGAGGGAAATGCTGTGGATGTGGTTTACATGGACTTCAGTAAAGCTTTTGACAAAGTCCCGCATAGGAGACTGGTCAAGAAGGTAAGAGCCCATGGGATCCAGGGTGCCTTGGCGCGTTGGATCCTAAACTGGCTGTGTGGCAGGAGGCAGAGGGTGATGGTCGAAGGTTGCTTTTGTGACTGGAAGCCTGTGTCCAGTGGGGTACCTCAGGGATCGGTGCTGGGTCCCTTGTTGTTTGTGAGCTACATAAATGATTTGGATGAGAATGTAAAAGGCATGATCAGTAAGTTCGCAGATGACACGAAAATTGGTGGGGTGGTAAATTGCGAGGAGGAATGCCTCAGGCTACAGGACGATATAAACGGGTTGGTCAGATGGGCGGAAAAGTGGCAAATGGAATTTAACCCTGAAAAGTGCGAGGTGATGCATTTTGGACGGACAAATAAGGCAAGGGAATACACAATGAGTGGTAGGACCCTAGGAAGTACAGAGGGTCAGAGGGACCTTGGTGTACATGTACATAGATCCCTGAAGGCAGCGGAACAGGTGGATAAGGTGGTTAAAAAGGCATATGGGATACTTGCCTTCATTAGCCGAGGCATAGAATATAAGAGCAGGGAGGTTATGATGGAGCTGTACAAAACGCTGGTGAGGCCACAGCTGGAGTACTGTGTGCAGTTCTGGTCACCTCACTATAGGAAGGATGTGATTGCTTTGGAGAGGGTGCAGAGAAGATTCACCAGGATGTTACCTGGGATGGAGCGCCTCAGCTATGAAGAAAGACTAAACAGGCTGGGGTTGTTTTCCTTGGAGCAAAGAAGGCTGAGGGGGGACCTGATTGAGGTGTACAAAATGATGAGGGGCATAGATAGGGTAGACAAAGACGAACTTTTCCCCTTAGTAGGGGGGTCAATAACAAGGGGGCATAGATTCAGGGTAAGGGGCAGGTGATTTAGAGGGGATTTGAGGAGGAACTTTTTCACCCAGAGGGTGGTTGGAATGTGGAACTCAATGCCTAAAAGAGTGGTAGAGGCAGGAACCCTCACAACAGTCAAGAAGCATTTGGATGAGCACTTGAAATGCCATTGCATACAAGGCTATGGACCAAATGCTGGAAAATGGGATTAGACTGGACAGGGATGGATGGGCGGCACAGACACGATGGGCCGAAGGGCCTCTTTCTGTGCTGTAAAACTCTATGACTCTATGACAGTACACCCGGCTGCTCCAGGCCCGGCTGTTCCACGTCCACGGCGTCCTACAAGAGCTGCTCCGGCCAGCCCATCAGACCGCCGCACCATCTCGTCCACACCTCCTCAGCGGATTCTGGGGAAATCCACTTTTCCGCCCGTGGACAATAAATCGGGCACCTTGCCTTTAAGAAGCATGCTGTCTTTAAGGCATGACAAAGGAGCGGGTGTCGTCCTCAGTGTGTACACAAAAGCGCGGGCGTCGCCCTCATTCTGTTTTCGGGTTTAGCAGAGAGAAGAGCTGGGTCAGCCATCTCTCAAGAGAATGCAATAAAAAGCCATGTTTTCCTCAGATCGGTTCGGCCTCCATTCGTGATCTGCGGCAGCCTCAACAATATCAGCCTTTATTGCAGGGGTTAGTGTATAAGAGTTAGGGAGTCTTGCTGCAGTTAAATAGGGCCTCTTTGAGACCGCACCTGGAGTACTGTGTTTCGTTTTGTTCTCCTTCCCTAAGAAAGGATGTGCATGCCTTAGAGGCAAAGAAGTTTCAACAGATTGATTCCTGATATGACAAGTCTATCCCATGAGATGATATTGAGTAGAATGGGACTATATTCTCTGGACTTCAGAAGGATGAGAGGTGGTCTCATTGAAACGTTTAAATTCTTAGAGGGCTTGACAGGGTAGATACTGAGAGCCTGTTTCCCCTGGCTGGAGAATCTGGAACTAGGGTTCATAGTCTCAGGATAAGGGATTGGCCAATTAGGACTGAGGTGAGGAAATATTTCTTCACTCCGAGGTTTCTGAAACTTTGGAGGTTCCTACCCCAGAGGGTTGTTGGTGCTGAATCGCTGAGACTATTCAAGACGAGATTTATAGATTATTGGGCACAAAGGGAATCAAAGGATATGGGGATTGGGCAGGAAAGTGGAGTTGTTGTGTAAGTTCAGCCAGGATCTTATTGAATGGCAGAGCAGGCTCGAGGAGCCGTATGGCCCACTCCTTCTCCGATTTTTTATGTTCTTATGTTCTTACTAAAGTAATTCCATGCTTTGGAACTCTTGTCACTTTGCCAGGCTGCAGTTTAATTTAAAGTTGTTTTCCGGACTAACCCTTTCCCTATCATGTGCTACCTTATATATCGATTTCATTGTTTTTCCTGCAATTGCTGCTTCTATTTTAGGCATTGATCCTCTCGGTCTATCTATATCTGTTTCTCTCACTGTCTCTCCATCTCTTTCTCTAACTGTATCTCCATCTTTTTCTCTCATTGTCCCTACATCTGTTTCTCTCACTGTCGCTACATCTGTTTCTATCCCTGCCTCTACATCTATTTCTCTAACTGTCGCTATATCTGTTTCTCTCACTGTTTCTACATCTGATCCTTTCTCCCTCTTTTCTCTCTCGGATTCTCTCATTCCCTCTACCTCGTTTTGATCTTCCCCTCTCTATCTGCATTTCTCTCCCTGTATCTCCAGCTGTGTTTCTCGCCCTGTCTCTTCCTCAATCATTCTCGTTCTATTTATATCTATTTCTTACCCTGTCTCTCACTTAATGACAGATTTGAAAAGCATGTATGGTCACCTCACGACATGGACTGCAACGGTTCAAGAAGGCGGCACACCACTAGCTCCTCGTGGGCAGTTAGGGATGAACAACAAATGCTGGTCTTGCCAGGGTCACCCATGTCCCGCGAAGGAATAAAAAAATACACGAATGAGCCGCCAGGTGGTGCTCTGATATGTCGCCAATTTTCATTGAACTAAACGTATCCAAGTGTTTCTTTTGGATTCCATTCCCGGGAGATTACTCTCGATTAGGTGACGGTTACTGTTGTAGAGGGCGAGGGTAGTCAATACTGTGCAGCCAGTGCAAACAGCACAAGTCAGGTATATCCCGGCCCTGCCACAACCACAATCCTCAAGCCCTCCCCCGTTAATTTCATGAACTTCCCATCCAAAACGAAATGCGGCCTTTATTCGTTTTATGGGCTCTATTTGAATGTAGCAGAAATATTAACTTTAAACCAATTGATGTGCTCAGTCCCCATCAGGCGCAATAGAACTCCATCCTTTCTGTCCCCGCTGGATTCCAATCCCAGTCCCAGAGGGTGAAAGGTCAGTGTCTAAAGCACTGACCCACCCAATCCCCGGTCAGAGGGAGAGGAGACCTTCATCTCCCTCTGCCTGGGCTGATTTGAAGCCTGGTCCCGCGGCAGCACTGCATGAGTCACTGGTAACCTTGGCGGCTTTAATTCAAGAGGATAAATGAACAACCGGGCCACCAGCGGGCGTTTCAGCGCGAATACAACGTCATCACTTGCATTGTTCCTGGCCCTCTGTGAGTGCATAAGGTATACGTACCAACATACCTGATAGAACACAATATGTTTGATTGCACATCAAAATCGCCCGGAATTAAATCGAGCTTCCAGTAATATTCTTGATCCATCGAACGCAGAAGTCAGGAAAACGCAATGAATGAAATAGCAACTTTCACTTTTTTGATTTTAGGTGAGTGTTATTTGGTGAAAAGCGTTCGCCGTTAAAATATATGTCAAGTGTTTAATTTTCCATCTCTTTTGTATCGGCAGTTATCGGCGCCGAAGCTGTGATACACAAACCACAGCAAGTGTTTGCACAAGAGTGACAATCGATTGAAATCCCGTGCAATGCGACCACCAGCGGCTCTGAGCGTATATTCTGGTACAGACAACTACAGAAACGTGGCCCGAAATTTATCATATCTGCTATCAAGGGCAACAACACTGATGGACGATTCAAACTTTTCATCGACCCATCAAGAAGTTATAACATTCTCGGTATGGATAGCACCGCGGTGTCAGACGCTGGAGTGTATTACTGTGCAGTGAGGCACCGTGTTACGAAGGCTGAGCGCTCCAGTGCAATATCTGCTGCAGGTTCCTAAGAGACAATGCCCACACGGCTCTTCTGCTCTCCTGAATGTGATGACTCCTTTGTGGGATTACAGATCCACATGCTGCATTCATTCTGTGAGAAAGGGTTAATGAGACTGTTCTAAAATCTGCTACTCTTATAGTGCTATTTTATATTGTAGTAATGTAGTAACAGCCTTTGCCTGTTAAGCAGGAAAATTTAAGCCAACTTAAATTATCACTGGCTATTGAGCCAGGGCTGACAAAGCAGCAGTGTTTAGTTTAGTCACTTCAATTGCAGACGGAGACCATTCATGGAATTATCGAATCAATGAATCGTACAAACAATCGGCCCATTGTGCCAGTGCCGGCTCGATGAAAGAGCAATCCAATTACTCCCACTCCCCCGCTCTTGCACTTTAGCCAAGCAAATTTCTCCTTTTTACATTTGAAACATTGTTCACCTACCTTATTTAAGAAAATGGATACATTATCGGATTCGGAAATAGAGGCATTAATTTCAAATGCAAGTTGTGTTTTTTATGTTATAATGAATTATTAAGGTATTGTGAATGTCAACGTATTGTAAATATATTTACTGAGCAGCTTACCTCCGTATCACTGATCCCATTTCATGCTTGCTCCCCCCATTCTACTCAAACCTATTATTCACTTCCCACTTCATTCATAAAAGACGTGCCGTTTGTCTAATTTACCGCATCGTTGTGTTCAAATCCCTTAGGACCCGCTGACCGTCTTTACCTCCCTTTATATCGGCTGATGGTAGTTCTAATGGTTAGTGAGCACCTGTTTTGATGGGAGCCTCCGGCACTGATAGCAGTACAATATTAACTTCACTGCCGCCACCTAACAGACAGACCCGGTTAAATGGACAAACGGGATTATTCCCCGTCCAGTTCTCAGTTGTGATGAGAACAATTTGACTCCGTTCCCTGCGCCCCTCTCTGACGGCATGAATTAGAGAACAAAGGATCTGTTAGCTGTTTGGATGAATTTGGAAAAAAAGACCCGTGTGCTGATTCGATTAATTGGAGAACACGAGAGCTGCGATCTGATTAGATGAATAGGAGAATAAAGGATCCGTGAGCTGATTGGATACCACCTCCTGACTCTGCCAGGATAGAACCAATCGGCAAAGAGACCGGATATCACTCAACGTCTTGTCAGCTCTTGACGAAAACAATTACATGTTCAAACCGTTCTGTTGAAACCCACCATCAACTCCCTGCAAACATGTTGGGTGTTACTTTTTGTTTGTTCGTCACAGCTACAGCTCTCTTAACTGGTAACGTTTACAGGTTACACAATCTTTTTCCTGCAGGTGTCACTGACATCGTTTAACTGCGTCTTTTCTCTATTTGCAATGATTATTCCGAAATCTTTATGATGTTCGTTATAATAAAAGATGATAAAAGCTGACTAAATGTATTTATAAATTTCTGCAGGAGTTAGTGGTGCAGACTCTGTCTCACAGGGGCCCGGTTACAGCAATGCAGTTTGAAGGAGACTTGCTGACAATTAACTACAGCTAGTGAACCACTGCTGCTTCCCATTCCTTACAACTGTACCGTAAGGACTCCGAAAAAAAACCCGCATTCCTAATCTACATCCCTTCCTGGGGAGATTTTTCCTGAGCAGATGGGGCGGGGGCTACATTTTCCGCATCTCTCAGCACTTCGATAAGTGAGGGCAATTTCACCAGCGGTGGCGTGCGGCTGTCTGACAGCGCGGTGTATCACTGCCGGCTGTGAGACAGAGTGACACGAACCAGAGGGAGCCCCGTACAAAAACACTAACGGAATGTGACAAGAACGGGTGGATAGCGGGCAGTGTGGGTAGAAACGGGGACTGTCAGTACTTCTCACAGGAGAGTCTCCGTGAAAAAACAGGCAAATAGATAGCTGTCCAACTAACAATACAGCACTAGAATAAAGGTTAATATACATATTATTAATCTGGCTGTTAATTTCATAATAAGTTGTTTGATTGGACAATGCTTCCAATCCATGTAATGGACACCTCAACTCTCAATCTTTTTGAAACAAATATAAAACCAGTTCTCATTCTGTGTCAGAATCGCACTCAGACCTGCCGCTCCAGTCGGCACGAAATGAACTGAATGCAGGGGACACAGTCAATAACGATTTAAGAAACCATGGATTCAATAACCGTCAGAACAACGAGGTTTCCCCTGAACTGTGACCTCGTGAGACTCAGGTCCCAAACGCGACGGCTGCCCGTGGGGCTGACAGTACTAGGACACATAAAGGGTAGCACCGCTTGTTGTCAATATTGTAGCATTTTGCCTCCTACTGATGTCAGGCCTACAATTCCCCGTTTTTTCTCTTCCTCCTTTCTTAAACAGCCGATGAACAAACATTAATCGACTAATAATCAGCAGGACAGAGGTGGTGTGTCCTATGCACCAGACCATAAAGTCAGAAGACTGACTTTGACTGCTGACTGTGCCAATACACATAATGTGCAGCACCTCCTGTTTTCAAGATGCAGGTCAGTGTGACATCACTTTCCTCGTCAAGCGTCATTTCAGGAAGCGGCTGTTGCACTGTGTCTTGGTGGTTTCATTCTGACACAAAATAACTGCAATTGTGATTATCATCCCCATCATCACTTGACCAATAATAACACCTGGTTTCCAGCAGTCAGAGGCAGAATTGATTTTTAGTGGGAAGGATAAACTTACTGAGAAGTGATATAACGATGAGTAGCGGTGCGAGAAGTTTCAGCATGACGTTCGCTGAGTCTCTGCAGTCCGGGAAACCTCTGCCGGACCAGAAAAACAGATCCTCCCCCACTACATTGCTGATCCAAACAATGGCAAACAGGGAACAGAGGCAACAATCTCTCCAATAACACAGGGCTGGCAAGGCGGGTCAGAGCGAGAGCAGCAAACGGAAGTTGTGGGCGGGGTTGCCTCAGACTCACAACTTAGCAAATTCAAGTCTGTTTCACGCCAGAAAGTGCGCGGCGCCGCTCAGCTGCACTCGCAGCTGTTGGAGCAGAAAGGGGGATGGTTGTGTCTCGAGACGTCTGTGGTCAAACTGCTTCTGCTCACTGAGCAAGTGGCTGGGAATAAATAGAGGTGGAGTGAAATGAGTCCCCTCAACAACTTATTCTAAATCGGATTGCAAAAAATCCGCCAGCAGAGGGCGACAAATTCATGCCTGCCAATTAGAAAGTCTCGTGATGCAAACACCAAAGCCAATAACGAACGAAGCCTGAGTGAGCTTTCAAACGGCGCCGTGCATTACTGCGCTCTGAGACCCAGAGCTGCACAGCTCTGTTCCCGTCCTGTACAAAAACTGCAGCACACCGCGTGTAAATAAAACAGTCTGTGGCCGGAATACCTGCCTTTGATGATCTGATCAGTACAGTTACTGTCAGGACGGAATATTCCCAACGGGCAGCTCCCGATAGCTCTGAATAGAGGAGTACGGTTTTAGATTTAATTCACTCTATCGTGAGGGATCAACAGGAGTTACCCCGCGCAGATTTAATAGGCCAATGTGCCGTGTAATGTGTGTTCAATTTCAAGTGTCCCTCTTCACTGCCGCTGTGTTTTTTTTTCATTGTCACACCTGGTAAACCAGCACAGAAGTGTGGAGCTTTGCTTAGGTTTGGGATTATGTTCAAAGGGCTCTAAACTTTCCCTTTTCTGAGTGTTGGTTTAATTTCTGTTGCTGTGTGACGCCTCACCGAGAGCAATAATTTAATTCTCCTGTAACATTCGTGTTTACACCGAGGTATTCGCTCTGTGCGGTAGAATTCCTCTGGTCGCTACTCCTAGTGACATAGTGAACGCATTCTAAAAGAATGAATGACGACTCTACTAAACTAGCGATCAGACGAGATTTCCCGCTGTGCTTAGGTTGTCGCTAACACAGGGCGATCAGCGGAACTCTTCGGCTTGTTTGTCCCCAGCAGAAGGTTAATCAAACCCGACCTCCAATTCAACCACCTCAGTCACATTACTGACTGTGAGTGAAACACACTGAACTTCTTCATCTACATTCAAATAGTTCTTATCACTTTGATGTACTTCCCTCCGGTCAAGCTGTCTTTCAGGTCAATTAGAGATCAAGCTGTATCTTTTTCTTAGTCTTTCTTGCTCTGATCAGCAGGATGCGAAGTTAATGTCTCAGTTTTCTGAAAAACACTAGTGGTTAAAGACGTGACATCAGAGCAGCTGCAGTCGGCGCTCTCAGCTCTTTCTGATTGATGTTCTTCAGGAAGTGACGTCAAACCAGCACCAACCGGCGCTCTCAACTCTTTCTGATTGATGATCTGCAGGAAGTGACATCTGACATCAGACCAGCGCCCTCGGCGCTCTCAGATCTTTCTGATTGATTTTCTGCAGGAAGTGACATCTGACCTGTCGCCTCGGCGCTCTCAGTTCTTTCTGATTGGTGTTCTGCAGGTTCCTGAGACATAGAAAGTCCCTCCAATTCCGGAGCAGCAGCAATGCGGCTCCACATTCTCGCACTGCTGTGGGTGACATTCCTTCTAGGTAAGAAGTATATAACTTTAAAAAGGAATTAATTTCTGGAGGAATACAACTGAAAGGCAGAGCGGTTACCGTAAACTTGTATCGAACCTTGGTTGGACCAGACTTGGAGAAATAGGCACAGTTTGGTCTTCATATTAAACGAAGAGCATGGAGGCATTAGAGAAGATGCAACAAAGATTCACAAGGACGATACCAGAACTCAGAGATTATAACTTCAGGAAAGACTCGACAGGCTGGGTGTCTTCACTCCAAGAAGGAACGGCTTAGGCGCGACCAGTTAGGCATCTTTAAAATTGCGAAGGTGATTGATATGTTTCCACTTGTGGTGGAGTCCAAAACTCGGCGGCAGAAATAGTAGATAATTACAAAAAATCAAATAGGAAATTCAGGAGAAAACTCTTTACCAAGGTTAGAATGTGGAAATCGCTACCACAAGGAGTCGGTGAGGCGAACAGGGTAGATGCGTTTTAGGGGAAGTTAGATAAGCGAATGAAGGAGAAAGAATTAGAAGGATATGCTGATAGGGAGAGATGAAGAAGGTTGGGTGGAGGCTCGTGTGGAGCATAAACACCGGCATAGACTAGTTGGTCGAATGACCTACTTCTGTGCAGTAAATTCTATTGAATTTTATGTAAAACTCTCTGCGCATTTTCACCGTCAGTTGGTTCAGTTTGAATCTTTAACCGATGATTTCCTCTTTCTTTAACCGTGTGTTCCAGATCTGAGCGATGGAGATTCTGTTACTCAGCGGGGGTCCTCGCTCACACAGACAGAGGGAGAAGATGCCACGGTAACCTGCAGCTATTCCGGCGATGGTTATTACTTATTCTGGTACCGCCAATACCCAAGCAGACAGCCCGAGCTTGCAGTCCGGAGGCACACGAACGGCGGTTCTGAGTATCAGGCGAATTTCGCTCAAGGCCGGTTTTATGATGTAGTCCGGCATTCAGAGAAGTTGTACCGATTGACCATCTCGGAGCTGCGGCTGACTGACACCGCGGTGTATTACTGTGCACTGAGGCTCACAGTGACGGGAACGAGCTAAAGCCTCGTACAATAACTGCCACTGGTTTCTGGGTCGCAGCTGCTGTCTATTGTGGGCTGTTTATCACAGCGGGTCAGACACTGACTCGTGAATACATTCATGTGCGCGCATACCCCGAGCAGAATCCACGTAAAACTCATATGAAACCGTTCACATCGAATGTTGATTCCGTCTCATTATTGTATTAGCTATGTGAGGTCAGCATTGGCTGCTCTTTATTTCTGTAGCTCTGGGAGCTCGCCAGTCCCATTGAGAATAAACACACCTGCGGCACTGCAACTGGTTATGTCGATGCATCGCTGCTTCGGATATAACGCACGGCATGCAGACAAATAATGATTGGTTTAATATATCAGTCTACAGTCGGCTGCGGAAGTTTCCAATAATTCTAATAAATTTAATAAACTATTCTCAATATTAAACACGCTTACACATATTAACGTTAATAATCTTCTATATTCGTAGGTTCAAGGAGGTCATAATTAGGAAAAAATTACAACATAAGAAACAGGAGCAGCAGTAGGTCATTTGGACATCGAACCTGCTCCGCCATTCAACAATATCATTGTTGATCTTCTAGCACAACTCTATCATCCCACGCTATCCCCACATCCCTTAATGCCCTTCGTTCCCCAAAGTTTATCGACCTCTGTCTTGAATATATTCAATGACTAAGCATTCACCGCTCTCGGGGTTAGAGAATTGCAAAGATTCACAAACCTTTGAGTGAAATTTCTTCTCATCTCAGTCCTAAATGTCCTACCGATCATTCTGTGACTGTGAGCCCGTGTTCTAGATTCCCCAGCCAGGGGAAATATTTGCCCCGCATTAACCCTGTCAAGCCCCTTAAGAATTTTATACGTTTAAATTAGATCACCTCTCGTTCTCCTAAATTCTAAGGAATATTGGCCAGTCTACTCAATTTCTCCTCAAAGGGCAATCCCCTCATCCCACGGAACAGTCGAATGAACCTTTGCTGCACTCCCTCTAAGGCAAATTTGTCTTTCCTTAGCTAAGGAGAACTAAACTGTACACAGTGCTCCAGGTGTGGCCTCACCAATGCCCTGTATAATTGTACTAAGACTTCTTTGCTCTTAAAATGTAACCCCTTTCTATCAAAAGCGAACATACCATTTGCATTCCAAATTGATTGTTGTACCTAAGTGTTAGCTTTCTGTGATTCATGTACAAGGACACACAGTGCAAATATTTTCTAGCTCTCCCCATTCAAAAAAAATCTGCTTTTTTGTTTTACCTCCAAAGTGGAGAACTTCACACTTCCCCACGTTGAATTCCATTTCCCATGTTCTAGACCACTCAGTCAACTGGCCTATACATTTCTGCAGCCTCTTTGTGTCCTCCTAACAGCTTACTTTCCCACAATACTTTGCATCATTAGCAAACTTGGATACGTTACACTCAGTCCCTTCGTCTAAGTCATTAAGATAGATTGTAAATAGATGAGGCCAAAGCACTGATCCTTGCGGTACCCTGCTAGTTACAGCCTGCCAACCTGAAAAGTATTGGTTATTCCTACTCTCTGTTTGCTGTACGTTAACCAAACCTCAATCCATGCTAGTGCATTGCCCCCATCCCATGAGCCCTTATTTTGTGTAATAACCTCTTGTGTGGCACCTTATCGAATGCTTTCTGAAAATCCAAATATAGTACATCCACTGGTCTCCCCTTATCCACACTACTACTTACATCTTCAGAAAACTGTAACAGATTTGTCAAACACGATTTCCCCTTCCTAAATCCATGCTGATTTCGCCTAATCATATTATGATTTTCTAAGTGTCCAAATAAAAGTCTCTAGCATTTTTCCTACAACTGATGTCAGGCTAATGGGCCAACAGTTCTCCGTTTTTTCTTTCCTCCTTTCCTATATAGCCGATGGACAAACATTAGTCGATTAATAATCTGTAGGACAGACGTGGAGCAATCTATGCACCAGACAAGATAGTCAGAAGACTGTGACTGCTGACTGTGCGGATACTCATAATGTGCAGCACCGCTTGTTTTCAAAGTGCAGGTTAGTGTGACATAACTTTCCTCCTCAAACGTCATTTCAGGATCCGGCTGTTCCACTGTCTCCTGGTGGCTCCATTCTGACATAAAATAATAGTAATAGGGATTATGATCACCATCATCACTTGATTAATAGTAACATCTGTGTTATAGCAGTCAGGGGAGAATGGGTTTTTAGTGGGAAGTAAATACTTACTGATAATTGATATAATGATGAGGAGCGGCGGGAGACGGTTTCGCATGATGGTACCTGAGTCTGTAATTCTGCAGTCCGGCAAATCAACTGTCGGTGCAGAAATACAGATCCCTGCCCCAATGCTGGTCCAACCAATGCCAAACAGGGAACAGCGGCAGCAATCTCTCCAATAACACAGGGCAGGCAAGGCGGGTCAGGGCGAGAGCAGCAAACGGAAGCTGTGGCCGGGCTGCTGCTGACTCAAACTTGAGCGAATTCAAGTCTCTTTTAACGCCAGAAAGTGCGGGGTTCCGCTCAGCTGCACTCGAAGCTGATGGAGCGGAAATTGTGATGGTTGGGGCTCTAGAAGTCAGTGGAAAAACTGCTCCAGTTCACTGAGCAAGTGACTGGGAATAAATAGAGGTGGAGGGAAATGAAAGGATTGCACAGCTTCAGGAATAATGACTGAGTTTAATCAGCTCTAATCTAGAATTTTGAAACGCCATATCTGGCACACGTTTTTTTAAATATATAATCAATACACGTTAAATCCACTCAATGACCTTATTCTAAATCGGATTGAACAAAATCCGTCAGCAGAGGGCGCCAAACTCAAGCATGGAAATTAGAAAGTCACGTGAGGCAAACACCGAAGCCAATAACGATCGAAACCTGAGTGACGTCACAATGGCGCCGGCCCCGGCAGTGTGCGGGTGCAACAAGGACTTAAGCAGACCCCTGGTTACCGCTCTCCTTCTCAATCTCTGCCTCATTCCATTTAGCGAGATTTAATCAGACATGTTTCCCATGGTACTGGCGGCTGTGATGTACAGTAAGTACATAAAAACATAAGAACATAAGAAATAGCAGCACGAATAAGCCACTTGGCCCCTCGAGCCTGCTCCGCCATTCAATAAGATCATGGCTGATTTTGGGCTCAAAGCCACTTCACCGCCCGCTCCCCATAAACCTTCACTCCCTTATCTTGCAAAAAATTATCTGTCTCCACCTTAAATGTATTTAATCACCGAGCCTTTCCAGCTCTCTGGGACAGAGAATTCCACAGATTTACGACCCTCTGAAAGAAGAAATTCCTCCTCATCTCAGTTCTAAAAGGGCGACCCTTTCTTCTAAAACACTGCCCCCGCGTTCTAGATTTCCCCACGAGGGGATACATCCCCTCTGCATCTAACTTGTCCTGCCCCTCAGTATCTTATATGTTTCAGTAAGATCACCTCTTATTCTTCTAAATTCCAATGAGTATAGGCCCAGCCTGTTCAACCTTTCCTCATAAGTCAACCCCCTCATCTCTGGAATTAACCTAGTGAATCCTCTCTGAACTGCCTCTAATGCAAATATATCCTTCCTTAAATAACGAGACCAAAACTGTACGCAGTACTCAGGTGTGGTCTCATCAATACCCTTTAAAGATGTGGCAGGACTTCCCTGCATTTATATTCCAACCCCTTAGAAACAAAATAAAAACAGAAAATGCTGGAGATGCTAAGCATGTCAGGCAGCATCTGTGAAGTGAGAAACAGAGTTGACGTTTCAGGTCGATGACCATTCATCAGAACTGGAAAAAAGCAGGGAATGGAACAGATTGTAAAGCAAGTTTAGGGGCTGGGAAATGGGGGAGGGGATGAAAGAACCAAAGGGAAGGTATGTGATAGGATAGAAGGCAGGAGAAGTAAAGAGGTATTAAGTTATTCAAGGCAAAAGCAGATGGTAATGGGACAGGTTAAGAAACAAAGGATGGCTCTAGATGAAGTGTGAATTGCGCTAGCAGAATGAAAGACAGCTGCCATGTGGGCGAGAAGAACACAAGGCTAAAACAAAAAGTGAGGATAATATATATATATATATGATAGGGGTCGAGGTTATGATCTGAAATTGTTGAACTCTATGTTGAGTCCAGACGGCTGTAAAGTGCCTAATCGAAAGATGAGGTGCTGTTCCTCGAGCTTACACTGAGCTTCCGTGGAAGAATGCAAGAGGCCGAGGACGATGTGGTCTCAGTAGGAGTGGAGGAGACCACATCGTGAGCAGCGAATACAGTATACAAGATTGCAAGAAGTACAAGTAAATCGCTGTTTCAACTGGAAAGGGTGTTTGGGGTCCTGGACAGTGGGAAGGCGGAGGTATAAGGGCATGTGTTGCATCTCCTGCGTTTGCACGGGAAGGCGCCGGGCGAAGGGGAAGGGGAAGGGGGCTGATAGAGAAGTGGACTAGGGTGTCACGGAGGTAGCTGTCCCTACGGAATGCTGAGAGCGAATGTGAGGGGAAGATGCGTTTGGTGGTGGGTCACACTGGAGGTGCTGGAAATAGCGGATGATGACCTGTTGAATGTGGAGGCTGGTGGGGTGAAAGGTGAGGACAAGTGGAACTCTATCGTGGTTCCGGGAGGGAGGGGCAGGGTGACTGCAGAAATGCGGGAAATAGAACGGACACGGTCGAGGGCCGTTTCACCACTGTAGGGGGAATCCTCGGTTGAGGAAAAGGGGAGACATGTCGGAAGCACTGGTGTAGAAGGTGGCATCGCCAGAACAGATGCGGTGGAGACGGAGAAACTGGGAGAATGAAATAGAGTCCTTACAGGAGGCGGGATGGGAGGAAGTGTAGTCCAGGTAGCTGTGGGCGTCAGTGGGCTTGTAGTGAATGTTTGTCAATAGCATATCCCCAGAGATGGAGATGGAGAAATCGAGGAAGGGAGGGGAAGAGTCGGAGATGGAACATGGGGAAGGGAAGGGTGGAAATTGGAAGCAAAGTGAATGAAACTATCTAGTTCAGGGCGAGAGCAAGAAACGGCACTGATACAATCATCAACGTACCGGAAAAAGAGGTGATGGAGGGGCGTTGGACTGGAACTAATAGTGTTCCACATATCCCACGAAAAGGCAGCCATTGCTTGGACCCGTGCAGGTACCCATAGCAACACCTTTGATTTGGAGGAAATGAGTGGAGTCAAAGGAGAAGTTGTTCAACATGAGAACAAATTCAGCCAGGCGGAGGGTGGTGGTGGATGGGAACTGGTTGGGCCTCTGTTCAAGGAAGAAGCGGCGCGCCCTCAGGCCATCCTGGTGGGGGACGGAGGTGTAGAGGGATTGTACGCCCATAGTGAAAAGGAGGCAGTTGGGGCCAGGAAACTGGAAACTGTTAAAGTGGCGGAGGGCAGAGGCAGTGGTGCGGATGTAGGTGGCAAGGGACTGGGCAACGGGAGAAAAGATCGAGTCGAGATAGGGAGAGATATGTTTCGTGGGACAAGAACAGGCTGAAACGATGGGTCTACCAGGACAGTCTTGTTTGTGGATCTTGGGAAGGAGGTAGAAGCGGGCTGTGCGGTGTTGGGGAACCAGGAGGTTGGCAGCCATGTGGGAAGATCTCCCTTTGAAATAAATGCCAACATTCCATTTGCCTTTTTGATTACTTGCTGTATCTGCTTTTTGTGCTTCATGCACAAGGACCCCCCAGGTCCCTCTGAACTGTAGCATTTTCTATTGCCTCTCCATTTAAATATTGGCCCTGAAATTAGATCGGGGGCTTGCCGCGCGTGCAAGCCCCAGATCTGCACGCACCCTGCGCACCGACATCTGAAGCCCGGGCCTGCTTGCATTTCTTTTCACTGGCCTGGTTCAGCTGTCGGCGCGCTGTGCTAACCTGATCCAGCGGCGTACTTAGTGCGATGTGCCGGCTGGGATCAGGTGAGCACTGTGCAGCCAATCAGGGGAGCGGAAACTCATTCATGAGTTTGTCAGTAAGAGCTGTCAAACGCATGGAAAGTACGGGGCCCAAAACATTATTTAAACTTTAAATAAAAATTTAAACAACATCCCAATCATTAAATTAAGTATAAATAAGTTTAAAAAAATAATTTAAACAATAATTTTTTTCTTTGAAAAAAATAATTTTTTTATAAAAGGGGTCTAAAACTAAACTTACCTTATTGTAGATTCTTTAAAATAATAAACCTGTGGAAAATAAATTTCTAAATTGCACTAAAACACCACTTACCTGTAAAAATAAATACTTACGTGTGCTTTTTACAAGCGTAAAGACCGGAGGCCTTTACACATGCGCAAATGCCCCAAAACAGAGGAAATCCAAGACGCACGCGCTGCCCCCTACAGCGCACGCGTTAGCCTCTTCACCTCTTGGGTTAGAGGAGAGGAAATGCCGGTTTTCAGCGTATGCGCTGTGCATGCTGAAAACCGGCATTTCCTCCGGCCAGACGCGTGAGTACCCCTTCCGTACTCACGCGTTTGGGGAGGAATTACTGCCCCAATAATTTGCTTTTTATTTTTCCTGCCAAAGAGTATAACCTCGCACTTCCCCACATTATACTCCAGCTGCCAAATATTTGCCCACTCACTTAGCCTGTCTATATCCCTTTGCAGGTTATTTGAGTCCTCTGCACATCTTGCTTTCCCACCCATCGTTGTACCATCCGCAAACTTCGTTACATTTCACACGGTACCGTCATCCAAATAATTAATGTAGATTGTAAATAGTTGAGACCCCAGCACAGATCCCTGTGGTTCCCCACTAATTACCGTTTGCCAACTCGAAAATGTCCCATTTAATCCCGACACTCTGCTATCTGCTAGTTAGCCAATTCTCTATCTATGCTAATATATTATCCCCAAGTACTGGATTATATTAAAAAAAACAGCGGTCAGGAGACTGATGCAAAGAGTTTGTGCAGGTAGACAGAAATATCCATATGATGGGCAGTTGGGTACTCTGGAGGTTACACACACCTCACACAAATAGACGCAAGTTTAAATCGATCCTGTTCAACCTCCTGTTCACCTGTTCCCCTAGCTTCTCAGGCGGACATTGTGCAGATCCAGCAACTCAGTCTCCGGTGACAATTGCCATGTCAGCAGGGTGTTCGGTGCAGTTAGACTGTGAATATACAACCCTGGATATTGATTACACGCAATGGTACTGACAGGACCCGGCACAGCCTATAAGCCGGATAATTAAAAAAGTAGCAGTACTGATCGGAGTCGAAATCGCAGGACAATATCTGGCAGCTATTGACGAATCTAAAACGTAAGGTTACCTCAATGTAAGCGGCCTGAGTGCGGGAGACGGGGCGGTCTATTACTGTGACTTGAGGCACAGCTTCAGCTGAAAGCAAAGTCCCTGTACACAAATCTCACCGACTATTTACAGCTCCATTGGGTCTGAATGGAAACAGTTAACCGGCCTTTCGTGAGCTGTCATCGGGTTAGCGAGTCCCCAGTCTCTCTCTCTTTACCAATAACACTGGAATATTGACTCAACTTCAAACAGCCTGCGCGAGGCGAGGTTACAGGAAACACGTTCAACCGGCAATTGTTTACAACTATATTCCAATATTACAAGCGTAACTTTGCATTCTCCTTCTTTCTTTCTGTTATTCAATTTTTGAATATAATTATCTCTCATATTCATCTATATATACATATATAAATATATATTTATGTGTGTGTGTGTGTGTGATTGAGAGTGGTAGAGACAATCACACAGAGGCGGGCACGCACACAGAATACACTGAGCAAATTCTGAGGACCAAACTGCTGCATTATCTCTCTGCACACGATTGCAAATCTTCTGTAAGACATGGTCTTCCTTTCTAAATAGGGATTCACAACATGAATGGATATTTAGCTGCAATGGAGAAAATTTAGAAGTCTATAGGGGAAGAGCAGTGCAGTGGCACAAATCAAAGAGCCGACACTGGCACGATGGGCCGAATGGCCTCCTTCTTTGCTGTATGATTTGTGGAATGAGAAGAGAAGGAAAGTTAAACAGACACTAGGGGGCGACTTTGACCTAGGAGAACGGTCGTCCTGTAGTTTCAGACTATGACCATTTGGTGGTTCCGTGGAGCGAAGTTCTGTCGCCTCTCGGACGCTATTTGCTGTTTAACATCATATTTACTCTCGTCGCGCTCTCTAAATTAACCTTAACCAACTTAAGTTGTTCAAAAATAATGAGCTTCTGACTTCCATAGAAATACCGACCAGAGAAATCTACATTGGAACATTTCGGATGTTGCCGCACACACTGACCAAAGCAATTCTCCCCGCTCGCTTATGGTGTAATAATGTCACAAACCGGTGTGGCATGTTTACAGGGTCACTTCCCTTTCTATGCCTGTCACAGGGTTCAATAGTTCAGCCTGGTTCGGTACTGGTGACAGTTTTTGCTACACCAGAGAAGGGGTCGATGCTCATACTGTGATCGCGGACAGCGATATGCTTCCCTGTTTATTTCAGTGTGGTTTTGGCGCTCTCTCTGATTTGTAAGTACATGTGGAATCCGAGTTGAAAAGACAAGAATATGTGCAGTTAGTGGAGCGGATATTTGTAAATGTTCAATTTATCGACCAGCCAACAGCTTTGGCGGCGAATCCGTGCATCAAGACTATTCGACCAGAACGGTGAGTGAAGGAGAAACGTTAGCGCTGAATTGTAGTTTTAAAGCACATATAAAAATTCTGAGCTTTTCTGGTATCGGCAACTTCCCGGTCTGGCCCCAATAAACGTGTTGCTTATCACTAAATACAACACGTTCCTAGCCGACTTGGCCAAGGACCGTTTCACAGCAGAGCTGAGTGCAGAAGAGGGTAGTGTTCGGCTGACAGTATCTGCGGCGGAGCTGTCAGACGCCGCCGTGTATTACTGCGTTCTGAAACCCACAGCTGCACAGTTCTGTGCCCCTCCTGGACAAAAACTGCAGGACACCGCGTATAAATAGAACAGTCTGTGGTCGGAATACCCGCCTGTGATGGTCAGATTAGGACCAATACTGTCAGGACAGAATATCGCCACAAGGCAGCTCACAACATCTCTGAATAGAGGAGTATGGTTTTGGACTTCATTCACGCTATAATGAGGGATGAACAGGAGGAAACCCACGCAGGTTTACTAGGCCAATGTATCGTGTAATGTGTGTTCAATTTCAAGTTTCCCTGTTCACTGCCGCTGTTTTTATCATATTCACACCACTTAAACCAGAACAGAAGTGAGTAGCTTTGCATAGATATGGGACTATATTCAAAGGGCTCTAAACCTTCCTTTTACTGAGTGTTCGTTTACTTTCTGTCGGTGTGTGATGGCTCACCGAGAGCAATAACGTCATTCTGCTGTAACGTTCGTGTTTACACCGAGGTGCTCACACTGTGAGGTAGAATTACTCTGGTCATTACTTCTAGTGAAATAGTGAACGCATTCTAAAAGAATGAATGACGATTCTAATAAACTAGCGATCAGACGAGATTTCCTGCTGTGTTTGTGATGTCGCTAACACAGGGAGAACAGAGGAATTCACCCCTTGTTTGTCCCCAGCAGTTGTTTAACCCTGTCAACCAGCTCACTCTGATTACTGACAGTGAGTGAAACAAACTGAACATCTTCATCTACCTTGAAAAAGTTTTTATCACTTTGCTGCTACTTTCCTCAGGTCAAGCTGTCTCTCAGGTCAATTATAGATCGAGCTGCCTCTCGGGTCAATTAGAGATCAAGCTGTCTCTCGGGTCAATTAGAGATCAAGCTGTCTCTCGGGTCAATTAGAGAGCAAGCTGTCTCTCGGGTCAATTATAGATCAAGCTGTCTCTCGGGTCAATTAGAGATCAAGCTGTCTCTTGGGTCAATTAGCGATCAAGCTGTCTCTCAGGTCAATTAGAAATCAAGCTGCCTCTCGGGTCAATTAGAGATCAAGCTGTCTCTCCGGTCAATTCGAGGTCAAGCTGTCTCTCGGGTCAATTAGAGATCAATCTGTCTCTCGGGTCAATTATAGAGCAAACTCTCTCTCGGGTCAATTAGAGATCAAGCTGTCTCTCGGGTCAATTAGAGATCAAGCTGTCTCTCGGGTCAATTAGAGTTCAAGATGTCTCTCAGGTCCATTATAGATCAAACGGCCTCTCAGGTCAATTACAGATCAAACTGTCTCTCGGGTCAATTAGATATCAAGTTGTCTCTCAGGTCAATGAGAGATCAAGTTGTCTCTCAGGTCAATTAGAGATCAAGCTGTCTCGCAGGTCAATTAGAGATCAAGCTGTCCCTCGGGTCAATTCGAGATCAAGTTGTCTCTCAGGTCAATTAGAGGTCAAGCTGTCTTCGGGTGAATTAGATATCAGGTTGTCTCTCAGTTCAATTAGAGATCAAGCTGTCTCTTTTATCAGTCTTACTCTCTCTGATCAGCAGGATGCGACTTTCATGTTTCAGTTCTCTGAACTAAACTACACGTTAAAGACGTGACATCAGACACGCCCCAAACGGTGCGCTCAGCTCTTTCTGCTTGCTGTTCTGCAGCAAGTGATGGCAGAGCAGCACCAGGCGACGCTCTCAGCTCTTCCTATTTGAAAGTAATACAAAAGCTCCCACCAATTCCGGAGCAGCAGCAATGCGGCTCCACTTTCTCGCTGTGCTGTGGGTGACATTCATTTTCGGTAAGAATTTTATAACATTTAAAAGGGTTTCATTTTTAGAGGAATACAATTGAAAAGCGGAGCGGTTAAGTTAAACTTGTATCGAACCTTGGTTAGACCAGACTTGGAGAAATGTGCACAGTTCTGGTCTTCATATTACAGAAAGGACAGGGAGGCACTGGAGAAGATACAATAAAGATTCGCAAGGACGATACCATAACTGAGCGATTAAAACTTCAGGAAAGAATCAACAGAGAAGGGCTCTTTTCTTAAGAAAGGAACGGCTGAGGCACGACCCGATAGAGGTCTTTAAAAGCTCGAAGGAGTTTGATCGCATAAAGAATATGTATCCACTTGTAACTAGGCGGCAGAAATATTAGATAAACACAAAACAATCCAATGGTGAATTCATGAGAAACGTCTCTTCCAAGTTTAGAATGTGGAACTCGCTACCACAAGGAGTCCTTGAGGCGGACAGGATAGATGGGCTTTTGGGGAAGTTAGATAAACGCATGAAGGAGAACAGATTAGAAGTATATGCTGATAGGGAGCGATGAAAAAGGTTGGGTGGGGCTCCTGTGGAGCATAAACACCGGCATAGATCAGTTGGGACGAATGACCTACCTCTGTTCTGTAAATTCTATTGAATTTTTACGTAACATTCACTGCGCATTTTCACCGTCAGTTGGTTAACCGATGATTTCCGCTTTCTTTAACCGTGTGCTCCAGATCTGAGCGATGGAGATTCTGTTACTCAGCGGGAGTCCTTGCTCACACAACCAGAGGGAGAAGATGCCACTTTAACCTGCACCTATCCCGGCGATGGTTATTACTTATTCTGGTACCGCCAATACCCAGCCAGACAGCCCGAGTTTGCAGTCCGGAGATACACGGACGGCAGTACTGAACATAAGGCGGATTTCGCTCAAAATCGATTTTCTGATGCAGTCCAGCAGTCAGACAAGTTGTACCGATTGACCATCTCGGGGCTGCGGCTGACTGACACCGCGGTTTATTACTGCGCATTGAGGCTCACGGTGATGGGAATGAGCTGAAGCTTCGTACAATAACTGTCGCAGGTTTCTGGGTCACAGCTGCTGTCTATTGTGGGCTGTTTATCACAGCGGATTAGACAGATTCCTGTGCGCGCAGACCCCGAGCAGAATCCACATAAATCTTAT
Source organism: Somniosus microcephalus (assembly GCF_052327205.1). Classification (NCBI taxonomy): domain Eukaryota; kingdom Metazoa; phylum Chordata; class Chondrichthyes; order Squaliformes; family Somniosidae; genus Somniosus; species Somniosus microcephalus. The sequence continues at coordinate 21,197,708 of NC_140990.1, read as the reverse complement.
ATAAAACCGTTCACATCGAATACTGATTCCGTGTGATTATTGTACTAGCTGTGTGAGGCCAGCATTGGCTGTTGTTTATTTGTGTATCTCTGGGAACTCGCCAGTCGATTGAGAATAAATACACCTGCGGGTACTGGAACTGGTTATATCGATGCACCGCTGCTTCGGATATAACGCACGGCAAGCGGACAAAAAATGATTGGTTTAAAATATCAGTCTACAGTCTAGACAGATATAGGTGGGTTGCGGAAGTTCCTAATTACTCTAATAACGATAATAATCAATTCTCAATATTAAAGACACTTACACATATTAACGTTAATAATCATCTACATTCGCAGTTTCCAGGAGGTCACATTCAAGACAAACTTAGAACGTATGAAATAGGAGCAGGAATAGGTCATTTGGCCCTTCGAGCCTACTCCGCCATTCAACAAGATCATGGCTAATCGTCTACCTCAACTCCATCTTCCAGCACTTTCCCCATATCCCTTAATTCCCTTCGTCCCCCAAAATTTATCGACCTCTGTCTTAAATATACTCAACGACCGAACATCCATAGCTCTCAGTCCTAAATGTCCTACCGCTCATTCTGTGACTGTGAGCCCGTGTTCTAGATTCCCCAGCCAGGGGAAAGATTTGCCCTGCTTTAACCCTGTCAAGCCGCTTAAGAATTTTATACGTTTCTATTAGATCACCTCTCATTCTTCAAAACTCAAGAAGTATAGGCCAGTCTACTCAATCTCTCCTCATAGAGCAATCCCCTCTTCGCACGAACCAGTCCAGTGAAACTTCACTGCACTCCCTCTAAAGCAAGCATTTCTTTCCTTAGGTACGGAGACGAAAGCTGTACACAGTACTCCAGGTGTGGCCTCCCGAGTGCCCTGTTTAATTTTACGAAGACTTTACACTTGTACTCTAATCCCTTTGTAACAAAAGCTAACATATAATTTGCTTACCTAAATGCTTGCTGTACCTGAGTGTTAACTTTATGTGATTCCTTTACAACAACACCCTGGCTGCAAAGATTTCCCAGCCTCTCTCCATTCAAAAATAATATGCTATATTGTTTTTCCGAATAAAGTGGCTAACTTCACACTACCACACATTGTATTCGAATTGCCATGTTCTTGCTCACTCAGTCAACCGGTCGATATCCCGAAAATGACCATTTTATTCCTACTCTCTGTTTTCTGTCTATTAACCAATCCTCAATCCATCCATGCTAATATATTACGCCCAATACCATGTGTCCTAATTTAGTGTAATACCCTCTTGTATGGCAACTTATCGAATGTTTTTTGAAATTCCAAATACACTACATCCACTGGTACCCCCGTATCCATCCCAGTAGTTACATCTTCAAAAAACTCCAACAGATTTGTCAAACACGATTTCCCTTTCATAAAACCATGTTGACTTTGCTTAACCTTTATTATGATTTTCTAAGTCCCTAATAATAGATTCTAGCATTTTGCCTACTACTAATATCAGGATAACTATCCTACAGTTCCCCGTTTTCTTCTCTTCCTCCTTTCTTAAATAGCCGATGAACAACCATTAATCGACTAATAATTTTTAGGACAGATGTGGTTTGTTCTATGCACCAGAGAAGATAGTCAGAAGACTGTGACGGTGACTGCTAGCTGTGCCAATGCATATATTGCGCCATACCACACTTTTTGAGGTCAGACTCAAAATTCAGCGAAACCAAGTCTCCGCTTGTTTTAAAGATGCAGGTTAGTGTGACATTACTTTACTCCTCAACCGTCATTTCAGAATCCGGCTGTTCCACTGTGTCTTTTTGGGACTCCATTCTGACAGAAAGATATAGTAATACTGATTATCTTCACCATCATCACTGGACTAATAATAACACCTGTGTTGTGGCAGTGAGGGGGAGAATGGATTTTTAGTGGGAAGGAAATACATGCTGAGAAGTGATATAATGGTGAGGAGCGGCACGAGGCGTTTCCGCATGATCTTCGCTGAGCCTGTAACTCTGCAGTCCGCGAAATCCCCTGTCGAAGCTAAAATACAGATCCCTGCCCCATGCACTGCTAATCAAATCAATGCCAAACAGTGAACAGCGGCAACAACCTCTCCCATAACACAGGGCAGGCAAGGCGGATCAGAGAGAGAGCGGCAAACGGAAGCTGTGGGCGGGGCTGCCCCAGACTCAAAATTCAGCGAAACCAAGTCTCTGTTTCACGCCAAAAAAGTGCGGTATGGCGCTCAGCTGCACTCGGAGCTGACGGAGCGGACAGGGCGGGTGGTGGGTCTAGGGAATTCTGTGGTCAAACTGCTCCTGTTCACTGAGCAAGTGACTGGGAATAAATAGAGGTGGACGGAAATGAAGGGATTCCACAGCTTCAGAAATGATGACCGCGTTTAACCAGCTCCAATCTAGACTTTTGAGACACAATATCTGGCACACGTTGTTTCTGATTCTAAATGTTGAATATCACACCTTAGAAACTATAAACCAAAGAGATTTAAGCTTAAAAGGGAGAAATATTTACCAACCAATCACTTACCCGCTTTCTGGTGACGTCACACTTGGATTACTTTTTACCTCTCTCCTTCCAGACTGGAGACTGGTCTTACCTGGTCTCTGGGGACTTTTATACCCCGCTCTGCCGCTCAGGTTTCCCACCGACGCTGTGAGGCCTTACCTGGTCTCTGGGGACTTTTATACCCCGCTCTGCCGCTCAGGATTCCCGCCGACGCTGTGAGGCCTTACCTGGTCTCTGGGGACTTTTGTACCCCGCTCTGCCGCTCAGGTTTCCCGCCGACGCTGTGAGGCCTTACCTGGTCTCTGGGGACTTGTATACCCCACTCTGCCGCTCATGTTTCCCGCTGATGCTGTGAGGCCTTACCTGGTCTCTGGGGACTTTTTTACCCCGCTCTGCCGCTCAGGTTTCCCGCCGACGCTGTGAGGCCTTACCTGGTCTCTGGGGACTTTTATACCCCGCTCTGCCACTCAGGTTTCCCGCCGACGCTGTGAGGCCTTACCTGGTCTCTGGGGACTTTTATACCCCGCTCTGCCGCTCAGGTTTCCCGCCGACGCTGTGAGGCCTTACCTGGTCTCTGGGGACTTTTATACCCCGCTCTGCCGCTCAGGTTTCCCGCCGACGCTGTGAGGCCTTACCTGGTCTCTGGGGACTTTTATACCCCGCTCTGCCGCTCAGGTTTCCTGCCGACGCTGTACATGATTGCAAACGTTCTGTAGGACACGGCCTTCCTGTCTAAACAGGGCTTCACTAAAAATAATCGCTATTTAGCTGAAAAGGAGAAATTTAGTTGGCTATAGGAAGACAGCAGATCAGTGACACAAATCAAAAAGCCGACACAGGCACGATGGGCCGAATGACCCCCTTCTTTGCTGTATGATTTATGGAATGAGCAGAAAGGAAAGTTAATGAGACACTAGGGAGCGACTTTGACCCGGGAGAACAGTCGTCGCGTAGTTTCAGGCTCTGACCACTTAATGGCTCCGTGGAGCGAATTTCTGTCGTCTCTCCGTCGCTACTTGCTACATTAAAATTAAACTTACTCTCCCCGATAACGCGAAGGGCAGCTCAGTACAGTTTATGTAAAATGCCACAGCTACATGCAATGAACTAAAAAACTAAGGAAGGGCGACAATTCCCCTGTTCACTGACTTCAGCGAATGGTAAATCCTTCCACGAAGATTTCCTCTGGTCGCTCTCTCTAAATGAACCTTAATGAATTCATAATATAGAGTTTATGATTTCCCCAGGAATGCCGACCAGACGAATGTCCATAGAAACATTTCGGATGTTGCTACACAGACATCAGTGACCAGAGCAAATCTCCCCACACACTGATTGTGTGAAATTATCACAAACGGATGTGACATGGTTGCAGAGTCACTTCCCTTTCTATGCTTCTCACAGGGGTAAATAGTTCAGCCTGGTTCGATACTGCTGGCAGTTTTTGCTACAGTAGTGAAGCGGTCGAGGCTCATATTGTGACCCCCGGACAGCGGTGTGTTTCCTTGATTATGTCAGTGTAGTGTTGGCGCTCTCTCTACTGTGTAAGTATATGTGGAATCCGAATTAAAACAACACCAATAGGTCCGGTTATTGGTTCGGATATTTATAATTGTTCAATTTCTCCTCCAACGAACAGCGTTGGCGGCGAATCCGTGCATGAAGTCTATTCGACCAGGACGGTGCGGGAAGCAGAAGCGGTGACGCTGAATTGTAGTTTTACAACAGATACAAACCCTGAGCGTTTCTGGTACCGGCAGCTTCCCGGTCGAGCCCCAGTAAACGCGCAGGTTTAATACGCCAATGTACCGTGTAATGTGTGTTCTATTTCAAGTTTTCCTCTCACTGCCGCTGTGCGTTTTTCATTTCCACACCCCTTAAACCAGCACAGAAGTTTGCAGCTTTGCTCCGGTTTGGAATTATATTCAAAGGGCTCTAAACCTTCCCCTTTTCTGAGTGTTGGTTTAATTTCTGTCGGTGTGTGACGGCTCACCGAGAGCAATAATTTCATTCTACTGTAACATTCCTGTTTACACCGACGTGTCCGCTCCGTGCGGCAGAATGCCTCTGGTCGCTACTTCTAGTGACATAGTGAACGCATTCTAAAAGAATGAATGACGATTCTACTAAACTAGAGCTCAGACGAGATTTCCCGCTGTGTTTGTGATGTCGCTAACGCAGGGAGACCAGAGGAAATCATCCCCTTGTTTGTCCCCAGCAGAAGGTTCATTATACCCGACCTCCTGTGATCCACCTCAGTCTGATTGCTGACAGTGAGTGAAACAAAGTGAACATATTAATCTACATTCAAATCGTTTTTAGCACTTGGAGGCCACTTTCCTCAGGTCAAGCTGTCTCTCAGGTCAATTTATGTTCAAGCTGTCTCTTGGGTCAATTGGAGAGCAAACTGTCTCGGGTCCGTTAGAGATCAAGATGTCTCTCAGTTCAATTAAAATTAAGCTGTCTCTTTTTATCAGTATTTCTCGCTCCGATCAGCAGAATGTGTCGTTGGTGGATGACTCAGTTCTCTGTAATAAACACATACTTGTGCTTAAGGGCGAGACGTCAGACCCGCCCTCGCCGGCGCTCTCAGCGCTTTCTGATTGAAGTTCTGCAGGAAGTGCCGTCAGACCAGCCCCAGCCGGCGCTCTCAGCGCTTTCTATTTGATGCTCTGCAGGTTTCTGACACAAAAACTCCCATGAATTACGGAGCATCAGTGATGCGGCTCCCGTTCTCGCTGTGGTCTGGCTGACATTCATTTTCGGTAAGTAGTTTATAACTTCTGAAAGTGTTTCATACCTCGAGGAATACAATTGAAATCCAGAGAAGCTGTGTTAGCCTTTGGTTAGACAATACTTGTACCGTGACCAGGTCTGGTCTCCATAATATAAAAAAAATAGTGACACTGGCAAAGGTTCAACAAAATTACAAGGATGATACCATAACTGAGAATTTATAACTATCAGCAAAGACTAAGCAAGCTGGGGCTCTTTTCTTAGGAAAGAGAGGGCTGAGAGGTGACGTGATAGAGGTCTTTTAAATTATAAAGAGATTGATAGGATAGATGAAAAGAACATGTTTTTACTTGTGAGGAATTCCAAAACCAGGTGCCAGAAATGTAATATAATCACAAAAAAATCCATAGCGAATTCTGGAGAAACATCTTTACCCAGAGAGTGCTGAGAATGTGGAACTGGTTACCACAGGGAGTGGCTGAGACGAATAGCGCAGATGCATTTAACGGGAGGCAAGATAAGTACATGAGGCAGAAAGGAGCAGCAGGATATGCTGACATGGTTAGCTGAAGGGTGGGTCGGTGTACACATACGGACATTGATCAGTTGGCCGAATGACCGATTTCTGTGCTGTAAATTATTTTTAATTTTATGTAAAAGCCACTGTCAGTTGGTTCAGTTTGACCCTTTAACCGATGAATTCCGCTTTCTTTAACCGCGTGTTCTAGATCTGAGCGATGGAGATTCTGTTACACAGCGGGTGCCCTCGCTCACACTGACAGAGTGAGAAGATGACACTTTAACCTGCACCTATTCCGCCGATGGTTATTATTTATTCTGGTACCGCCAATACCCAGGCAGACAGCCGGAGTTTGCAGTCCGGAGGTAAACGGACGGCAGTTTTGAATATCAGGACGATTTCGCTCGAGGCCGTTTTTCTGATACAGTCCAGCAGTCAGACAAGTTGTACCGATTGACCATCTCGGGGCTGCGGCTGACTGACACCGCGGTGTATTACCGTGCACTGAGGCTCACAGTGATAGGAATGAGCGGAAGCCTCCTACCATAACTGCCGCAGATTTCTGGATCAGAGCTGTTGTCTATTGTGGGCTGTTTATCACAGCGGGTCAGACAATGAGTCGTGAATACATCCCTGTGCGCGCAGGCCCCGATCAGAAACCAGATAACACTTATATAAAACCGTTTACGTTGAATACTGATATCGCCTGATTATTGGATTAACTGTGTGTGGGCAGAAATGGCTGCTGTTTAATTATGTATCTCAGGGAGCTCGCCAATCCCATTGAGAATAAAGACACCTGCGGGTTACTGGAAGTGGTTCTGTCGATGCACTGTTGCTACGGATATAACATAATAAATAAGGGCCAGGAGTAGGCCATTTGGCCCAGCGAGCCAGCTCCACCATTCAATAAGATCATCTCCACTTTCCTGCACTATCCCCATATCCCTTGATGTCCTTAATATTCAGAAATTTATCGATCTCAGTCTTGAATATAATCAACGACTGAGCCTCCACAGCCCTCTGGGGTAGAGAATTCCAAAGATTCACCACCCTCTGAGTGAAGACATTTCTCCTCATCTGAGTCCTAAATGGCCGACCCCTTATTCTGAGACAGTGACCCCTGGTTCTAGACTCCCCAGCCAGGGGAATCATCCTCGCTGCATTTACCCTCTCAAGCCCTGTAAGAATGCTGTATGTTTCAATGAGATCGCCTCTCATTCTTCTAAAGTCTAGAGAATATAGGCCTAGTCTACTCAATCTCTCCTCATAGGACAATTCCCCCATCCTAGCAACCAGCCTGGTGAACCTTCGTTGCGCTGCCTCTATGGCAGTTATGTATTTCCTTCGGTAAGGAGATCAGAACTGCACACAATACTCCAGGTGTGCTCTCACCAGGGCCCTATATAATTGCAGTATGACGGCTTTACTCTTATACTCAAATGCTCTTGTAAAAAATAATAGCATACCACTTGCTTTCCTAATTGCTTGCTGTACCTGCATGTTAACTTTCAGTGATTCGTGGAAAAGGACACGCAGGTCCCTCTGAACACCAACATTTCCCAAACTCTCACCATTTAACAATACTCTGCTTTTCCATTTCCCCTACCAAACTGGATAACTTCACATTTCTCCACGTTATATTCCATTTGCCATGTTCTTGCTTACTCACTTAGCCTCTTTATATCCCATTGAAGCCTTCTCACTTCCTCCTCGCAAATTACATTAGCACCCAGATTTGTAACATCAGCAAACTTGGATATATTACATTTGGTCCCCTCATCCAGATCATTGATGTAGATTATGAATAGCTGAGGCCCAAGCACTGATCCTTGCGGTAACCCACTAGTTACAGCCTGCCAAGACGAAAATGAACCGTTTATTCCTACTCTCTGTTTTCTGTCCGTTAAACAATCCTCAATCAATGCGAGTATATTACCCCTAATCCCATGTGCCCTAATTTTCTTTAAGAACCTCTTGTGCGGCACCTTATCGAATGGGTTCTGAAAATGCAATTGCACCACATCAGCTGGTCCCCCCGAATCTATACTGCTAGTTACAACCTCAAAAATTTCTAACAGATCTGTCAAGCACGCACGGCAAACGGACAACTAGTGATTGGTTTACAATATCAGTCTACAGTGTAGACGGAGATAGGTCGGTTGGGGAAGGCTCCAATAATTCAATTAACGTTATAAAACTTTTCTCACTATTAAAGACACTTGCACATGTTAAAACTAACAATCTGCATTATAAGTAGATTCCAGTGGTAAAATTCAGGACAAAATTAGTAGCTGCAAACGAACCGGCAACAGTGAGGAGGAGACCGCGGTGACGAGGAGGACGGAGCGGCTGAGGGACATTGTGCTCCCACTGCCACTGGAAGCCACTGAATTGGCTTTCGGAACACGGCACTGTAAGAATAGCTGACGTGTCCCTACGGGGAGTAAGCATTCCATTGTAATTGTACTAGTGCCGGTTACATATGGCAAATAACATTGAATTGAATTGAATTGGTATTAACCTGTAAGAAGAGACGTAGTGTGTTCTAGGCTCCGGGCCAGATAGATAGAGGAACCGACTGAATAAAAAAGGCAAATATAGAAGATATAAGAAAAGATGAGATATTGAGGTTCAAACCGTCTAAAGAACCAAGTACAAAGACGATGCAACGTCGTGCAGACTCATTACAGAGAATTTCACAATTTACAAGATGATTTAATGGGGTAACGTGTTACCTATTAATTATGGGGTGTTGACATGTTATCATCAAGTTACTTAAACGATACTAAGACTATAACACAAAAGTTCAGAACACTTGAAAGATATAAGCTTGTGGCAGTCAAGAAGCAAGAGGTTAACGCTGCTCCCAAAAGGAACGAGTAATGTCAGTTCTATTGTATCTATTTACCTCAGCTGGTAAGATTGCTAGCAAACTGAATTTTTAACTGTGCTTTGTCTTGTACTGAAGAAAACTGGTTAATTACCACAACCGTTTTGGCACAGTCTCCGTCTGAATGTCGGAATGTGACTTGGAAACAGTACTTCACCGAACTGAAGGCAAAATTACCGGGGCGCAATCTTGATTTATTCCACTAGATAGCAACATACACCCAGGAATCACGCGTTCGAACCTGTCTGGAAACATCGATCTCTGCCCGTGTTATACGGGAGTTTACACACACAATCCACCAATAACGACTGAACTAAGGTTACTGGAGATTAGGTCAGCCAACGGCTTGTCTGGCATCTTTTTATCAGCAACACCATGATTTCCAATCTTCTCGGAGTATCAGAAATCAATCATGTTAAATTGCTGAATTCATCTGTCCAGGTAAGCCATTTCAGGTTCATTGACTTTGGGCGGAAATCGATGATTGACCAGACGGCAGTTGCAGACCAGCTGCTGGTGATTTCTTCACTTGATCTCAGGTTGAGGATAACGGTTGGATGATGTACCACACGATCTGCAAGAAAATACATGATATGGGGATTTTTGGTCGCAATCCAAACAATTTCTGCACTAGACCATGTCTATATTTATATTTCACTAGAACCTGTCTATGTTTATATTACACTAGAGCCTGTCTCTGTTTATATTAAACTCGAACATTTCTCTGTTTATAATACACTACACCCTGTCTCTGTTTATATTACACTAGGCCCTGACACTTTTTATATTACACTAGGCCCTGCCTCTGTTTATATTACACTAGGCTTTGTCTCAGCTATTGCTGCACCAGTCCTTGCCTTTGTTCATATATTACACTAAGCACTGTCTCAGTTATCTCTGCACTGGGCCATGTCTTTGTTTCCGTATCACTAGGCCCTGTATCAGTTATCAATGCACTAGACCATGTCTCTGCTTATATTACATTATGCTCTGTCTCAGTTATCACTGCACTAGACCCTGTCTTTGTTTATATAACACTAGGTCCTGTCTCTGTTTATATTAAAGTACGCCTTGCCTCTGTTTATATTGCATTACAATTCAATTCAATTCAGTTCAATTCAATTCCATTTTATTTGTCATACATGCAGCAGACATGTGTACTGCACAATGAAATGTTGATTTTTACGAGTCCTCCCAACATTGGAATAAATATGGCATAACAATGATAAAATACTAATAGAAATACAGTAATAATAAATAAAACAACAGCAATAATTAATAATAAATTATACGTTCCCGCGTCTTATGGCCTGGGGGTAGAAGCTGTTTCGAAACCTGCTGGTACGAGACCGTATGCTTTGGTAACTCTTACCGGATGGGAGCAGGATGAAGAGGTTGTCGCTGGGGTGGCTCGCATCTTTAATGATTCTCAGGGCCTTCCCCCGGCACCTCTCGGGGTAGATATCCTTGACTGCAGGTAGTTTAATTCCTATAGTATGTTGTGCAGCTTTCTCCACCATCTGTAGGGCCTTGCGGTCTGTGGCGGTGCAGTTGCCATACCAGGTAGTGATGCAGCCGGACAGGATACACTCGATGGTGCACCGGTAGAAGTTGTTGAGAATCTGGGGGGCCATTCCAAATTTCTTCAGTCTCCTGAGGAAGAACAGGCATTGGCATGCCTTCTTCGTTATGACGTCGATGTGATTTGACCACGTTAAGTCCTCCGTAATGAATACACCCAGGAATTTGAAGCTGCTGACCCTCTCCACCTCAGCCCCTTCGATGTAGATTGGGGTGTGTCCCTGCCCCTGCCGCTTCCTGAAGTCCATGATCATCTCTTTTGTTTTGCTGATGTTGAGGGAGAGGTTGTTGTACTTGCACCATTCTGCTAGAGCTCTTACCTCCTCCCTGTAGTCTGTCTCGTTGCCATCTGTGATCAGGCCTACAACGGTACTGTCATCAGCAAACTTGATGATGGAGTTGGATTTGTGCGTGGCCACGCAATCGTGAGTAAACAGAGAGTACACAAGGGGGCTGAGCTCACAACATTGGGGAGCTCCCGTGTTCAGGATCAGTGTTGAGGAGGTGTTACTGCCTATTTTCACCACCTGGGGTCTGCCTGTCAGGAAATGGTATTGAATGCTGAACTATAATCAATGAACAACATTCTCACATAGGTGTTCCTCTTATCCAGGTGTGATGAGGCAGTTGTGCAGTACAGTGACGATGGCATCATCCCTAGATCTTTTTGGGCGGTAAGCAAATTGAGTGGGTCCAGTGTGTCAGTTAGTAAGGAGTTGATGTGGGTTTTGACCAGCCTCTCAAAGCACTTCATGATGACAGAAGTGAGTGCTATGGGGCGGTAGTCGTTTAAACAGGTTACTTTTGTTTTTTGGGAGATTGGAATAACCAATGTCATCTTGAAGCAGGTGGGGACTACAGACTGGTACAGTGAACAGTTGAATATATCCGTAAACACAGCTGGCAGCTTGTCAGCACATGCTCTAAGGACACGCCCAGGGATTCCATCTGGACCGGGTGCTTTGTGGGTGTTCACTCTCTAAAAGTCTTGCTCACGTCAGCCACGAAGATTGAGAAGACCCGGTCATCCTGAGCCTCGGGCGCCCTTGTAACAGGCCAGTTGTTGTTGGCCTCAAACCGGGAGTAAAAAGTGTTAAGCTCGTCCGGGAGAGAGGCATTGCTGGGCATGACACAGCTGGGTTTCCCTTTGTAGTCCGTAATAGATTGTAGTCCACTCCACATCCTTCGCGAATCTGAGCTATGATAGTGTGATTCCACTTTATCCGTGTATTGTTTTTTTGCATTTTTGATGGTTTTTCTTAGCTCGTACTTTGATTTCTTGTACTCATCTATGTCCCCAGAGTGGAATGCGATGGACTGTACTTTCAGCATAGCACGGATATCGCCATTTACCCATGGTTTCTGGTTGGGAAATGTTCGTACAACAATTCTCGGAACAACGTCGTCTATGCACTTGTTTATGAAACTAATGACTGAATCTGTATATGTGTTGATGTCATTGTCCGAGGCATTCCGGAACATATCCCAGTCAGTGGAATCAAAAGAGTCTTGTATCATAGCGTCTGATTGATCCGACCACCGTTGTAGAGATCTCATCACAGGCGTTCCTTTTTTCAGTTTCTGCCTACAGGTGGGTAGCAGCAGGGTGGAGTCTTGATCTGATTTGCCGAAAGGAGGGCGGGCAAGGGCCTTATATCCATCCTGGAACGGAGTGTAACCGTGATCTAGTGTGTTCTTGGCTCGCGTTGGGCAGGTGATATGCTGATGGCATTTAGCCAGTACTTTCTTCAGATTGGCTTTGTTGAAATCGCCAGCCACGATGAATGCAGCCTCTGGATGGGAAGTTTCAAGCCTACTAATGGTCCCATACAGCTCGTTTAGTGCCCTATTTGCATCGGCTTGTGGTGGAATGTACACCGCTGTAATGGTCACGGATGAGAACTCTCTCAGGAGGTAGAAGGGTCGGCATTTGATCATCAGGTGTTCAAGATCGGGTGAACAAGAAGATGTAAGTAGTTCCACATCGGAACACCAAGAATTGTTGATCATAAAGCATAGTCCACCCCCTCTAATCTTCCCCGAGTCCTTTGTTCGCTCCAGCCAGTGAATGTTGAATCCCTCTGGTTGAATGGACGAAGCTGGTATCGATGGATCAAGCCAAGTCTCAGTGAAAATCAAGATGTTGCAGTTCTTAATGTTTCGCTGGAAGGTGAGCCTCCCCGTGAGTTCGTCCAGCTTATTGTCCAGTGACTCCACATTCGCCAGGAATATACTCGGAAGCGGGGGGTGGTGTTCACGTCGCCTCAGCTTCATTAATGCACCTGCTCGTCTGCCCCACTTGCGCCGTCGTTGCCTCCTGATCACAGGAATGAAGTCAGGTAAGCAGGTGCGAGGGTAGATGGTAATAGTAGCAGAATCCCAGTTCGAAAAATCGGGGGTAGGTGCTATATCTCCGGACGATCATATGTCCAGAAGTGATTGACGGTCGTAGCGGATAAGCGAAGAAACAATACTTACAAAATTGTTTAATAACAACAATAAAATAATAAATAAAGTGGAAAGTCCTGGACGAGCTCATAAAACAGCGGCTACCCTCATGAGCCATACAGGTCGGTTAAACATTAGAATATTTTTTAAAAAACAACTAAACTACTAATACGAAAGCTAGAATGCTAAATACTAATCAGTAGAATACTAAAAAGCTAACAGTATGATATATTAAAATACAATATTAAATGCATTAAATACAACATTAAAATACCAGTTGGGGAGGAGCTCGTAAAACAGCAGCCATACAGGTCTGTTAAACAGTAGAATATTTAAAAAAAAACTAAATTACTAAAACTAAAACTAGAGTGCTAAATACTACACAGTAGAATACTAAAAACTAACAGTACGATATATTAAAATACAATATTAAATACATTAAATACAACATTAAAATACCAGTTGGGGAGGAGCTCGTAAAACAGCAGCCATACAGATCGGCGCTGATGTCACAATACACGATGTCTCTGTTTGTATAATACTAGATGCTGCCTCTGTTAATATTACATCGGGCTTTTCTCCGCTATTCTGCACTAGACCATGTCTCTGTTTATATTACTCTAGACCATGTCTCTGTTTATATTACAGTAGGGCTGGTCTCAGCTATTGCTGCACTAGACCATGTCTCTGTTTTTATACTAAACTTAGTCCAGTCTCAGTTATTACCACACCAGAGCGTGCCTCCGCTTATATTGCACCGTTGTACTACTCATTTTAAATACATGTGCAGTGAGACAGAGGGAGACATTCATCAACCTGACTGTAGCCCGGTGGCTCGGACATCTCCTGATATAGCAGAGGTTTGCAACTCAAAAACCCCTTTCGCCCAGTCCAGAGCCCCTCACCTACTATGTAACATCTGTCTACATCTCAGGCACCCCCTTCCACGTATGGCAGAGTCCAAGGTAAGACGGTCTGTAGCCGGCGGCGGTGGGGGGGTGCGGTGAAGAACGGTCTTCCATGTGGCAGTATCCTGAGTGGTTCCTTCCTGAGCCTGTGTGGCAACTCTCCCGCTGGGATCCGAGTCTATGGGTTGCTACCTGGGGAAAAACGTTCAACCATTGAGTACAGACAGGCTGCTAGGGTACTGCTAGCAGCCAACACCTTCACGAGGTAGTGCCGCCTTGTACCTCCCCCTCCCCCAGCAAGGCAAAGAAAAGAGCAGACACAATTTAAAGTGAAACAGTGAACTTTTATTGCAGCATCAAAGACTTTTGAGGGTCATTTTTTGATGTAGATAGTTTATAACTTCTAAATGTTAACAAGCTATTTTCTACTTTTCAAACATTCGTAAACATGAATAGTTTAGAAAAAAATGTGTAAACAGTTTAAAGTGACTTTTTTGGTTTCTTAGTGCAATAAAGACATTCAAGATGTTAACTAGCTATTTTCAACTTTTCAAACATTCGCAAACATAAATAGTTTGGAACAAACTTTGTAAACAGTTTAAAGTGACTTTGTTTGGTTTCTTAGTGCAATAAAGACATTCAAGATGGAAACTAGCTATTTTCTAAATTTCAAACAGTTGTAAAAATATTTTTGCAAAAGTAAATGATGAAATTATTTTGAAAGCGACTACAGGCTGTAATTTTTAAACGAAAAGGTTACATATACTTTCAGTCACAAATATACATTTACATGAAAAAAACAAAGACAACATTTAACATGTAAATAAAATGAAAAATTAAACAATTGAACGATTTGCCCCCTCGCATCTGTGCCTGAGGGTCAAAGGAGGTGCATTGCGCTAAAGGTGACACCCTAACGTCTCCTGCGCTTTCCCGCTCCCCGGGACTGGAGCCCTGTGCTGCCACTTGAAAGGCCTCTGTGTGCCACCTCTTGCCCTTCAGCAATTGCCTCAGGAGAGGGTTGCTGTTGCTGCAAGGCAACCTTTGCTTGCATCACGACTGGCAGACCAGCTGGCTCCTGGGCCCGCACTGTTTCTGCACTGGGAGCAGGTAAGGGTGTTTCTGCGGGAATCAAAGTAATGGCAGCAGAATGTGATTCAAGCAACTGCAATAGTCGAACGAGTGTCTCATTAAGTGACACCAACTGCAATGCTCTCTGATTAAGTGAAATGCCAAGATAATCGATTCCCTGCCTGATGGAGACTGCAGAGTCAACATTCTTCTCAGTAAGAGAACACACCAATTGACTCAAACCTTTAATCTGTTGCACAGCAGCTTGTAAGTGCTATTCTGGTAAATGTCGTTCTTATCCTCCCACCTGCTCTGCAGCATCAAGCTGGTGTCTGTCTGTGGGACAAGAGTCATCAGTGCCTCGCACAGAGCCAGAGGGTCCAGGAGATGGTGCGGTACTGTGCAGCAACGCAGGGTCCATACACTCCTCTTCAATAGCTGACATAGCACAAGTTGCTCCTGCTCCTCCAACACCTCACTTACTGCTCCCAGTGCATCAACAACCCCTTCGCCAATGCTCTCTGCGGCCGCAGACTCAAAACACTGCTTATCCCGTGTGTGAGAAGTATGCTGTCCAAATGTGGAGAGGAAACAGTAAACATTTGCAAATGTAAAGCATGATCTGCCACATCACAGACATTCAACACACACCGAACATTTTTAAACATATAGCTGGCCAGCGCAACTCACGTTCAGGTGTAACAATCTCTGATTGTAAACCAGCCGAGGGGCGATCGCTAGTAAATCCAAACAGCTGCTGGGCCCTTTCCCCATGTTCGGTTAAATCCCTTAGCGTGACAACACCACCGCCTGTCAGTGCACGTTCTCTGGCATTGTGAGCACTTTTACTCTAAAATGAAAACAGAAAATATGAAACACCCCCCTGCATTTGAGACAGGGACACAACATGCTTTGCAGACAGGGTTTTTTTTCACTCACGAATTGAATTTTTGCAGCTCAAACCAGTGGAATCAAGATAAGCGCACAATAGATGACCCTGAGCTGGCCCCAAACCATAACATTTTATTGCAACTTCAGGTGACTGGACCAAGAACTCACTTTTCTATACTACATGCATTGAATAGCTATTAGAAACTAGTTCAGTTAAATTTAAAGAAATGTGACAGTTGACTTTTCTAATAACTGTACAAACCGTGCCAGTTCGCAATAAATCGCTAAATTTCTTGCGGCATTGTTCTGCTGTACATGGAATGGTGGAGTTTGCGCTGACAGCCTGGGCAACTTCTGACCAAGCTATCATCTGGCCTTTTCGCGGCACCCTGGACTTATCATTCCCAATGATGCGCAGGCGCTTCGCCTCCACCTCTTCCAGGAAATTGCTGAGGTCATCGTCAGTGAAATTCTGAGTTTTTTTAATGATGTGAATTGTGCTCATTCCAGCCATTTCACTTTGCTAATTAAATAAAATGAATGAAAAAAAATGCTTTCAGGGCATTTAAAACTCTTTAAATTGCTTCAAATCTCTTTAAAACTATTTAACATTCTTCCAATTCATGTAAAAGTATTTGAAATTTTCTAAAATTAGCAAAGGATTCATAAGAATCAAATTACCTACTCACCATGCTGTTTCTGTATGCACTAAGGCTTTGGAGCTTCTGAAAAAAATTGGGGGCGTGTCCTATGCTAATACGACCTCACAGGGCGGGTCTCCCTGACACTCCGCGCTGGACGCTCCGCGCAGGCTGCACTCCTGGGCGGCGTGACGTCAGACGCTGCCCGGGAGTGCTCCTCAATAAAACGGAATTCCACACGCGCCGAGAGCACAACGGCCGGTGCGCTAGGTAAGTGCAGATCGGAGGCTTTCTGGGCCAATGATTCGCATCTGCTGGAAGTGGCTATTTAGAGAATTAACAATGGGCGGGGAGAAGAAATTCCAGTGGATCTGATAAGATCCCCGCGTTGTTTCAGTTTCATCTATTTCAGTACAGGCAATAATCAAAGTCTCTTGCTTGTGGAGTTCAGACTGCAACCATGGAGGTGAAACTCTTCCTGACTCTGGTTATTTTCCTGATCACAGGTCGGTGATTATTGGAACATTCCTGCAATATTCCTCAAGTCTCATACAATGTATTGTCTTTCTGTTGCTCGGTCTAACCCGCTGTGTGCCTGCTGTTTTTTTTCAGAGATCAGTAACGGGGACTCGGTGGCCCAGTCAGAACAAGGAGTCAGATCAGAAGAGGGTGAAGATTCAGCAATAACCTGCAGTTACTCTGTATCGGGATTAGCTACATTCTATAACCTCTTCTGGGATCGCCAGTATCCCCACCCAGCCCCTCATTATCTGCTCAGAGCTGCTAATTATGGGAATAAAAAGACGGCTCTGGGCTTTGAACATTTCAGCAGAAATCTCAACTGGACACAAGGCACTTTTCACTTATCCATGAAAGGCTTGAAGGTCACAGACAGCGCCGTGTATTACTGTGCCCTGAGAGCCACAGTGAATAAGGTTCCCTCGGTCCTCATACAAAAACAGGTCGGCATCAAGGATCGACGCCTGGAAAATATCGGTGATTGACTCTCCGAGAGGTTATAGAGCAAATGAATGGGAAAATACAACCTGATCCGATCGGGTTCCAGCAAATTTATTGCTGTCAGTGTTGGGATAAATGGAATTTCTCAACCATTTTAACCCACGATCAAATTCAGACATTTCCAGCCCCAGTGTTAGCTCATACCTGACTCTGGGAAAAATAACAGGATCGATCTCTAGAAGTGAATGTCCTGGGTGTGGTGAGGATCCGCCAGGTCACATTATAAAATATATCTCACCGGCGCCGAGGGCTCTCCACTTATCATGTCCCTCTTAGTCCTGAGGCTTCGACTAGTAATGGGGCTCATTGACTGTGGTGGAAAGTGAATGTTGCCGAGGATTGAATTGATTTAGATTATGTTTCTCTTTTCACCTTAATGAGAGAGAGAGTGAGAGAGAGAGGGAAAGGAAGACACCGAGTTAAAAACAGAGAAAGACACCGAGCTAAACAGAGCGAGTGACACCGAGGCAGAAAGAGAGAGAGAGAAAGAGAGAGACAGAGACAGAGAGCTAGGCAGACAGAGAGTGAGAGACAGAGAGACAGAGAGAGAGAGAGAGACAGAGAGTCACTGACACTCTCATAGCTTGGCAAGGATAGGGCTTGTAGGGAGTCATCAGCAATTGATCCACAACTAACACTGATTGGCGCTCAGCTGGCGTCAGTTCTGAGAGATCAGCCAATCCTCTCCTTGGGAAACGCCCCTCAGTTAAATCTGCCCCTGATCTGAATTTACTCTTCAATATCAGACTAGAAGTGTCAACATATTTCAAACATTGTTATTTTCCATCGCAACCTGAACCAGACACCATGTTCTCCCCATGTTCCTTATTGGTAATAATGATCATGCTGCCCGGTGAGTCTATGTTTAAATGGTCCAGCCTTTTGACACATTCTTTATTTTGTTTGAGGAACGAGTGGCAAAGACTCGGTGTCGCAGGATCCGCCTGAATGAATGGCTCAGGAAGGACAACCCAATATACTGAACTGCAGTTACTCGGCAGCGTTCAACTCTCTTCTGGTACAGCCAGAATCCTGGGGAAGCTCCCAGATATTTACTAAAGCGATATAGTTCGGTGTCCGGAGACAAGTCTCCAGATACCCCAGACAGGTTCTCTGTGATTTGGACGAAGACAAGAAAACGGCTCCTTTAAATGTCTCCGGGCCTCCTGTCTCTGACTCTGCCGTGTATTTCTGTGCGCTGTGCGCCCCACACTGTTACAGGGGCGCAGTCAGTCCGTACATAAACCAGCAAAGGACTCTTACCTCCTCTCACTGAATCAGATCTGGGACCTGGATTGTGATCAGATAATAGAATTGAAACTCAATTATTACGACGTGTTTGGCCGAATGGCCTGTTTCTTTGCAGTAATTCTATGTAATATCCCCATTTATATCGACTGTGGGTAGTTCTCATGGTCAGTGAGCAGCTCTTTTAACGGGCCCCTCCGGTACTTATACATAACCATTTCCCTTCACTGCCCCCACCGCACGTACTGCCCCTGTTAAAGGGCCGACATTAGGTTTAATCCCACTCCTGATCTCTGTTGTGATGAGAACAATTTCACTCCGTTCCCCGCTCCCCGCTGTGACGTCATAAATTGGAGAACAAAGGAGCTGTGTACTGATTGGACGAATTGGTGAGAAAAGGACACGTATGCCGACTGGATGAATTGGAGAACAACGGACCCCCTGAGTCACTTGTTGACTCTGTCAGGAATGAACCAATCGGCAGAGAGACCTGATATTGCTCAATATCTTCCAAGCTCTTGACTAAAACAATTACAGGTTCAAACCGTTCTGTTCAAATCCGCCGTCAACTCGCTGCAAACATGTTAGGTGTGACATTTTCTCAGTCGCCACAGCTGCAGCTCTATTAACCGGTAAGTTCACAAGTTACACAAACTTCCTCTTGCAGGTGTCGCTAACACAGAGAGTCTTTTAACTGTGTGTCTCTATACTTACAATGTATTCCGTCACCCTTATTATATTACTTATAATGAAATGACAGTAAGAGCTTACAGTTCTGTATTTCTACATTTTTGCAGGTGTCAGTGGTGCGGACTCAGTCTCACAGGGGCCGGTTACAGCGAGGCAGTTTGAAAGAGACTCAGTGACCATCAATTACAATTATTCGACCACTGCTGTTTCCTAATCCTCACAGCTGCACCGTGAGGATCGAGACAAGGGACCCACATTTTTGATCTACATCCCTTCTGCTGGGGATGTTTCCAAAGCAGAGGGTGTGGGGGCTCGATTTTCCGCATCTCTCAAGACTTCGAAAAGTGAGGGTAATTTCACCATCGGCGGCCTGCGGCTGTCTGACAGCGCGGTGTATCACTGCGGGCTGAGAGACACAGTGACAGGAACCAGAGGGAGCCCCGTACAAACACACTGCCGGAATGTGACAAGGTCATGGGATAGCGGGCAGTGTGGGGAGAAAAAGGACTTTCTAAACTTGTCACCAGAAGGTCCTGATTTAATATACCCTCAAATAAACATAAAACCGAGGGAAACTGATAGGCATTGGGGAAAGTTTGCTCTGGTGCTTGTAGACTGAATACACCCTAAACATGGCGAAAAGTTGTGATTAGAGAATTGACACCATTTCATAAGTTAAAGATATTGCGGCAGAAACACTGTCCAAACAATTTGACATTGTGTTCCAGACGTTCAAGGAGCTGTACAAACCAGGCAATTCCAGCGGCAGGTCTATAACACCGAGGGAACGCGCTGATTGTCTGCAGGAAGTTGGATCAAAAACTGTGTATTTACATAAAGCCTTATCCAGTGTGTTCAGATTCCCCAAAGCGTTTCTGGTGTGTGGTCAAGTAATCATTGAGTTACACATTTAGACTGATTGGTATGAGAGTAAACCATCTATCATGGTTATTTGGATTCATTGAAATTGTAAAACTTGTTTTATTCGTGTTACTAACATCACCTTTGCTATCAAGCACAATTTCTTTCTTTTTTAAGCTATAAATGCCAGGCTACCGCGAAATTCATCTTCCTTATTTTTATCAGGTGTTTTCGTGAGAAGAGACGATCCCGGAGCACCAAGTGCAATGTTTGGGTCACCCACCAAGGGGCGGCAGGACCCCAGCCGTTCCCTTCAGTGATGTCCCAGCCCTCCATGACCGCAGCGCCTTTGTTTGCTGCATCAAATCATTGAAGTTAGTCAACTGAATATGACCAACGAGTTGGCTGTCGGGACTTCCTGCAATAGAAAAGAAGTATTGTGAAAGTCAAACAGAGGACCCGTCAAGTCACCAAATTGGTGCAATATTTGTTAAAAAAGCAAGATGATTACACAGTGAATTTTATATAACTTTATTGAACCACCACTGACGGTGAAGGAAGGGAAGTGGATAAAATGATCAGTGTGAGGCGATGTCACTTAAGTGTTGAATTGGCTCACAAACGTTTTTAAGTTCATTCTCCGGATGTGGGCGTCGCTGGAAAGGCTGGCATTTATTTTTCGTCTCACTTTGCCCTTTTACAAGCGACTGTCTTCCTGGATCGCTTCACAAAGCAGTTAACATTCAGTCACATCGGTATGGGACTGGAGTCACCATCAGGCCAACTGGAGAGCGGCAATAATCGCCAGCGGCACCTACAGCCCGACTCTTAGCAACGGTCCCGATTGGCTTAACATGCAGCACGTGGTTTGTCATTGAAAAATATTGCCGCAAGCTGCTCAGTGCAAATACCGGATCAGCTTCCCAGCAAAAGAGAGAGTATTGGAAATCAGCTCGACCCGGAGAAGCCCACACTGTCTGGGATTGTCGGAGATCATGGTTTTAAAATTCACCCATTTGACTACACTCAGCTGCTCAACATTTGTTAAGTTTTTAAAGGATGTTATAGTACAAACATTTGTCAAGCGCAGTTTCTTATTAAACACACAATTAAACTCTAATCAATGCTTTCAATGTTCCCACCAGATCTGAGTCAGGGAGATTCTGTGTCTCAGGATTGGTCGGCTGAAGTCCTGAATATATATCGAGGTACCTGCAGTCCTGAATATATTTCGAGTTATCTGCAGCTTTCCACTCTGTCTTGATGGAGGTACAGATAAAACGGCGGCAAACCAGTTTGAAAACATACCAATGCTCCAGGAAACCACCTTCTGTCTTGTTGCATTCAAGATTACAAACTTAAATTCATGTTTCATCCACCACCGCACCAGCATCCACAACCACCCCCCCCCCCGCCCCCCGCCGCCGACACCAAAAATACAGAAGCGAAGTTAACAATTTTTTTCCCCACCCGGCTTGTACAAAATCCCTACATTTTTCTCACGCAAATTGTAAGCTGAAATCTGGAATTGTCAACCCCGAAGGCTGTGGATGCTGGGGGGCAATTGGAGCTTCCAGGGCTGAGGTAGATTGAGTTTTGTTGGGTAAGTGTATCGAGGGATATGGAGCAATGGCGGATAAATGGGGTTGAGGTACAGATCAGCCTTGATCCAATTGAATTGCGGAACAGGCTCAATGGGCCGAATTGCCTCCTCCTGTTCCTATGGAAGGGTATCGAGGAATCTGAAGCAAAGCAAGTAAGTTGAGGAAGAGATCAGCCATGATCTGATTGAATGACGGAACAGGTTTAGGGGTCCGAGTTGCCTCCTCTTATTCCTATCTACCAGCTGTGGCGGGGGTGGGGGGCGGTCATGATCGGTCCCAGGGCGGGGCGGTAGCGGCCGGCACTCGCCCAGTGAGCATCGCTCATCATTCAGCTGGGTTTCATTTTCAAAACTGAGGCTGGTCGCTCCTCAGGGAACGATTCTTTGTGAGTGAAACTAACGGGAGCTAAAAGGGAAAGGAGAATTCGGAACAAACACTTAGAAAGGCGGTTTGTTTATCGATATATATAAAGGGATTGATCAGGCTGTCTGTCTGTCTATCTGTCTGTCTGTCTGTCTGTCCTTCGGTGTGTCTGTCCGGCTATACACTCGAAAGTTATAGAGTGTACCTACGCGTGCGTTACGTCCAAAGAAAGCTTACCATTCCAGGACGGTCGTAAGCATATTTACTTGTCAGTCGGACAAAAATTGTTCGCGCGTTATACAAAAAACCTTCAAAATTAAACTCATTATCTGCTAACTACCATTGATTGACTGATGTCAAGGTCGACCAATCCTGTGCCGTCATGGTTGACCAATCCTACAGTTCAGTCACCTGATGGTTGGCCAATCGGTGTGTGTGTGGGCGGGACTAATCGTTTTCACCTCAGGGATCTGACAGCCATTGCTTCAACTACTTCCAGCTCAAAATCTGCTAATCCAGCTTCTAAAAAGTTAGTATCTCTTGTAAAAATAACATAAGATTTACCAAATACGTTTTATTAGCACTGTCACTTTCATCTTTCAAGGTATTAAAAGGTAGAATATTGCCCGGAAGCACATTCTCAGAGGGACAGACAGACAGACCCGAAAGCCTGGGACTCGATTTAAAATGTTGCCCGGCAGCAGATTCACAGAGGGAGACAGAGACAGGCCCGAAAGCCTGGGACTCGATTTAAACCGCCCGGCCCAAAACAGCCCTGGCAACGCGGGGCCCCCCCAGCTAGTATATATATATATATAATAACCTATACAGATTCGCTGATTGCAGCGGCAGATTTGATGCTTATCGCCACCCGCAACACCCCCTACCTACGCCACGCCCCACACCCCCAAGATGGGGGAAGATGTGAATCTCCCGCACCCAGGCCACGCCCGTCTCCACCTTGGAAAGGCTCCAGATAATAACTGGTTGGGCTTTGATGGAAATTTTCTTTTTAAATCAGTTGGCTTCACGACATTAAATATTCGCATGTGAACGTAACTGGTAGAAATAAAATCACAAACACAGGCGGATTATGAGAGCCAGATGCTGTCCCATTACCGGAGCGACCAGCAGGAAATTACTGACGCTGTCAACAACCTCTTTCTCGGAGCTGATCTGAACATCGATCCATAACTTTAAGGGAAAACAGCTGATCAGAAGCAGAAAGGACAGTTTAACCGATCGATTCATTCTGTGATCGATCTTTCGGGCCGATCGGATTCTGCAGTTTGTTTTCTCGGCCGCTCCTGCAAACAGTTGGGTGACAGTTTGTCCGAGGTTAATGTGGTTTCCTCTCGGTCTGTGTTTCAGCGCCTGACAGCGCGCTGCAGTTTGTGGTTGCATCTGCCCGCGATTCGACACAACCCCAACAGACAGGAGCTCCGCCCTACAGTCCAATGGTAATTTTTGTACGGGGCTGAGACTGCTTTCCACTATGTTACAGCTTGCCATAAACAGAGGGACAACCACTAAATATAAGAAAATAGTATATATAAATTATATGAAAGTATATTTATACACTCAGGGATATATCTGTTTATACACTGTATGGATAGATCTGTATTTTTGTGAACAAACATGAATGTTTTCCGATGCATTGGCAACATAAGATGTAACTTGTCATGCCAATAAAGCGATTTGAATTGAATTGAATTGAATTGACTGCTTTCCTTCACTGTGAGTCCCAGAGAGCGCAGTAATACACGGCAGCGTCAGTCAGCTGCAGCCCGGAGATGGTTAAACTGGTGAATTTAGTCGCGGCCTGGAGCTGAGCATAGAAACGGACTCCGAAACCTTCTCCTGTGTGTCCCAAGACCGTTTCCTGATTACAAAGTGAGGCTCCTTCTCTGCTTGGTGCCGGTACCAATGTAAATAATAGCTGCTGGCTGTGGTATTGTAGGTACGTCTTATAGTCAGCGCTTCACCTTCTCTCCTGCTGACAGAAGTCTGGGACTGAGTAACAGAATCTCCATCACTCTGATCTGTAACATGTATTCAGGAACAAGGTAAAACCGAGTATTAAAAGCTGAAATAGTATTAGCACTTTAGTTTGAAAACGACAAGATTGGATTCATCGTTACCGACAATAAACACCATAAACAAATCCCAGGCGCTGAATAGCCGCATAGCCGCTGCAGAGCCCGAACCTGTCGGTCCGGTTAAAAGTCCAATCTTGAACCGGAATAGACCCCATCAGAGGCTTCTATTGGTTCACCGTCGCTTCCTGTTCTCATTGTTTCCCTCCAGTGACGTAATCTCCAATCCACCCGCCTATATATTCAGTTGGGATTCAAATGATGGCCATGGGTCACCTGAAGGCCTTTGAGCCACAGTTTAAACTATCTGAGGATGGATTTAGTCACAGTGCGCCGAAGCTGTGGTGTGAAGAAATCTTCAGCTTTGCTGACGGTTGGGGGTTCAATTACTGGGCCCGAATCGGTCACACTGGGTGCTTGTTTAATTTCTGCCGATGTGTGACGACTCACCGAGAGCATTAGCTTCATTCTTCTGTTTCATTCTGGTTCATACTGAACTATCCACTCTGAGTGGTAGATTTCCTCTGCTCGCTATTACTACCCAAACATTTACGATTTCGCTAAAGCAACTATCCGAGGAGATTTCCACTGAGAGACCAGAGAAAATCTTCCCCTTGTGTGCCTCGAGCATGAGGTTAATCAAAACCGACTCACGTCAACCACCTCGGTCTGATTAGTGACAGTGAGTGAAATAAACTGAACATCTTCATCTGCATTCAAAGCGATATTTTGTCACCGAGATAATAACTTACAGCCATCAAGTGACCCAGACAGGCCGCTGTCCATCTTTTTGCCAGTCATCAGTCTTGTTCCCTCTATAAAGGCCTCTCACTCATCTTCCTGAATTTTGTACATACACATTACATATTTATTATTAACAAAGATAAGTATGTATTAAAATAAACAGTTTAAGCTCTAATCTACAAGTACCATCGTCAGCCGTGCCTCGGTTGTGTTTATCTAGTTTCCCCCAAATAGTGTCCAGTGTTGCGTCAAGGATTTTCCAGATGGTTTTCTTCACTTCGGATCGACCTATTGATATTCTTGTGTCCAGGCAGCTGACCGATTAAATATAATGTCTGATACAGATGTGAAATGCAGAATTGTGTAACATGTAAACATACCAGTTAAGAGAGCTGCAGCTGTGCCGAATTAATAAAAAGTAACAGCGATTTGTTTGCAGGGAGTTGATGGCGGATTTGAACAAAACGTGTTGAGTCTGAAATTGCTTTAGTCAAGAGCTGGGAAGATGTTGAGTAATATCCGGTCTCTCGGCCGGTTGGTTTATCCCTGACAGAGGCAGCAGATGACAGCAAATAAGCTCACAGCGCCTTGGTGCTCTAATTCATCCAATCAGCTCACAGCTCCTTTGTTCCCCAATTCATCCAATCAGCTCACAGCTCCTTTATTCTTCAATTCATCCAATCAGCTCACAGCTCCTTTGTTCTTCAATTCATCTAACCAGATGGCAGCTCCTTTATTCTCCAATTGATCGTATCAGCTCACAGCACCTTTGATCTCCAGGTCATCCAACCAGCTCACAGCTCCTTTGTTCTCCAGTTCATCCAATCAGCTCACACACCTTTGTTCTCCAATTGATGACATCAGAGCGGGCAGCTGGGAACTGAGTGAAATTGTTCTCCTCGCAACAGGGAACTCTACCGGAATTAAAACCAACGTTGGCCCATTCACAGGTTCAATCTGGGAGGTGGACGCATTGAAGTGTTATAGTTAATGATGTTCTCTTATCAGTGCCGGAGGCTCCCGTTAAAAGGTTTGCTCACTGACCATTAAAACCACCCACAGCAGTTTTAAAGATGGATGCAGAGGTCCCGGGAGGATTTAGGCACAGTGATGGGTAAATGAGGCAGACGCCGCCTTTGACATTAATGAAATGGAGAGTGACTGACAGGATTGAATGGGAGGGCACGAACAGTCAATGGACACAGTTATATTGGGAGGAGCTGCTTGTTAAAAATATATGCAGCATATTTTCATTCATAATATTTTAATACTTCATAATAACATTGAAAATAAAGCACAACTTTCGTTTGAAATTAATACGTCTAATTCTGGAACTATTTATTTACTCAGTTTCTTCAATAAAGTCATTGAATAATTTTCTCAGTTTGTAACTCGTCCCATACACTGAAACCAACAGTGAGCACTTACAGGAACGGTAGCAGAGTGGTTGTGTTACTGGACCAATAATCCTGGATTAATAATCTGCAGACGTGAGTTCAAATACCACCACACGGCAGCAGGGGAATTTAAATTCAGTTAATTAAACAAATGTAGTACCAGTAATGGTGACCATGAAACTACTGGATTATCGGGAAAACCCATCTTGTTCACTAATGCCCTTTAGGGAAGGGACATCTGCTGTTCTTACCCGGTCTGGCCTGTAAGTGACTCCAAACCCGCATCCAACGATCGAATAAAAAAGCGCATTTAGTTGCCACTGCCCTCTGGTGGCAACTAAATGTCCGATTCCAAGTCTTGCCTTCGCACAGTTCACAACACTGTAGGATAATTCCGCGTGGGAGAAGGAATTCTGACACTACTTAGTTTATCCGTTGGATTATCCATTTTCCCAGTTTATAACACGTTGTTCCATCTACAAGCTGATTCCACACATTTATCGCTCTGTGTCTGAAGAATTTCCTGATATCAGGCCTAAAATGACCTTTCATGTTTTGAACCCATGCCCCCAAGTTCTACTTCCGAAGTTTAAGTTAAATTATATTACAAATTAACCTTTTTACACTCTTCACAATCTGTTTAACCTCTTGGCTTCACTGTCGTCGATAACTCGGGGTGAATGAAGCGCCAGTGTTAAACTATCTCAAAATTCAGCCCTCAAACTAACGAGATCAAACCCGTTACTGAGCCTTGAAACACACCGCATTTACACTCGCAGAATCTGCTGGCAGAATCCACACGGGCTGTATTTTGTCTGCGTGGGCTGGATACTTTCAGTTAAAGGAAAAAGGGATCATTGAGAGGTAAAGTGAAGGTGGAGAGACTGTATTTACCTCTCTGTCTGTATATCTACTTAACATCCATCCATCTATTTATATTGATCTACATTTTTATTTTTATAGTTTGGTTCTGTTGTATTATGAAAATCCAGGTCCCAGATCTGATTCATTGAGAGGAGGTGAGAGTCCTTTGCTGGTTTTTCCACGGACTGACTGCGCCTGTGCAACAGTGCGGGGCTTAGCGCACAGAAATACACGGCAGAGTCAGAGACAAGCGCCCCGGAGTCATTTAAAGGAACCGTTTTCTTGTCTTGGTCCAAATCAACAGAGAACCGGTCTGGGAAATCGGGAGACATGTCTCCGGACACCGAGCTATATCGCTTCAGTTAATATCTCGGAGCTTCCCCGCGATACTGGATGTACCAGAAGAGAGTTGAGCCAGTGTACACTGCCGAGTAACTACAGTTTAGTATTATGGTCTGTCCTTCCTGAAACATTAATTCAGGCGGACCCTTTGCCACTCGTTCCTGTAAAAAATACAGAATGTGTAAAAAGCCTGGGAGTAAATAAAACCCATGGAACACACACTGACCCCTTAAACAGGTACTCACCGGACAGCACGACAATTATTATCAGTAAAGAACGTGGGGAGCCCATGTTGTCTGGTTTAGAATTCGGCAGAAAACAGCAGATCGCGTTAAATATGTTGATCTTCTAGTCTGATATTAAAGAGTAAACACAGATCACGGGCAAGATTCACTTATGGAGAAACTGAGGGGCGTTTCCCAGGGATATGATTGGCTGGTCTCTCAGAACTGATGCCAGCTGTGCACCAATCAGAGTTGTTGTGGACCAATTATTGATGTCTCCCTACAAACTCTTTCCATGCCTAGCTATGAGTGAGTCTCGCACTCGCTGTCCCCCCCTCTCTGTCGCTCTCTCTCTCGCTCTCTATGTCTCTATCACTTTGCCCTCTCTCTCTGTGTCGCTCTCGCTCTCCCTTTCTCTTTCTATCTCTCTGTGTAACTGTGTCTCTCTCTCCATCTATCTATCTATATGTTAACTGTTGTCCTTCTGTTTCCATGGGTAACCAGGAATGTTTTCTGCAGGTCTGAGTTCTGGAGACTCCGTTGAGGAGTGGCCAATCGAAACCCAATCTCTGGAAGAAACCTCAATGAACATTAATTGTAATTGTTCAACATCTCTAGCATGCTATTACCTAGAGCTTTACCCTCAGAGCCAGAACAAGACTCCCACTTTCGTAATTCAAACGCATTCCTTTGGAAAGGGTGAGGGACCTGGGAGTTAATGTGCATAGGTCCCTGAAGGTGGCAGGACATATTCAGAGAGTGGGTAGCAACGCATATGGGATCTTGGGTTTCATAAATAGAGGTATTGAGTATAAAAGTAGAGAGGCTATGCTGAATCTTTATAAAGCGCTGGGTAGGCCACAACTGGAGTATTGCGTCGAGTTCTGGTCACCACACTTTAGGAAGGATGTGAAGGCCCTTGAGAGGGTGCAGAGGAGAATTGCAGAATGATTCCCGAGATGGGGGATCTTAGCTACAAGGACAGGTTGAAGAAGCTGGATTTGTTTTCATTGGAGCAAAGGAGTTGAGGTGATTTGATTGAGGTGTACAAGATTATGACGGGTTTGGATAGGCTAGACGGGGAAGTGCTGTTCCCACTAGTTGACGGTATAAGGACTAGGGGGCACAGATTTAAGGTTCTGGGCAAGAGGTATAGGGGGGACGTGAGGGAAAACTTTTTTACGCAGCGAGTGATGATGACCTGGAACTCGCTGCCGATGTAAGTTGTGAAAGCAGAGACACTCAATGTTTTCATGGGGAGACGGGAATAAACTTGCTGGGTTACGGGGATAGAACGGGGGAATGGGACTGACTGGATTGCTCTGCAGAGAACCGGCACGGACTCGATGGGTCGAATGGCCTCCTTCTGTGCCGTTATGACTCAATGACTCTAAGTTTTTTTTATTCGTTTATGAGATGTGGGCGTCGCTGGCAAGTCCAGCATTTATTGTCCATCCCTAGTTGCCGTGGAATGTCAAGGGGCGGTGGTTAGACTTTCGTTTGTTGGCGATAGTCATTGCCTGGCACGTCTGCGGCGTGAACGTTACCTGCCACTTATCAGCCGAAGCCTGAACGTCGTCCAGGCCTTGTTGCATGCGGGCATGGACTGCTTCACTTTCTGAGGTGTTGTGATTGGCACTGCAGTCATCAGCGAATATCTCCATTTCTGAAATTATGTTGGAGAGAAGGTCATTGGTGAAGTAGCTGAAGATGGTTGGGCCCTCAGGAACTCCTGCAGCGATGTCCTGGGACTGTGATGATTGACCTTCAATCGCCACAACCATCTTCCTTTGTACTAGTGATGACTCCAACCAGCGGAGAATTCCCCCCCACTCGATTCCCATTGACTTCAGTTGAACTAGGGCTCCTTGATGCCACACTCGGTCAAATGCTGCCTTGATGTCAAGTGCAGTCACTCTCACCTCACCTCTGGAATTTAGCTCCTTTGTTCATGTTTGGACGAAGTCTTTAATGAGGTCGGGAGCTGAGTGTTCTTGGCGAAATCCAAACTGGGCATTAGTGAGCAGGTTATTGGTGAGTAAATGCCGCTTGATAGCACTGTCCATGACACCTTCCATCACTTTGCTGATGATTGAGAGTAGACTGTTGGGGCAGTAATTGGCCGGATTGGATTTGTCCTGTTTTTTGTGGCTAGGACATGCCTGGGCAGTTTTGCACATTGTCGGATAAATGCCAATGTTGTAGCTGTACTTGAACAGCTTGGCTAGAGGCACGGCTAATTCTGCAGCACAAGTTTTCTGCACGATAGCCGGTATGTTGTCAGGGCCCACAATCTTTGCTATATTCAGTGCGCTCAACCGTTTCTTGTTATCACGTGAAGTGAATCGAATTGGCTGAGGACTGGCTTCTGTGATGGTGGGGACCTCAGGAGGAGGCCGATATGGATCATCCACTCGGCACTTCTGGCTGAAGATGGTTTAAACGCTTCAGCCTTGTAGTTTGCTCCACCATGATTGAGATTGGGAATATTCATGGAGCCTCCTCCCCCCGTTAGTTGTTTAATTGCCCACCACCATTCACGACTGGATGTGGCAGGACTGCCTAGCTTTGATCTGATCCGTTGATTGTGGGATCCGTTAGCTCTGTCTATAGCATTCTGCTTCCGCTTTTTAGCGTGCATGTAGTCCTGTGTTGCAGCGTCCCCAGGTTGGCACCTCATTTTTAGGTACGCCTGGTACTGCTGCTGGCATGCTCTTCTACACTCGTTATTGAACCAGGGTTGGTCCCCTGGCTTGGTGGTAGTGGTAGAGTGAAGCATATGCCGGGCCATGAGTTTACAGATTGTGCTGGGATACAGTTCTGCTGCTGCTGATGGCCCACTTTGCCTCATGGGTGCCCAGTTTTGAGCTGCTAGAACTGTTCTGAATATATCCCATTTAACATGGTGGTAGTGCCACACAACACGCTGGAGTGTGTTCTCAGTGTGAAGACAGGACTTTGTCTCCACAATGACTGTGCGATGGACATGCTGCCAATACTGTCATGGACAGATTCATCCGCGACTGGTAGATTGGTGAGGACGAGGTCATGTAGGTTTTTCCCTCGTCTTCGTTCCCCCCACCTGTCGCAGGCCAAGACTGGCAGCTATGTCCTTCAACACTCGTCCAGCTCGGTCAGTAGTGGTGCTGCCATAGAAACATGGAAACATAGAAGATAGGAGCCGGAGTAGGCCATTTGGCCCCTCGAGCCCATTGCGCCATTCAATGCGATCATGGCTGATCATCCAAATTCAGTAGCCGGTCCCTGCTTTCTCCCCATATCCTTTGATTCCTTTAGCTAGATCCAGAGCCACTCCTGGTGATGGACATTGAAGTCCCCCACCCAGAGTACAGTCTGTGCTCTTGCTACTCTCAGTGCTTTTTCCAAGTGGTGTTAAATTTAACGACCTTTTCTCTGTCATTCTGTAAACATCCAAAAATATCGTTGTTTTCACCCTGACTGAGCTGCAGCTCGCTGACAGCGCCGTGTACTACTGTGCACTGAGTCCCACATTGAGAAGGACCTCGGGACACATTGTACAATAACCGCGTTCTGTGAGATCAGCTCAAGAAGCTGCTTTAAACTCGGCCACCAGGTGGTGCGGAAAGAGCGCCGATTCCCACAGCCGGGCACCTTACATCATTAATAATGACTGACACTTCCTCAATATAAACTAACATGAAATTCCTTTTGATCTCATATTTATGTTTATTAATGTTATACATTCCTTTACCGTTTTAAGATTTCAGAAGTTAGTGAAGTTGAAACAAGATGTGCGCCTCCAGAACCTCGGGATCGGTTGCAATTTTGCTCTCTTTCCCACCGCTAGTTTCAGCCCCTGGTTATAACACACATCACAACAAAATGTTGTTAATATTATTATTGAATTCAGTACCTCACAGGTGGATCCTACGGGTGATAACACCGCCCACAGCTTCCGTTTCCTGCCCTCGCTCTGACCCACCTTGCCTGCCCTGTGTTATTGGAGATATTGCTGCCGCTGTTCCCTGTTTGGCATTGGTTGGACCAGCAGTGAAGTGGGGTGGGGATCTGTATTTCTGCTCCGACAGAGCATTTCCCGGACTGCAGAGTTACAGTCTCAGGGAACATAATGCGGAACCATCTTGCACTGCTCCTAATAATTATATCTCTTCTCGGTAAGGAATTACTTCCCAGTAAACATCCATTCTCCCCTGGCTGCTGTAACCCAGATGTTATTATTGGGCAAATGATGATGATTATGTTGATTGAAGTGATGATGATTCTGACTATTATTAATTTACATTAGAATGGAGCCACTGAGACACAGAGGAACAGCCGGTCCCTGAAATGATGGTTGAAGAGGAAAGTAATGTCACCCTAACCAGCACCTTAAAAACAAGCGACAGAAGCCCTTATGTGTTCTGGTACAGTCAGCACCTTGGGCAGCCTCCACAGTACAAAATTCATCTTATCAGTGGGATAGAAACCGGAACCCCGACTTCACGAATCAATTTAATTCTACGTTTAATGAAACTGCTAAGATTACCGAGCTAACGATCGGCAAAGCCCTGATCTCCGACACCGCCGTGTATTTCTGTGCCATGAGACCCACACTGCTGCAGAGAAAAAGCGGATCCCGTACAAAAACCCACACTGAGATTTTCAGTCAGTGCTCACCAGAGGGCGCTCTCATGCCGATAAACAGAAGCGATAATGCAGCCTCCACAGTGAGAGTCACAGAGATTCTTAAAACGGCAAAAACACAATACTCATCATCAACAGGTGAACTCCACTGGCGGAATTATATTAGTTGGTGATTTCTACTCCCATTTATAATTTTTAAAAAAACTTCAGAAGTCCATCTGTGTCGCCTTTTGTCTTTTGACGCCCTTTCCGTGCCTGCCTAACCCTTCTGATAACCTGTCTCTACCCTTCACCCTAATCCTGCGAACTTCCTTCTTTCAGTCTTTAGTTTAACGATGGAAAACCTTTGCTGCTTCTCTGAACCGCTCCAACCCAGCTTCCAATAACCAGGAACTGCAGACAGGGCAGCGAATAAACACAGGATTTGTTACACTGTCCTCCGACATCTGAACAGTTCACAGAAGATCCAGCAGAGGGCGTCAGGTCACAGTATTCCTTTTGTGGATCAGACCTCGGAATTTTGAGTTAAATGCTGTTTCTCCAAAAGTTGTGCAAATGTTGGAATGAATTGAAGATTAATATTTGAAATCCACTTGCCACAATGGGCTGCGTCGGTACATCGAGCAATAATCATCACAAAAATACATCCACCATATCGAAGGATTGAATTCTGATACTAAGCCGTGGGCAGGACCTGTGAATTGAAGGGTGTGGAAAATGGGGAAAATAGTATGAAAATGTGAATGAAAGACACACCCTAAGATCTGAGTTCTGAAGCCATTAACTGTGGAGATCGATGTTAAAGGGGCAAAAGACACACCGAAGCCGCCTGTATTGTGTTTGTTTTTCTGCGCCATGTCCTTTTCTAATATGAGTGAAAGTTGAAAGGACAGCTTTTCACGCCCTGCTGGTGTTGCGCTCTTGTTAACGAGGACCCGCCCTACATCTCCCCCTGGGGGTTTGAACTCGCTTCCGCGCTCTGCTCCCGGGCACTTAAAGCAGATGAGCGTTAATTAGCTGGAAAGTTGCGTCGAGCAAGCTTCCACAAACAGCAATGTAATAATGACCAGATACGTTGTTTTAGTTATCTTGATTGAAGGAGAAATATTGGCCTAGACACCGGGGATAATCCCCTGCTCTTCTTCGACATAGTGCCATGGGATATTTTACGTCCACTTGAGAGAGCAGAATAGTTCTCGTTTAAGCGTCTCATCCAACAGCTAGCACCTCCGACAGTGCAGCACTCGCTCAGCACTGCACTGGAATGTCAGCCGAGGCTTGATCCCACAAACTTCTGACTCATTGGCACGTGTGCCAGCACTGAGCCACACAAGACAAAATATAACAAGATAAGACACTTTTCACACTCATTACCATTCTAAAAGCAGGATTCTTTATCAATTGGTATTTGCATCAACTGAAGCTTACACCGTAATTGCGACATTGCAGTACTGCAGCATAGCTCCCACAATATCATCGTGTTGCTGTTAATTATAGTTCTCTACAAGGGGTTAATGGAATATACTGTGAGACTAAACACAAAGATCAATAATTTCAATATTAGCAGCAAATCCCTTTCTCAAAGTAACCATTGCTCTGAGTGGGCCATCTTCGGTGCCCCATATATCATTGCAAGTCGCATGACACAGTTCAGTGTTCTGAACAAAGGTAGCTAAAAGGTATTGTCGTTTCGGGTCAGCTCCCTGCTGAACTGTGAATCGGTAGGCAAGCAAAGGGATATTTGAAATGTGAGATAGGCAGTTGTATTACACAGAGCAGAACCAATGACCAATTTGTTAATAAACCTGGTGGATATTAGGAACCTGCGGCAGCCCATCCGGGTGGTGAGGTCAAGGTTTCAGGCTCTGTCCAACACGGCCAATCATTGTGTGACGTTGTGTCGGCCATGATTCTGTGACGTACTGTCGGCCATGATTCTGTGACGTACAGGCCGTCTGTGGCCCTTAACTCGCCACTTGTCCTTTGATGCCCTTTCGCTGCCTGTGTACAATATTGTGTAGCCCTTTACACGTCTCCCCTGTTAGTTTTCCGGACCCTTTGATCGCGGCCTGTATACTGGGTTTTTTTGATCAGAGTACGTTTGTGGGTCAGAGACTGATTTTACAAAATGAACAGATGTAATGGTTGTGTTCTTTAAAAGAAGCCATAAGCACAGAGTTCCCCCAATGTCGATTCGCCTTCCGAGTGTCGCTCCATTCTATGTCACTGCACCTGGAAACTCTGAATATTAGAGACCATGAAAGCAATCATTACTTAATTGAAAGATAACTTTACAAGCAAACCACAAAAGAGGACGGTGCATGAAGCATTTGTTTAAATTACAGAGAGTTTATTATTTATGTATATTGTGTGTTTCTGCATGTATGTTGAAAGTGGCCCTGGACTGTCTCATATTGTAACCAGACACTCAGTTGCTGGACTGAGGGTGTGCTGCAGGGTCTGAGACGCCATCCTTCGATCAGAGGTTTAACCGATGTCTCCAGCCCGTTCAGGGAGATGGTAAAGAATCCCCGGCACTATTGGAATAGGAGCGGGGGATGCTCCCGGTGTCCTGGGCCCACATACAACCCTCAATAAACACCACCCAATAAAAACACATGAGCCGACCTCCCAGCTTAATAATATGAGGCAAAGGCGGGCGGTAGTCTGCCTACAGAACAACTCCCCCCTGTACAATGTGGGAGGGGCTTTCACAGCGGGCTCAGAGACACAATCAAGCGTTAGAAAACTGCAGATTATTCTTTAAACCTGTCGATTATTCACACAACACACAGCCAGATATCCGGGAACTGAACGGCCCATCAGTGATCTCCGGGACACCGCCCTGTGGAAATCAACAGGACTCCCTGAAGTATTTCAGTCCCGCTCTGAGGCACAGTCTCCCAGAACAGTCCAGGGCTGCAGCCTCCAGCTGTCCTTCATATAAACCATCAGCTCCAGGCAGCAGAACGATGCGAATTCTTCTGGTTTTCACCCTGTGTGTCTGTTTACCCCGTGAGTACCGACATTGTGTGGATTTAATGTAAAGCTGCCCGGGTCCATCCGAATTTCAGACACTGTCTGGGATTTACTCCCGTTATGTGGTACGGCTCTGATGGCCCATTAAACTCTCTCTGTTTAATTTCCAGGCTCTTTCAGTCAGTCAGTGACACAGACCCCGAAAGCGGTGACCAGGGAGAAGTGTCAGTCTCTCACCATCAACTGCGTTTTCTCTGATGGTGCTTGGGGTGATTATAATTTCCAAAATGGACATTTCTTCAGACAAGCTCAGACCGGGACAGAGTGGGAGCGGATCTCGAGCGGAGAGCGATTAGTTGTGATGACGAATAAGGCAGAAAAGACATTTTCTTTGGAAATTCGGGATGTGCGAGTTGAAGACAGCGCCACCTATTACTGTAAAGCTGGGTACCGGTGGAGAGCACACAGTGAT
Source organism: Somniosus microcephalus (assembly GCF_052327205.1). Lineage (NCBI taxonomy): Eukaryota > Metazoa > Chordata > Chondrichthyes > Squaliformes > Somniosidae > Somniosus > Somniosus microcephalus. The sequence continues at coordinate 21,161,973 of NC_140990.1, read as the reverse complement.
GGGCCTCGGCATCCCGCGATACAAAAACTCTCAATGGAGGTTGTGACAGAAACAAGTGAAGAAGCGGAGTCAATCTGCCGTTAAACCCACAGTTCCGCCTCGCACCGTCTGCCCCACAGTCTAGTTTATAATCGGATTGGATTATTGCAGTTAACACCCTGAGTTTTGTAAATGTTGAGTGTTTGCGGACGGTAACGTCTTTCCCGGAATTGGGGTCAATGAATGGCGATTAGGAATGACTGATCCCAGTTACAATTCCCGAACACCAGATGGGAACCTGTTCTAACAGCTTTAACCGGGAACCGCGGTCCCCGCCGTGTAACTAATGTCCCCCCATCTCACCGAGTCCCGGGGGATTTGATGCTGACTTGAAACACTGTGTTAACTGGAACCATCACAGTGGATGAGACCTGAGCAAATACCTGTTTACAATTGAAATATAAATTCCCCGGGCCCGGAACCAGAAATTTAGGTTTGATCTTATTATCGCTTTAATCTGGTTTTATTTCATTGTAATTCCCTGCTTTCAGTTATCTTTCTTTGCTATTTTCTGTGTTTCTATGAAGCGCCCATCTCCGGCCGGTGTTCCTGGGCCTTTTTACTGAGAGCTCAGAGTCTCAGAAAGAACAGTTTGAACCGACGGGGACAGTGGAACAAGGAATACTGTTTATTGATCCCTGGAATAATTGGGCAGCGCCGACTGTCTGGTGATGTGTGTCCGGCAGATTGAGGTGTCGGTGGTTCTTGTACCGGGGTGATTGAGAGCGGTATCACTGTGGTGGATAGTTGGAATGATTATACCTTGGATGGATCCGGGACGGTGGTGACTGTCACAGCCGGTAAGTGACTCCAAACCCTGCCGTGTTACTGACTCTCCCGTTTAATGTTTATCATCAGTTTATTATTATTATCAAAATCACCTCAAACCCCTTCAAAATCAAACGGAGCAGTTTTCTAATGGCGGGGGGGGGGCGGTTCATTGCAGTTTTAGATTGGGAAGCATAATATGAATCGGGGTCGGGTCCGGGTGTGAGTCCGGAGAGAGAAGGTGTGAGACCCCCACGGAGCAGGCATTTTGGGGGTTTCACCCCCAACTGGACCATAATTGGTTTACCGGAGACTTCGGGGGTCCCATGAATATCCCGGACACTCTCTCACTCTGACCCCCAGTTGATTTAAATGAGCGCAGATGGTCGGCACTCCGGCCTCCGTTTTCGATGTTAACTGTGACTGAGGGACCTCTCTCCGTCCCTGTGAGCGGGGCAGGTGGTCACAGAGCTCCCCCCGGGACAGGAGATGCCATTTTGAGCCGGGCAGTGTGAATGAGGTACAGGGAGAGTGAGCCCAACACTACAGCGGGCTCCGATACCTGGAGCGGCCCATCCGATACCTGCAGCGGCAGAAATACTGGAGCACAACACGGCGGGGCTTCAAATACAAGAGATCCGCTTGTAGGTCTAGATGACATTCCATTATTGGGCACACATTGACTTAAATTAGTTGTTTTTTATCTGACATTTATTGCAATTGCTTTTATAGTATCAATCAAATATTCTTCCATGTCTCACGTAAGTCGAAATGTAAAAGCTCCGAACTACAGATACTTTTCTATATTATTTATATTGTTCGATAGTCTTTACCCCGCGAGTGGTTACAATGTGGAACTCGCTGCCACAGGGAGTGTTTGTACCGTACAACATCGATACATTTAAGGGGAATCTAGATAAGTAGGTAAAAGAGAAAGGGATAGAAGGATATGTTGATGGGGTGAGATGGAGTAGGGGTGGGAGGAGGCTCGTGTGGAGCAGTAACAACGGCATGGACCGATTGGGCCGAATGGCCTGTTTCAGTGCTCTACATTCTGTGTAATTCTCTGTAATATTTAATGTTCATGCTTGAGAGATCGGATTGCAGTAATTTATCTGTTTCCCTGATTACTGTTAACTAAGCAACACTGGGCAGTGAGCGAGTGAGGGCGATTTTCTAATGTTCTTATAAAGGAGAACAGCAACACCCGAGTGAACAAGTACTGACTGGAGGGAAGCCCATTTAGAACCAGCAAGAAATCATTCACCGAAAGGGAGAGAAATATCGGACTTCACCGGCCGGGCGGGGGCGTGGTGACACCAGTCTCTGGGCCGTTCAAAGCAGAATCCAACACCGGGGCAGTGAGATTTACTGGAGGGGTGGGCTGCGATTGGGCTCTGGCCCGTTTGTCAGCTTTGGATCTGTTGCACTCCTGAGAAAAGATATCAGCAGCAATCCACACATTTCTGGAAAGTTTGAACAAGCGGAGACTATTTTCTCTGGAACAGAGAAGAAAACGAGGAGACCTGATGGAGGTGATTAAATGATGAACGGGTTCGATAGGGTTCACGTGGGGAAACTGTCCATTGTGGGTGAGTCCAGAACAAGTGGCCACAAGTATAATATAGTCACTAACAGAACAAATAAAGGCATTGGGAAGGATTTATTCACACAGAGATGCGTCAGAATGTGGAACTCGCTGCCACACGGAGCAGTTGGAGCAGATAACCTTGCGACATTTAAGGGGATATTTGAAAAATACAGGCGGGAGACAGGAATCGAGGGATACAGGGGGCAGGGTGGGAAGAGGAAATTAGAGTGGGAGGAGGCTCGTGTGGAGTATAAACACCGGCACAGACCAGTTGGGACGAATGGATTGTTCCTGTTCTGCAGATTCTGTATAATGTAAAACTCAGAGAAAACTCCGCCCGGAGAACACGGGAGAGAATCAGCCAATGGGCTGAAGGAATTGAAGTTGTCAGAGAGCCGGAAGAGCCAGTTTCCAGTGAGTAACAGTAAAACCACTGCGGAAACTGCACAGACTGAACCCAACCGACAACCGAGAGACTGTGGGACAAGTTCTCAGGCTGGCAAAATACCACAAACAGCACAAACTGAGCGACCCAGATGTAGAAATAAAATGAAACTTACTGTTAATAATGCAAAGTAAAGTGAAATGGAGCAAAAGGCGCCCCGCTGATGGAAGAAAAGAGAAAAATAGAGCGAGAGACAGACAGGAGCTCCCGTGAACTGTTAAACTGCAGTAAAAGATTGACCTTTGACCCACCGATTTTCAGTGTCAGTTTGGCTCAATCGGTGCTGATGAATCTCACTGCTTTCTGTTGGATTTTGCTGTTCACAATGATATAAGAAAGCCGGGGTACTCTCCGTCAAACATCACTGGAATGTGGTTGTCTCAGTGAGGAGGAGAATGGACTATTATTTTTTTCGGGTTTGTCTTTTACGAAGAAAAATAAAAACTGAAATTTAATAGAAATCACAAAATCATACAGCAGAGAATGAGGACATTCGGCCCACCTTGCCTGTACGGTTCGTTGAAGGAGCTTTTCAATCAGTCCCACTCGCCCCGCTCTTTCCCCATAGCCCTGGCAAATTTTCCTTTTCCAGCATTGATCCAATATCCTGTTGAAATTTACTACTAAATCTGCTCCCACCACCATTACAGGCAGTGCATTTCCAGATCATAACGGCTCACTGCGTAAATACATTTTCCTCAGCGCACCCCCGCCCTCCGTCCTCGCCGGTTCCTTTGCCAATGACAGTGAATAAAGGAGGAGCAGTCTTTAAATGAAGAATCGCTTTAGCGCGAGAGGCAGAACTATTCCTGTGATTGACAAGTGTCCCGGGTAAACAGCAGCCAAATAAATAACAATATCCCATTTTAATCCCGCAGATTCCAGTTCCCCGCTATCCCAGAGTCCGCCTCTACAAACCTCTGCTGTCGGTGACACCGTTACTTTAAGCTGCGAATATTCAGGGTTCTGTCAGTACACAGTACACTGGTACCGTCAGTCCCCAGGGCAGGCTCCGGACTACCTGCTTCAGAGACAAACTTCAGGAGAGGGGAATAAAGAAACCGCTGTCGGGGGCCGAATTTCTGCTTCTGTTGATGGTGGGCACAAAATCAGCCGGTTGAACATCGCGAAACTGCAACTGAGTGACACCGCTGTGTATTACTGTGCACTGAGTCCGCGCACAGCACAGTGATACAGAAAACGGAGAGAGCCGTACAAAAACCTGAACATGGTGGGGATTACAGAGAGACAGTGATACAAAGCACGGATAGAGTTCAGAAACGTGAACATGGTGGGGATGACAGACACACAGTGAAACAGAGCACGGAGAAATTTCACAAACCTGAACATGTTGGGGACTCCAGACACACAGTGATACAGAGCATGGAGAGAGTTCACAAACCTGAACATGGTGGGGATTACAGACACACACTGATACAGAGCACGGAGTGCGTTCACAAACCTGAACATGGTGGGAATTACGGACACATAGTGATACAGAGCACGGAGAGAGTTCACAAACCTGAAAATGGTGGGGATTACAGTCACACAGTGATACAGAGCACGGAGAGAGTTCACAAACCTGAACATGGTGGGGATTACAGACACACAGTGATAGTGAGCACGGAGAGAGTTCACACACCTGAACATGGTGGGGATTACAGGCACACAGTGATACAGAGCACGGAGAGGGTTCACAAACCTAAACATGGTGGGGATTACAGACACAGAGTGATATAGAGCACGGAGAGATTTCACAAACCTGAACATCGTGGGGATTACAGATACACAGCGCTACAGAGCACGGAGAGAGTTCACAAACCTGAACATGGTGGGGATTACTGACACACAGCGCTACAGAGCACGGAGAGAGTTCACAAACCTGAACATGGTGGCGATTACTGGCACACAGTGATAGAGAGCACGGAGTGAGATCACAAACCTGAACATGGTGGGGATTACAGACACACAGTGATACAGAGCACGGAGAGAGTTCACAAACCTGTACATGGTGGGGGTTACAGACAGACAGTCATAGTGAGCACGGAGAGAGTTCACAAACTTGAACATGGTGGGGAATACAGACACACAGTGACACAGAGCACGGAGAGAGTTCACAAACCTGAACATAGTGGGGATTACAGACACACAGTGGGACAGAGCATGGAGAGAGCTCACAAACCTGAACATGGTGGGGATTACAGACACATAGTGGTACATTGCACGGAGAGAGTTCACAAACCTAAACATCGTGGGGATTACAGACACACTGTGATACAGAGCACGGAGAGAGTTCACAAACCTGAACATGGTGGGGATTACAGACACACAGTGACACAGAGCATGGAGAGAGTTCACAAACCTGAACATGGCGAGGATTACAGACTCACAGTGATACAGAACACGGCGGGAGTTCACAGGCCTGAACATGATGAGGATTACAGACAGATTGTGATAAAGAGCACAGAGAGAATTCACAAACCTGAACATGGTGGGGATTACAGGCACACAGTGATACAGAGCACGGAGAGAGATCACAAACCTGAATATGGTGCGGATTGCAGACTCAAATTGAGAAAGAGCACGGAAAGATTTCACAAACCTGAACATGGTGGGGATTACAGACTCACAGTGATACAGAGCAAGGAAAGTGGTCACAAACCTGAACATGGTGGTGATTACAGACACACAGTGATACAGAGCACTGAGAGAATTCACAAACCTGAACATGGTGGGTGTTACAGACACACAGTGAGACAGAACACGGAGAGAGTTCACAAACCTGAACATGGTGGGGATTACAGACACACAGTGACACAGAGCACGGATAGAGTTCACAAACCTGAACAATGTGGGGATCGCAGACGTATAGTGGGATATAGCAAGGGGAGAATATACAAATATTCTCCACGAAAGCATTCTCGATGAAACTTAGAATTTGACCGCACAGAAACAATTGATTAATCCCACCAAGTCTGCAATTTCTTTTCCACTGCTCACACCCTTTATTCTTATTCATCTTTTTAGAATCTCCTATCTATTTCCCCTGTTCAAATATTTCATGCATTTATTCCACATTTTCACCTCCTTCTGTGTGAAGAATTGTTTTTCTCATGATAAAACTTTATATTTTGCCATGTCATATTTCACCCTAGATGTTACATTTATTGATCCGCCTGTTTCAACAGGGACCATTAGAGTTTCTTCTTTCCTCTTCTTTGGTTCTTGGTGTAGCTTAAAAGATATACGTGTTCGAAATTTTAAAATTAATTAGTTGCCCAGATTTGAGCTGCTAGATCTGGCACGGTGACCACATTTGCCGCAATTGTTGGCTGCTCGAGGAACTTCGGCTCAGAGTGGATGAGCTGGAGTCCGAGCTTCAGACACTGCGACACATTAGGGAGGGGAAGCTTTACCTGGACACTAAGCTCCAGGAGGAAGTCACACCCATTAGAGTAATTACTTCCCATTTGGCCCATGGTCAGGGACAGGAGTGTATGGCTATAAGCGTGGCAGGCACTGGGATCCAGGAGGTGCTGATGGAGGCGCCTCAGCCCTTGTCCTTGTCCAACAGGTACGAGATTCTTGCTCCCTGTGTGGACGAAGGCAGGGACAGCAGGGAGGTTGAGCAATCTGACCACAGCACCGTGGTGAAGGGAGCCATTCAATTGGAGGGAGTAAAAAGAAATGTTGTAATGATAGGGGACAGTATATTTAGGGGGATAGATACTGTTCTCTGCAGCCGAGAGCGAGAGTCCCGAAGGCTGTGTTGCCTGCCAGGTGCCAGGGTTAAGGACATCTCCTCTGGGCTGGAGTAGAATTTGGAGTGGGAGGGGGTAGATCCAGTTGTCATGTTCTACGTAGGTACCAATGACATAGTCAGGACAAAGAAAGAGGTTCTGCTGAGAGAGTCTGAGCAGCTAGGGGCTAAATTAAGAAAACAGAACCACAAAGATAATAATCTTTGGATTACTATCTAACCCACGAGCGAATTTGCATAGGGGAAAGAAGATCAGAGAAATGAACGACTAGCTGAAGGACTGGGGTGGAAGAAATGAGTTTCGATTTCTGGGGCACTGGCACCAGTCCTGGGATTAAAGGGAGCTGTTCCGTTTAGATGGGCATCACTTGGACCGTGCTGGGGCTAGAGTCCTGGCGAATCGAATAACCAGGGCCATTGAGGGCTTTAAACTAAATAGTGGGGTGGCGGGGGGATGGTCCAGCTGAGCGGGAATTTAAAAAGTCAATGTGAAATGAGAAAACAATAGAGCAGGATGGAGATGCGGGAAATAATAACCAGAGTGTGACAGGAAGGGGCAGAATGTTTAAAAATAAGAGTGCAGCAGAAAATGGGGCCAAAGCAACGAGCTATTTTAAAAAGAAAAAGTTAAAAGTTCTATATCTGAATGCAGGCAGCATTCCTAACAAGATAGATGAGTTGATGGCACAAATAGATACAAATGGGCATGATCTGATCGCCATTACAGAGACGTGGTCGCAAGGTGACCAGTGCTGGGAACTGAATGTTCCCGGGTATTTGACAATTCGGAAGGATAGACAGAAAGTAAAGGGAGTTGGGGTGGCTTTGTTGGTAAAGGATGGGATCAGTGCAGTGGTGAGAAGCAATACTGGTCCAGAAGATCAAGACGTGGAATCCGTTTGGGTGGAGATAAAAAATAATAATGGGAAAAAGTCTCTGGTAGGCGTAGTCTACAGGTCCCTGAACAATAGCAACACTGTTGGACAGAGCATAAAACAACAAATAATGGAGGACCGTAAAAAAGGTACGGTAATAACCATGGGTGATTTTAATCTCCATATTGGTTTGATAAATCAAATTGTCCATGGTAGCCTGGAGATGGACTTCATAGAGTGTACCAGGGATGGTTTCCTAGAACAATATGTAATGGAACCAACCAGGCAGCAGACTATCTTGGATTTGGTACCGTGTAATGAGACAGAATTAATAAATGATCTCATAGTAAAGGATCCTCTAGGAAAGAGTGATCACAGCATTGTTGAATTTCAAATTCAGTTGGAGGGTGAGAAAGTTATATCTCAAACCAGTGTCCTGATCTTAAACAAAGGCAATTACAGTGGCATGAGGGCAGAACTGGTTAAATTGGACTGGAAAAAAAAGGTAGGACAGTTGAAATGCAGTGGTGGACATTTAAGGAAATATTTCATAACTCTCATCAAAAATATATTCCAGTGAGAAAGAAAGATTTTAAGAGAAGGAAGCACCATCCATGGCTAACTAAGGAGGTAAACGATGGTATCAAATTGAAAACGAAGGCATTCAATGTTGCCAAGATTGGTGGGAGACCAGAGGATTGGGAATTTTTAAAAAGCCAGCAAAGGATTAGTAAAAAAATAATAAAGACTGAGAAGATGAATTACGAGACTAAACCAGCAAGAAAAATTAAATCAGATAGTAAGAGCTTCTACAGGTATATAAAGAGGAAGAGAGTAGCTAAAGTAAACGTTGGTCCCTTAGAGGATGAGACTGGGGAATTAACAATGGGGAAAGAGGAAATGGCAGAGACTCTGAACAAATATGTTGAATCTGTCTTCACGGTGGAAAACACTAACAACATCCCAATAATGGATAATCAAGGGGTTACATGGTGGTGGGAACTAAAGACAAAAACTATTGCTAATGAAAAAGTACTTTGTAAAATGATGGGATTAAAGAAGACAAATCTCCTGAACCAGATGGCCTGCATCCCAGGGTCTTAAAAGAAGTGGCTGCAGAGATAGTGGATGCATTGGTTGCAATATACCTAAATTCCCTGGACTCTGGAGAGGTTCCAGCGGATTGCAAAACCGCAAATGTAACAAACCTATTTAAGAAAGGAGGGAGACTGAAATCAGGAAACGATAGACCAGTTAACCTAACATCTGTCGTTGGGAAAATGCTGGAGTCCTTCATGAAGGAAGCAATAGCAGGGCATTTGGAAAATCATAATGCAGTCAAGCACAGGCAGCATGGTTTTATGAAAGCATTTACACGCACAACAAAGTCAGGCTATAAACGAATGTAGAATTAAAATGCACTTTTTACAGACACAGGCTCCAACGGTTGTACTGAATAAATAATTCCTGATACCATAGCATCTCACATTGCTCTATTCTGATCCTACACATACACTGAATCAATGTTCTTGTTGGAAACTGATATAAGTTAATTATGTTCAGAGCATTGATAGAACAAATGAATAAACAAGATTATAACTCACAACTGGACTTTTACACAGCCCCTTTGACAGTCTCCAAATAAGTAGATATCTAAAGCTATCGTTAAAGTAATCAATATCAATTAGTAAAGCTCCCTTGATATTTTATCATATTATTCCCGAGTAATAGATGGTACTAAATTGATGCAAATTCAATTAGAGTGTGACATTGAAGAAAGAAATGTCATAATTTCCAATACGGACTATAGGAGGATCATAAAGGAAGAGCAACTGTGGAGTTAGGAACAGTGATAGATTGCTGAGAGTGATTAACTTAACACAAGACATACTTTGAAAAGTAAATTAGAGAACAAACTATTACCGTAAGGAAAAGAAAATAATATATAATAGCAATATGATACCTTGGATTAATAAACGATCTGAATATATTTCCTCCTCTACGTCGCCATAGATTCTTCAGACCACATCTTGATTGAAGACTGTGAGGAAGAGAGCGGCAGCATCTGGTAAACCGCTTCCACATTCACCATCCTGTTCTTCCTGAGCATTTCCTACAGCGCTGCCGTCACTCTATTGAAGGTGAGAAGATTCAATCCAGTCACACTTGGATTTGACTGAAGCGGTTCGACAAATCTCCACAAGTTTCATTGATGAAACTCTGAGATAAAGGCCACAAACCGCTAAATCTCTGCTTCATTCTTTTATCCCTTATTTACAGGTAAAGTGAGCAGTTGAATTTCAGACGCTGTGAATTTTCCTCATCTGTTTATTAACATCCCTGTGTCCTGAAAATAAAATATGTCCTCCTGGTGATTCTCAGAGTCAAATGCCTTCAGTTAATAGACCAGAATCTGCAGCTGAGAAAATCATAACCGGGATTTCCGTCTCTCTGTTTGAAATGTGTGAGATAATCGTGGCTATAATATAAATGTATTTTAGAGCTTCACAGTTGTTTGAATATTTCGTATATAAATAATTCACTTTTCTGGTTCCTAATTCACAATTGTTCCCTTCCCTTTAATTCCAGCCCCTGTTTTCTCTCCCTGGTATCTGTTACAGTTTTACAGATAGCTGGCAGCTCAGACCGTCTGTGTTCTGGTCTCAATGTGACGCTCTGTTGTTATATTCACTTTGTGCTAATCTTTGAAGAACTTCTCTGTAAATGGTACTCCGTGAAATTGTCAATAAATCTGGAATGATATTTGGCTAATTTGGACTTTGCTGAATTCCTTTCTCCAATTCTCCTCCACACCGCCCCATTTTCCCAATCAAACTTTGTTTTATTTCCCTGACAGATATTTTTCACCCGTCCTGTCTGGTTTGTGTTTGTACCCAAGTCCCTTCGGTGAAGAAAGCCACTGCGCCACCTATTGCCCTATCAGAGTAAAAATGTAAGAAGTCAAGCAACACCAGGTGAAAGTCCAACAGCTTTATTTGAAATCGCAAGCTTTCGGAGCGCTGCTCCTTCGTCAAGTGAAGTGGAGAAATGCATAAAGACACAGCTTATATAGTCAGAGAATAATGTCAGATGCTTACAGGTAATCTTGCCAACTGCCATTTATCACACCTCGGCAGAGAGATAATCACAGCAATCAAACGTGTGAATGCTGTCCAAACAGATCAGTCAGGAAAACATTACATCAAAGAACAAGACAGAAACTCTAAGACTCAGATCTGAAAAACATGTGCAAACAGGAAAAGTCAGACCGGCGGGTGTTTAAAATTCATATTCAAACCACGCTTGGGAAATGAGGGAAAAGATGAAATGTGTTTGTTCCTCGATTACCAGTCAGAAATGCCCCCCACACAGCCCAGATGCTGAGTAGGCTCATTATCGATGTCCGCTCTGCAAAAGGGGGTTTGGATATTTGAAGACACCCGTTCTAATCCTCGCCCTCAATAATCTGCTGTCGTGTCTCAGGATGCTCTCACCTCACTTCCTGGTGTCCGCAGTGGTGCTGTGAGACAGGTAGCTGCTGAGCTGGCTGCCTGTGAATGGAAACACCCCGAACTGGGCCACAGTCAGTGTTCTTATATTGGAATGGTTCCGCTTTAAGAGACCGGGGTGGGAATGAACCCATGTCTGGTTATTGTAACCAGAAAGCAGAGGGCTATTAATGGGTTTGGTTTTTTCCGGGGTCAATTCGTTCTCTAGAAGTCCATTCGCCTTACGATCAGAACACTGACAACCTTGACTACAGTGAGCATCCCCTCACGGTTCAATGAACTAAAAATGACTGTATTTTAGCTGAATGATTTGTAGATCCGTGATATTAGAGCGATGCTATTTGCTGTTACTGAACAAACAATTGAACAGACTTAAATAATAAACTCCTGCTATAATTTAAACAGGGTTTCGAGAACAACCCCTTCTGTGGTATGCATTTAAAATTTGTTTAAATTCTATCTGGTGAGTTTTGAGCGTCTTTGTGCCAGTTCTTTAATTAATTCATTCTTTAAAGATCCATAATCTTCAAATTTTGGATTTGCAATGAGAGAATAGAGGGAGCGGCGCATCCGCGTTTTTCAACAATTTCCTGTTCATCTGCTTAAAGTGCCCAGGAGCAGAGCACGAGGAGCGGCTTCAAAGGGTGAGGCGTAGGGCGGGACCTCGTTAACAAGAGCTCAACATCAGCAGGGCGCAAAAATCTCCTTACAACTTTCACTCATGATAGAAAAGGATGTGGCGCCGAGAAATAAATACAATGCAGGCAGTTTCGGTTTGTGTTTCGCCCCTTTAACATCGATCTCCATCATCGGTACAGTTAATGGCTTCCGAAATCGGATCTCAGGCTGCGTCTTTCATTCACATTTTAATATTTCTTTCCCCATCTTCCACACCATTCCACTCATTGGCCCTGCCCACTGGTTATTATCAGAAGTCAATACTTCGAAATGAGCGATGTCTTTTTCTGACGCTTATTAACCGAAATACCGACCCAGCCCACTGGGGCAAATGTATTTCAAATATTAATCATCTTTTGATTCAGAAATTGACACAACTGTTGGAGAAACAGCATTTAACTCGCTGCTGCAGGTGCGACCCTGAATCCGACACCGGAATCACAAGGCCATTCTGGGAATTTTACGAAAAGTCCAACCGCTCAGTAGGCCGACCAGAATTGTCACAGATAAAGGAAACAAAAACCAAAGGATATGTGGGCGTACTCTTTTATTCTATTGAACGAAATATCAATGGATTGGGAATCGTTAAATGATTGGTTATCATTAATAGATGGCTAAGCGTCAATCTATTGAGAGTGCTGAAACGTTTGGGAATCATTGATTGGCCGAAAATCATCAATCGATTGCAAGCTATCAATTGCTTGAGAAAGTTTATGGTTGAGGAATTATCAATAGATTGAACCCACCAATGGATTGGGAAACATCTGTGGTTTGCAAAACACGATGAAGGCCGACAGCATTGAGAAATATAATTTGTTTAGTAATATGACGGCCTGGGAAATATCAACGGGTCCGGAAATCTCGCTCCGTCCATCTGTCGCTATTTCTGTTAGTTGGCACAGAGACAGTTTGCTACTCCTGAGTGTGGGGTATTGAACGGGAATGGGAAATGTAAACAAACCACATTAATAATCCGTCGATTATGGGAGAGCGTCTCTTATACAAGGGGGAGGGGATCAGTCAGGAATCAATCACCTCGGAGCCTTTCGCGGAAAATCACACCACCAAAAACAGTTCAATATGAACAATTAATTTGAAAGCACTTTGGGACATGAAGAAAGGGTTTGAATATATACATTTGTTCTTGAAAATTAGGTGGCTAAGAAATTTCCAAATATTCCTATAATGGCACCTCATTCCAGTCTTTATATCCCTATACAAGCTCTCCACGAATCTAATCAAGTGACACAACAAAATTACAACATTCTGAGCAATAAGAATCTGCTTTAACCTCGTGCCTTAGAGCACTGGGCCTATCAACATGTCCAAAATTGTCATTCAAATCACCAAATTCAACAACTTCACCGACTCAGCTCTCTCTGCATGATGTACCATGTCCACTCTAACCATGGCCCATGGGGTAATTACCCGTAAGCCCAATGGAGGTGCCGGTTTCGTGCATGCACGGCGCATGCGGGGGAAAGCGGCACTTCCGTTCCCCTGAAAGAAGGGGTTCAGAGGTGGAACGTGTGCGCAGGAGAGGCAACGCGTGCGCATCGAACTTACAGTTTTTTTGCAGGTTTTCCTGGGAGGATAAGTCTGCAGGTGTTACACTTAAAGAAAGGTAAGTTCATTTTTAGCCCTGTTAGAAAATGTAATCACTTTTTTCAAAAATTTAAATTATTGTTTAAAATAGTTATTTCATGAAATTTATATTTTATTTTAAAAATGTGATTTTTAAAACAATGTATTTGAAGAATTAGTGATGTTTTTGGGCTTATAGTATTTATAGATTTCACATGTCTTCCTGTCAAACTTATGAATGACGCATTCACTGCTGCCATTGTCTCTCCATGGCCCACGTGAATCCAGGGGACACATCGAACTAACTGCGCCCCTGGGATACGCAAGCACTGCGCACCGGCAGTTGAAGGAGGCCCAGGATCAGAATCCTACGTGGGCTCACAGCTCAAAGGCCGGCACGCTAGGTAAATGCAGGTCCCGGGCTTGCACCCACGGGAAGCCCCCGACTCGAATTTCTGGGCCATTATATCTCCATCGCAGTAACCCCATCAACCTGAGCACATCATTGTGATGTATTGACCTTACCCGCGAGATTGGTGAACATTTCATTCAGTGTTTGAATGGACTGCATCGAAAGGCTATGGGGAGTGTGGTTAAAGGAGTTACGGGCATTTCAATTTGCGACCACAATGTGCAAAACCAACAGGACGTATTTCACTGAGGCAATGGCTTACACTGACTACATGGCGGCAAAGAAAGTTACACTTCATGTTCCTTTTATCCGTGTGTTCAGAATGGTGTGCCTGCACCACTTCCACAGAAGTGCAAGGATTTACATAGGGAAGTGGAAAAATTATGTGCATGTTGATCTGCTATGTATCCGCATTGATTGAAGTAGTTCGGGTGAGGATATATTGAGTGCATGGTTGTATATGAAAGGACCACATGTTCCAAATAAAACTTGTCCCTTCTCATGCCAGGCACGGGCTTGCTTTATATCTTTAAGATGGATATTCCCCATCACCACAAAAGGATCATCAGTACCACGTGGATACCTTCAGGCTTCTCTTCCTGATGTTTAGCTGGTTAGAAATTGACACTCTATGGAGTGAAATGATACAGAAAATCAGGAATGACTGGAGGCGCCAGACTGACATAAATGTAAAGGGACTGCATCAAATTAGGAAATAGACACTCACAAAGATGAGAATGTGGAACAGCAACTTTCAGGCCCATCCATCCATTCATCCACCCATCAATCCGTTCATCGCTGCATTATTAAAAATTTAGACATCTAACTATCCAGCTATTCTGCATCGCTACATCCATCTACCTAGCCACACAACCACCCATACATATTAATTTCAGAAAATCTCCTCTCTCCGAGGTTCTATCTATCTATCTACCTATCTATCTATCTATCTATCTATCTATCTATCTATCTATCTATCTATCTATCTATCTATCTATCTATCTATCTATCTATCTGTCTCTCTACCTATCTATTTATCTATCTATCTATCTATCTATCTATCTATCTATCTATCTATCTATCTATCTATCTATCTATCTATCTATCTATCTATCTATCTATCTATCTATCAATCTATCTATCTGTCTCTCTATCTATCTATCTATCTGTCTGTCTATCTATCTGTCTTTCTATGTATCTATCTATCTCTCTCTCTATTCATCTATCTATATGTCTGTCTATCTTCTAAACTCCAGTGAGTATAAGCCCAATCGACACAATCTCTCCTCATACGTCATTCCTGCCATCCCAGGTATCAGCCTGGTGAATCTTCGCTGCACTTCTGCAGGACTGAGTTCTGGAGACTCCGTCGAGCAGTGGCCACGGGAAGACGAATCTCTGGAAGCCACTTTGATGAGCATTAATTGTAACTATTCAACATCAGATTCGAGCTATTCACTGCAGCTATACCGTCAGAACCAGAACAACGTTCGCACTTTCGTAATTCCGAGACATTCCTATGGAAAGGGCGAAGTTAATGTCGTTTCTTTGTCATTCTAGAAACGTCCAGAAATATCGCTGTTTCCACCCTGCCTGAGCTGCAGCTCGCTGACAGCGCCGTGTATTACTGTGCACTGAGGCCCACAGTGAGAAGGGCCTCAGGACTCCTCGTACAGTAACCGTGTTCTGTGAGATCAGCTCAAAGGAGATATTTTAAACCCGGCCACCAGGTGGCGCTGACAGGGCGCGGATTCCCACCGCCGGTCAGATTGCACAAAACAATACCGATTGACACTGTCTCAGTACCAATTAAGGTGTAATTGTTTTTTATCTCATTTTTTTTCATTAATATTTGCATTGCCTTACAGTTTCATAATGTCACATGTAAGGTAAGTGTAAATGAGCTTCCCACCTCCAGAATCTTGGGATCGGTTGCCGTTTTGTTCTATTTCCCTCCACTAGATTCAGCTCCTGCTTTTAACCCACTTCCCTGATGAAGTTTTCGGCAACTATTGATTAATATAATAGTTCTGTAATTCTTGTCGCTAGACTGCGTGCCACGAATTTCTGATCAATATATAAGTAACGCAGCCCTGAAAGAAAGGCAGCCTTGTATAATTTCCGAAGGGGACATTATTATTGAGTTAAGCTCCTGACAGGTGGATCCTCCGTGTGGCAACACAGCCCGCGACTGCCCCGCCCACAAATTCAGTTTGCTGCTCTCGCTCTGACCCGTCTTGCCTGCACTGAGCTATTGGAAAGATTGCTTTCGCTGTTCCCTGTTTGGCATTGGATGGATCAGCCATGCAGTCGAGCGGTATCTCCTTTTTATTCGATTGTGGGCTTAATATTGTTTATTCTCTGTAGCCGCGCAGATGTAGACAACAGAATATGCCTTGTTGATATAAACCTTGAATAGCTGCCTTATGCGACAATTCTGTTCCTCTCCTCCACTTCCTGTAGGGGAAGTTGTGCCGCTGTAAGGGGTAGTATCTGCGGCCTGCTTTTGCTTTTGCGCACCGGCGTGTAGCAGTCTCCAAAATAAAGGAAACCAGGATTACTGGTGAATTATAACCTGTCGTTACCAGTGAAAAGAGACACAGCCATGGTTGTAATACATATGTTCCTGCTGTTTGTGTCCTGTGAGTATTCTACACCTCATTCCAATCATCGTGCTTTGTAATACTGTCAGAATATAACAATTCTCAAGTGGTGTCCAAAGATGCTCCGAGTTTGGCCCAGATTTTTCAACCTCCCAGAGAGAACCCACTGGAAGGAAATCCCGTCAGGATCCAATGCGTGTTCAGCAGGATCGACAACATCTGTTGGTAAAGCCGACGGGTGAGCGAAGCCCCGAGAAACATCCATAGTGAATTCAAAAGAGAACGCTATCAACGCTGGTGTAAGATCCACACCGACCGGGATTAAAATCTGAGCACACTCGGCATCGACCAGACAGAGTAGGCGGATACCGGAATCTATTGCTGTGCCGTGGGCCACAGTGTGGGGGAAAGGCCACACTCTCGAACAATATCTCCTCTCTGAGCAAGGTCTTGGTAGATTGGGTGACAGTCAAACCGCTACCCTAAAAAAACACATGGGAGCAAGAAAGAAGGAAAGTTCTAAAGCATTTCTCAGCCATTGAGTTAATTTAAAAGTGTAGTCACTGGTGTAATAGAAAGGAATCGTGTCCCAGACCCCAAATATTTGGTTATGCTTCATAGAATATGCAACAAATCGAAAATTTTCTTACAACTCTGTTTAATAAACGTTAGAAGGAATGTGTCCTCTATACGATGTACGGCAAGATGCCATAAGTGATATTACCGTTCCTTATAAACCTGTTCTTCCTTTATACGGGGCGCTTGGAAGGAATTTCCACACGTGGATCAAATAGAGAAATGTTGGTGGAGAAATTTCTTTTGTGACTTTGATCTGGCGAATTCGGTAGCAGAGCAGCATAAATCCCCACACTGGTTAAATCTATTATCGGAATGTCCATCCTAAATAATCCTGCAAGGCACTGCTTGACAGAGCGATCAGAATCATTTCCCTGCTTTGATTATCATGTCCTTAAGTAACGATATTGACCAGAAGAAATCACCCGCGATTAATCTCAAAGGGAATTAAAGGAGAGCGGTTAAATGACTAAAGCGATATTGTATTGACAGCTGTTTTAAAATATGCATTAATCATCTGTTCAGCTGAGTTCTTGCTGTCTTAATTCTTCCTTTTTCTCTCTTTCCCCGGTTTTTCGCTTTGTCTTAGCCAGGAGGTCAGTTGGTAGCCCCCTCGCCTCTGAGTCAGAATAGTTGTTGGTTCAAGTCCCACTCCAGTGGCTTAAACGCAACAATCTAGGCTGATACTCGAGTGCAGGGTTCAGGGAGCGCTGCACTGTCGGAGGTGCCGTCCTTCCGATGAAACATTAAACCGAGGCCCGTCTGCTCTCTTAGGTGGACGTATAAGATCCCCTGGCATTGTTTCAAAGAAGAGCGGGTGAGTTATCCCTGGTCAATATTTATCCCTCAATAAACATCATTAAGAAAATCAGATTATCTGGTCATTATTACATTGCTGTTTGTGGGAGCTTGCTGAGCGCAAGTTGGCTGCCGCGTTCTCAACATTACAACAGCGACTACACTTCAAAAGGTACTTTATCGGCTGAAAAGCGCTTTGGGACATCCGGTGGTCGTGGAAGGCGCTATATAAATGCAAGTCTTTCTTTCTCTTTTTATTTTCTCAATGGGTTCCACAATAAATGTGTATGAATATAGATATAAATGAATAAACAACTAACAGCGTTTGCTGAAAAGGCGGAAGATGAGGCTAAGTGGATGGTTTTTCAGAGGGCCCTCGAGGGGCTGTTGGTCCCAATGGTCTAGGTGCAGGGGTAGGGAACAAGTGTGTGTCTTTCAGAGAGACGGCGCTGAAACAATGAGTTGTAAATGTTCTAATCCCATCTCAACCTTTCAGTAGCTAACTGGCTTCCGGTGCAGTGCAATGTATTATGTGTCGGCATATTAACTGTTGTTGATTTCCAGTTGGTATGAGCGAGTGATTGTCACTCTCTATCGATAATCGTTGGACCATTATTGATGATATTTCCCATGTTTTCCAAACGGTTGTCTTGTAGATGAAGTGCTGCAGTCCCCGGTCTCCAAAGCATTCCAGCCGGGTGATCCGGCGCAGTTCGATTGCAGTTACAATACCTCCGGGATATCCGCCTTCCACTGGTACAAGCAGAGCCTGAATGGACGTCTGCAGCGGGTCATCACCAGCACAATGAGCGGCAAGGATGTGGACGGACGGTTGGAGATCGTGCTTGAAACTGGCGAAAAGTGAGGCTATTTCGCTTTAAGAAGGACAGAGGTGCCGGATTCCGCCGTCTATTACTGTGTAATCCAGGCACTGACTGTGACAGCAATGAGCTACACCACTGTACAAAAACCTGGCCTCGGGAGAGACTCGCCCTGCTTTACAAAGATCATCCGTGTCATTCTTTACAAGACACCTATCCGTTAGGTTAGAAAATGAAGAGTTACTTGTATTATTGCCTCCGACAGAACATTGATTAAACTATATTACAAAGAATTTAAAGCACAGAAACAGGCCATTCGGCCCAACTGTTTATGCTCCACACGAGCCTCCTCCCACCCCTACTTCATCTCGAGCTATCAGCATATCCTTCTCTTCCTTTATCCCTCCCTCTTTATCTAGCTTCCCCTAAAGGCATCTATGCTATTCACTGCCACTACCCCTTGTGGTAGCGAGTTCCACCTTCTAACCCTTCTCTGGGTAAAGACGTATCTGCTGAATTGCCGAGTGGGTTTATTAGTGACTATCTTATATTTATGCTCTCTAGTTTAGGACTCCCCCCACAAGCAGAAACATATTCTCTACGTCTACGCTATCGAACCCCTTCATAATTTTAAAGACCTCTAGTGTGTCACCACTCAACCTCCAATTTTCTGGAGAAAGGAACCCCAGGCTGTTCAACCTTTCCTGATAAGTATAACCTCTCAGTTCTGGTGTCACCCTTGTAAATCTGTTTAGCACGTTCTCTAGTGATGGCGTCGTACTGATGGCGATCGGAAAGGAAGAAATATCAATGAGGCCTTTTTCTACCAATTAATAATTTGTCCAGTTGTTGTCCAGCGGGTCTCCTTCTGGCCAAGTTGTGTTTTGTTACAATCTGTACCGCCGCTGGTGTGTGTTTATTGCCGCGAAAAATCTTCTTTTGCTTTTATTCTTGAAACACGTGGCTCAATGGCAGCACTCGCACCTCTGAGTCCGATGGTCGTGGGTTCAAGCCCTACTCCTGAGACTTGAACTGAAAATCTAGGCCGCCTGTACTGAGGGACGCCTGTACTGAGGGACGACTGCACTGGAGGTGCCGTCTTTCGGATAAGACGTTAAAACCAGGCACCGTCCGGCCTCTCGGGAGGACGTAAATGATCCCATGGCACTATTTCGAAGAGCGGGAGTGTTCTCCCATGTGTCCTGTCCAATATTTATCCTTCATCCAGCATCACTAAAAAAAGACCATTTGGTCATTATCACGTTGCTGTTTGTGAGATCTTGCTGTGCGCAAATTGGTTGCGCAGAAGTGATAACAATGAATTGGCTGTGAAGAATTTTGGGTCGTCCTGAAGTCGTGAAATGCACTGTATAAATTCAAATCCTTCTTGTTTTCTTAATCATTATTTATACTCGTATTATTATCCATGTCAGGGTGTTGTACGATGCTTGTGCATTACAGACTTGATCACTTCCCGACCCTTCAGGGACAGCCTCTGGCGGTTGCTGGAATCTTCCTCCTGGTTCTGTTTACTGCTTGTGTTTCGGATACTTGAAACTGTCCCCAGTGCAGAAAAACAGTGAGCCCATCTCTGGTGGGGAATCTCACATGCCGAGACTATCGCAGCGGGAGCCGCATAGGCTCAGCTGTAGAATTGCAAGAGCTTTAGAATTACCATATTGAGATTTGAGAGCCTTAGGTAACGATGCTTAAATGCAGGCTGCGAAATTCATTTCTCCGCTCTCTTACCAAAGGGGTTAACTCGTTTCCTATAAATGGGTGAGCACTTCTGGTACAATAGGAGAAAGAGTAGTAAGAGCACACTGAGGCTTATGCATTAAGTAACTCGTAAATTAGAATCTCATCGCGCTGTTTCAGTGCCCTGACTTATAACCACCGCCTTTGCCTAAGTGCGGCAGTTTCGCTATCGGCGCTTTTTGATCATTTACTTCCTGTTTTATTGAGAACAGCTTATTCAGTGTGCGCTCCTATCCATAAAAGAGAGATAGTGGCCGTTGGCATCTGATCGACTGTCCCACCGCACAGATATTAGTTTTCAAACAGTGACAGTTATAGGGAGGTGTCAACAGTTCGATTTCCTTTCGCCTTTTCCAAAAGTTCGAAGTCTGAAACAGAATCATATTCTGCGGGAACAAACTGCCGAAATGTCAAAGGATTTCGGGGCTTTCGTTGTGATTCTTATCTTGAAATTCAGTGAGACGTTTCGTTCGTATTAAAATACATATTTGGAAAATAAATTTTTGTCTTATGGAAGGAGGGCCGGATGTAGAGAGAGAGGAATTGCATGGACGAAGAAATGATGGATGGATGGATGATGGATGAACGAATGGTTGGAGAGAGAGAGCGGGAGAAAGGGAGGGAAGGACGGATAGATGGATGGGTTAGTTGGATTGATCATTCGCTTGGACTGGAGGGAGGTCTGCAGTAGTGGTCCCCAGGGGTCGGTATTAGGATCATTGCAATTTTTTGATATAATTTAATGATTGGACTTTGTTGCACAGGGCTTAATTTGAAAGTTCGCAGAAGACACAACATTCGGAAGTGTAGTAAACAATGAAGCGGATAGAAAAGGGTTTCAGAGGATGTAGATAAGCAGTTGAAATGGCCAGACGCATCGCAGATTAAATTTAACGCAAAGAATTGTGAAGTGATATATTTTCGTAGGAAGAATGAGGAGAGACAATACACACTAAATGATACAATGTTGAAGGGGGTGCATGAACAGAGGGAGGCCTGGGGTGTATGTAGACAAATATTTGAAGGTGGACATGTTGAGAAGCCTGTGAAAAAGCATATGGTATATTGGGCTTGATTAATCATAGTTAAAAAGTACAAAAAAGAAAAAAAGCTATGCTAAACCTTTAGTAAACACTGGTTAGGCCTCAGCTGAAATATTTTGCTCATTTAAGGACAGCACTTTAGGAAGCATGTCAAGGCAGTGGAGAGGGTGCAGAGGTGATTTACTAGAATGGGTCCAGGGATGAGTCACTCCAGTTATGTGCTGCGACTGGGGAAGCTGGGGTTGTTTTCTTTAGAGCAGAGAAGGGTAAGGGGAGTTTTGATAGATGTGTTCAAAATCATGGACGTTTTGATAGAGTAAATAAGGAGACAATGTTTCAAGTGACACTGGGGTCGGTAACCAGAGGACACAGATTTAAGCTGATTGGCAAAAGAACCAAAGGCGACATGAGGAAGCATTCTTCTACATAGCGAGTCATTGTGATCTGGAATGCTCTGGCTGAAAGTGTGGTGGAAGCAGATTTAATAGTAACTTTCAAAAAAGAATTGGATAAATACTTGAATGGAAAACATTTCCAAGGTTACAGGTAACGAACAGGGGAGTAGGACTAATTGTATAGCTCTACCAAAGAGCTGGTACAGGCGCAATGGTCCGAATAGCCTCCTTCTGTGCTGTTTCATTCTCTGATACTAGGATTCTAGGATGAGGAGAGAGAGTGAGCAGGTATTGGTGTCTCCGGTATATAAGCCTCTATTTGTTTTGTTTTTATTTATGCAGGAGTGTGTTATTCGAATACAATAAAGCAACAGACAGCAGTAGTACCATGCGTGTAGAAAAGCGCATGGTGCTGCCCTGTTCATACTCCACAGACAGCCGCCGATATGACCTGTTCTGGTATCGGCAAAGAACGGGGGAGGTGCCGGTGCTTTTGTCAGAAGGAATTCTGAGGGAGAAGAACAAAAACCAGAGGGTGTGGGAGGCCGATTCTCTTCTACCCTCCGAGTATCGGATCGTTTCTTCAGTTTAACCCTGGCAGGTTTACAGCTGGGTGACAGTGCGATGTATTATTGTGTGCTGAAGATCACAGTGCTTTAAACTGATTCAGGCCCCGCACGGAAACTATGGCTGGATTGTAACATACCCTGCGGGATGGGAGCTCAATGTGTGTACAGTGAAGCGTCATCACTGACAGGACCAGAATCAGATACCGACAGTTTCCGGCTGTGGGTTTGTAACAGGAAAAAAATGGTTGACTGAAGTGAAATGACATTTGCGAATATTTCGAAATCTTAACTAAAAAAAAGGTGGCAATGCATCTCTTTACAGTCAAACAATAAGGATAGAGCGCGGCAGAGAGAGAGAGAGAGAGAGAGTTAGACCCAAAGAAGTAGATAGAAAGAGTGATAGAGAGAGAAAGAGAGAGAGAGAGATAGAGGGAGAACGGGGTAAATGCCGTTACACTTAGAGAAAGAGACAGAACGGGATTTAAAGATTGACGGAGCGAGTGGAGAGAGAGAGAGAGAGACAGCGATAAAAAGACACATAGAGAGGCAGAGGAACGGAGAGAGAGGGGGAGAGAGACAGAGATCGCGAGAAAGACAGAGATAGACAGAGAGGGAGAAACAGAGAGAGACAGAGTGAGATAAATAGACAGAGAAAGATAGAGGCAAAGAGAGAAACGGAGACGGAGAGAGTAAGATACAGGCAGAGAGAGAGAAAAAGAGATGGAGAGAGAGAAAGATAGAGTCAGAGAGAGACAGAGAAAGGAGACTGACAGACAGGGGGGCATTTTTTATTCCACTAAATTGATTTCTGATTTCCAGCTTTATTTTTAAATCCTGTCCTATTGTGTGATATCAATGTGACTGAATAATGGTTTGACGGGTCGAGGGACATGGAGCTGTCCGCGGCCCCATTGCGGAAGCCGCTGATTTAACTGCTCTGTGTGGATATGGGGAACTGAAAAGAGAAAACGGTTGACAGGTGTGCGTCTCTCAGACATTGAGGTTATAAGGTGGGAAATGTGTGGTTCTTGAAAGCGGCAGTCTCGGGCACTCCGTGTTACCTCCCCGTTACTGACTGGCTGTTGCTGTTACACTATAAGAAGGTAGGAAGGTGTAACACAGAAAAAGGAGGAGTTCATACACCCGCCCATTTTACACCATTATCTTGTTAAGCACGGCAGGATATAAGCTTTTTAATTATAATTCTCTTCACTACATCGATACAAAGTGCCCCTTTCAAACTGCTCAACTGACCTGTGGGTGTGGCCTTCTGTGCTGAGCCTAGCTTTTTATGGCAGGAAATTGAGAATTATTTCTCTGTCTTTCCGTCTGCCTGCCTGTCTCTCTCTCACTCTTTGTCCGTCGGTCTGTCTCTCTGTATTCCTCTCTACCTTCCTGTCTCTCTGTTTTCCACTCTGCCTTTCTGCCTCTCTCCCTCTCTGTTCCTCTCTGCTCGTCTGTCTGTCTCTCTTTCTCTCTTTGTGTTCCACTTTGTCTGTCTGTCTCTCAAACTCTGTAGCTCTCTGACAATCTGCCTCTCGCTCTCTCTCGCTCTGTTCCTCTCTGCCTATTTCTCTCTCTCTCATTTCCTCTCTGCCTGTCTGCCTTTCACTCTCTGTACCTCTCTACCTATCTGCTCTCTTGCTCTCTCTCTCTCTCTCGCTCTCTTCCTCTCGGCCTCTATCTCCCTCTGTTCCTCTCTACTTATCTGTCTGTCTCTCTCTGTGTTCCTCTCTGCCTATCCCTCTGCCTGATCCTCTCTGTTGTCTGTCTGTCTATCTCTTTCTCACTTTCTGTACCGCTCTGCCAATCTGTCTCTCACTCTCTCTCTCTCTCTCTCTCTCTCGGTCTGATCCTCTCTGCTTCCTTCTCACCCTCTGGTCCTCTCTGCCTGCTTGTCTGTCATTTTCTCTCGCTCTGTTCCTCTGCCTCTCCATCTCTTTTTATGTTCCTCTCTGCCTGTCTGTCTCTCTCTGTCTCTTTCCCTCTGCCACTTTTTCCATCTGTCTCTCTCCGTCTATATATTTTTAAGATGAATTCCTCTTTAGAAACATTCGGAACAGGAGTAGGCCATTCAAACCCTCGAGCCTGAATTCAATTCGATCAGCGCAGATCTGTAACTTAACTTAATTTACCCGCCTTAACAAACTCCTAACCCGATCTACAATTGTGGCCTTATTTGCTGAGCCTATCTTTTTACTGTAGGAAATTGATCATTCTGTCTATGTCTGTCAATCGATCTCCCGCCATCTGTTTCTCTCTGCCTATCTCTCCTTCTCTCTCTCTCTCTTTCTGCCTCTCTCACCGTCTGCCCCTCTCCGTCCCTGTACTTTTAATAAAATGTGATATTCTATAGGAACAGGAGGAGGCTATTCATCCCTTAGAGCTTGCCCCGCATATCAATAAGAGCATTGCTGGTCTACCCATCAACCTCATTTACCCGCCTTGCCTCCAGATCCCTTGACGTCCATACACAATGAAAGAGAAGCAGCACTGAAAAACAGATTAACAGGAGCAGAGCTGGAACATACGTGAACATTTGGCCCCTTGAATTTTAAGTCCAACGCCTTAACTACTGGGCCATCCTGGTGTGTTTCTGTTTAATGAACACAAACCATTCTCCCTGTCAATGAACCAGAGAGAAAACATTCCTGCAGTTGCAACGTGTCTGCTTACGTGAAAAGTTCCTCTGTTCGCAACTTTCAGCGAAATCATGAACATAACCTCCAGTTTGAAACGTGCAACAAGTTCTTTCTGATAGTAAAACTGTGAATGTGGCTATTTCCTCGGCAATACCTATACCCGCCAAGTGAGATGTTTCGGCAGCAATTAAACTAACCGCGGACGGTAGTATAGCGTTTATGTTACTACACCAATCGTCCAGAATCTTAAACTAATGAGTTATGATCATCTGTGAATTCAAATCCCACCATTGGCAGTTAGAGAATTCAATTGCAGTTCAGTTAAATAAATCTGGATTTAAAAAGTCGGAAATAGCCGGATTGTCATAAGAAACCCATCCATTTCACTTTTGACCATTAGAGAAGGAAATCTGCCATCCTTACTTGGTCTGGCCGATATTTGACCCCAGACCCCCAGCAACGTGGTTGGCTTTTAACTCCCCTCTGAAATGACGTAGCAAGCCACGCAGATGTACCAAACCGCTGTGACAAAGTGTAATGGGGAGGTTTTTCTGTGGGTATGCCGGCGTACTCTGAGAATATGTCGCCATACCGCCTTTGAAATGTACTACAAGTTCTGGATTTCCGCATGCGTTAAATCCCGAAATTGCGATCTGCCTTGACAGATGATCCGCACCAACGGGGAAATACTAATTGCTGGCGGAGAGTTGGGCGAATTGCCCAGCAATTATGTCCGAAAATGTTATGGTTTGTGACAGCAGGCGCAGGAGCCTGTTTCACATCTTAAAAGAAGATCGATGTATGTATAGTATGCAAGTTTTGTTGGAGTAAACATTTTTTTCGGTAGATTTTCATTTTCATTACATGGGAAGTTGAATAAGAAAGTAAAATAAAGTGAACATCTATCCGATTTCAGCGACCAATTCAATGCTTTCACCATAACAAATAATACTTATAACAAGGAAAATAGATTTATCAATTACCAGCCTAAATGAGGTCTGAATTATACATTTTAATCCTGAAAATTAACATTGAAAATATGGCTGGGTATCTCTCTAAATTCTAGTGATTTGTATGGAAAACGTAAAGCAAAATTATGTATGCAAGTTATTTCCAAAATCTAATACAAGTTGTACAGTGAGTATGATTGTGAAAATGACCTGCTGACAAATCACTGCACTTTTGTTGTTGCCACGAACTTTAATTCACATTGAGCATTGGTGTGACACATAAACCTCTTTAAGATCATTTCATTCAGTCTCCTCTTAAAACCTGCTTATTAGCTGGTCGAATGTATTAGTCAGCCTGGCAGGCAAGCATTGGAACCCCTTTGAGTGCAACTGAAAGGATTGCTAACCGTTCTGTATCACTTCACAATCAAATACAAATATATAAAAAAGTTTATAGAAGTGAATTTTTTTTAATGTAATTTCACTGGAAGAGACTGAAATAAGTTTCTGTGGGCGTGGCTTAGTTTTGACAGAAACATAGAAACATAGAAACATAGAAAATAGAAGCAGGAGTAGGCCATTCGGCCCTTCGAGCCTGCTCCAACATTCAATGCGATCATGGCTGAATATCCAAATTCAGTTCCCTGTCCCTGCCTTCTCCCCATATCCCTTGATCCCCTTATCCTCAAGAAATATATGCAACTCTTTCTTGAATAATTTAATGAACTGGCCTCCACCGCTCTCTGTGGCAGAGAGTTCCACAGGTTCACCACTCTCTGGGTGAAGAAATTCCTCCTCATTTCAGTTCTAAATGTCCTACCCCTTATACTTAGACTATGACCCCTGGTTCTGGACTCCCCGACCATCGGGAACATCCTGCCAGCATCTACTCTGTCCAGGCCTGACAGAAGTTTATAGGTTTCGATGAGATCCCCTCTCAATCTTCTAAACTCCAGTGAGTTTAAGCCCAATCGACACAATCTCTCCTCATACGTCATTCCTGCCGTCCCAGGTATCAGCCTGGTGAATCTTCGCTGCACTCTTTCCATTTCAAGAACGTCCTTCCTCAGATAAGGCGACCAAAACTGCACACAATACTCAAGGTGCGGTCTCACCAAGGCCCTGTACAACTGTAGCAAGACATCCTTCTTCCTGTACTCGAACCCTCTTGCTACGATGGCCAACATACCATTTGCCTTCTTAACCGCCTGCTGCACCTGCATGCTTACCTTCAGCGGCTGGTGCACAAGAACACCCAGGTCTATTTGCACTTCCACTTCTCCCATGCTATTGCCATTCAAATCATAACGTGCCTTCCTGTTTTTGCCACCAAAGAGGGTAACCTCACAATTATCCACATTATAGTTCATTTGCCATGTTTCTGCCCAATCACCTAACCTGTCCAAATCGTACTGGAGTTTCATGACATCCTCCTCGCAGCATACCCTCCCACCCAGCGTTTTGTCATCTGCAAATTTGGCGATATTACATCCAATTCCCTCGTCCAGATCATTAATATATATTGTGAACAGCTGGGGTCCTAGGACCGATCCTTGTGGTACCCCACTAGTCACTGCCTGCCACTCGGAAAATGACACATTTATTCCAACTCTTTGCTTTCTGTCCGGCAACCAGTTCTCTATCCAAGTCAATACCTTGCCCCCAATCCCATGTGACTTAATTTTGCACGCTAATCTCTTATGCGGGACCTTATCAAAAGCTTTCTGAAAGAGCAAATACACCACATCCACTGGGTCTCCCTTATCTATTTTACCAGTTACATCCTCAAAAAATTCCAGTAGATTAGTCAAGCATGATTTACCTTTTGTAAATCCATGTTGACTTTGTCCGATCCTGTCACTGCTTTCCAATTGCTCTGCTATTATATCTTTTATAATGGACTCTAGCATTCTCCCCATGACCGATGTCAGGCTTACCGGTCTATAATTCCACACTTTTTCTCTGCCATCTTTTTTGAATAGTGGGGTAACATTAGCTACCCTCCAATCCATGGGTACTGTTCCAGAGTCTATCGAGTTCTGGAAGATGACCAGCAATGCGTCTACTATTTCTAGGGCCACTTCCTTAAGTACCCTAGGATGTAGATTATCAGGCCCTGGGGATTTATCGGCCATCAGTCCCATCAATTTTCCTAACACCATTTCCCTACAAATACTGATTTCTTTCAGTTCCACCCTTTCATCAGACCCTATGTTCCCCGGCATTTCTGGGGGGTTATTTGTGTCCTCCTTTGTGAAGACAGAACCAAAATATTTATTTAGCTGGTCTGCCATTTCTTTGTTACCCATTATAAATCCCCCCGATTCTGACCCAGCTAGTGACCCAGAGCTGGAAAGTGGGCTGGAGAGCTCGTTTGCGACCGACGCAGACACCATGGGCCGAGTGCCCTCCTTCCCTTCCGTAACTTGCTATAATTCTATGATTATATGACATTGCTTGCAGAATGGGCCTGTGGCACGTGGTGAGAGAACCAGCACGAGGGAACACTCTGGCCTCATCCTCACAAATCTACATGTCGCAGGTGCATCTGTGCAGGACATTATTGTGAGCAGTGTCCACCGCACAGCCCTTGTGGAAATGAAGTCTGTAGGGGGTTTCTCTTGCTCGTTCTGGTCTCCTACCAGGCTTCGTGCAATAATTACCCTTGAGTGGTTCGACCCACTCTTCCCTACGATTCTAGGCCTTGGACTTAGGTGCAGGGAACTGTAGTGCAGAGAAAGACTCAATAGACCAGGTTGAATAGCACGAAATGGATGCTTTTATTATTAAACAGTTTGCAGCATTACAAAACACATATCATAAGCACAAATCAAAGCGACTACAAGCATGCACATATCTATAAACTTGATTCCATGGAAATGGGAAACACACGGCACATCGAAAAAGGGGAAAGACATTACGATTACCCTTACCCTCTCCCTCCCCTTATACCTAAACTAAGTTTCGACTTGAGGAACTCGGGATCATGCTCACCACTTTCAAACTCGCGAAAAGGAGGGGTTTGCAGCCTTTCTGGCACAGCTTTCCGTCACCACATGGATTTGGAAACTTCTGGCGCAGCTTATTTTTCTCTCTCTCTCAGGCAATGAGGCAGTGGACACAGCCTCGGTGAGCGCTTGTCATGGCTGAAATCCACTAAGTCTGTTGTGGATTTGGATTCATGGAACAGGAAAACACCTCGAGAATGGGATGTTGAGGCACGGAAGTGCTAGGCCTGGAATGTCCTTTCCCTCCGGCCTGGATCGTCGGTTTTCCTGAGGGTGTCTTCTTCTTCGGCCTGGGTCGTCGATGATCTCCCGACAACGGTACCCGGGCCACCCTCGTCGTCTTCTCGTTGCGGCCGAGCCTTGTCTGGCTGAACACCGACCACGTTGTCCTTTCCGAAATGTCCGTCCGAAACGTCCTGATCGAATTCCGAAGCCAGCGAGGTAGAAGAGGCGCTGATGGACTTTTGAAAATCCATAGTTATACCCTTTTGGGCCAGCCTTATCTCCCGCCAGATCATAGTCCAGCCTTTGTAATAATTTTGGCGGGCAGAAATCTCTGCAGGGGCGTTTTGTCTTGTAACGGGAGCTGGTGATAGCTTTAACTGGCCTTCCTGGCCGATAATGTCTTTTACTTTGTCACCATAACTCGGTTCGCATATTGATCGGTCTGGAGATTTCCCTTGATGGCTGTTAAACGGTTTTTCCTTTGTACATTAAATGGGTTTAAGTGTTCATGCATTGTCCGCCCATATCTTGGTGGGCCCCATCCTGTTTGCCTGAAACTGTCTTGTACTTAGAATCCAATTGAATATGTATGCCCATTTCCCTGAGTTTCGGTTTCCCGATACTGGCTTTCGCGGGCTTACTCTTCTCAATCCACAAGCCTGTCTGGCTTGCAGTAACAGAAATCAAATGGTCCAAGAAACTGATCACGAGGTCCGGCGGCCATTTTGTGTGCCCTTTTATCAAAGGTTTTATCAGTAAAAGCTTCTTTTGGTCAATAAAGCTGTGTTATTAATCCTGTTGTCTCGTGTGATTATATAATGAAAAATTTCGAATCTTACAGTCCCCCCTGTGATACTGATAGCTTGCTTACAGTATCAATAATCCTTGGTGAGCAAATTTTTCCCGATTCCTCACGTCCAAACATTCCCGGTAATTAACTATCCATGACCCCCATGACACATGCAGTTCCCATTTCAGAAAATTACCTTGTGTACAATTGGACAATCATAGGCAGTATTACCTTAAACTATAACACACTAAATCTTTCAGATGTGAAGGGCCCAATGCTCCTTGCACCACCTGTATACACCTTTTATTAATCATAAAAACAAACTTCACCAAACGGCATTACAATATTACAATATTCACACACTTAAACCCTGCAGTATCTGAAAATCTAAAAATGGAGGGACGCTTATAACTTTTAACGCTAGCTGTTTACACAGGGGTGTCCTCCTCCCCCACTCGTACATAGCGTTCTCTCCATTCTCCTGTGTTCTCGTGCCTCTGGAGGCGTTTGCCTCTCTTGCAATGCACGAACAATAAAAATATTACAATTAAAACCTGACACACTACTAGGATGTGGGATGCTATTCTAATCCAGGCCGGGATTTCTATATTGGTGGGGTGACTATGTCCAATATGTCTTTCCCTATCTCTATTGTCTTCTGCTCCAGTGTGTAGAAATGCTTCTGTGAAACTATAACGGCTTTTAAAATCTTGGTGAGGTGTTCGGGGAGAGGGGGAATGACATAACCAAAATGCGCGACGAATCACTGCAAGTCCATGAAATTCTCTTTTACAGTGAGATGAACGGTGGAGGGTGCAGGAATGGGGACAATCCGTTGTTGTGCCACTTGAACTTCAGCCCTGGGTTTGAAACAGAAACTGCTGTCGCTGACCGGACCCCCCTCGTGCTGTCCATGGCAGTAGTGAGGCGCTGCCGTGGTGACACAAAAGGTCCCACCTCCGATATATGCCACCTGCGGGGGCACATGGTCTTTTGCCATTGCCTCCATGGTGCAATTTATCGGCTTCGCGCTAGCGGCTCTGAACCCGCACTGTGGTTTCAAAAAGGCATTCAAATGCTGGGGGCACAGGATGATGTGTGCTCCCCGTCTACGACAGCCCGAGAGGTCGGTGCCTGTCCTCGTACGCTCCCATCTGATGACATAAGGCGGGACCACTGCGTAACGAATGTGCGCACCCCCCTGAATGACTCCAATGTTCTCCACCCTGTATACCGGGGCGGGCCTTGCTGCGGGACCCAACACCGGCATCCTTATTATGATTCCCATGATAGTGTGAATCGAGCGTCCGCAGTCCACTGGGACTGGGTATGCCTCTGCGGCTAGTCTGAGCTGGCACGGACTTTATGCATTCTCGAAAGGGTGGAGCGCTTGCAAGTGCTTGTTGCTGATCCAGGATGGGACCAAACCTTGTTTTAAATCCTCCAGATTACTGCGGCCCTCGCCCAGTAACCACGCCCCGTATAGCACACAAGCCTCGTTCTGCGCAGCCTGATCAGACGCATTCTGATCCTCCTTAATGAGCGCATTTACTGTCCTAGCGTGCTTCTCCAGCTCGGCAATTATTTCCTTTAAGTGTACTGCCATGGCTTGGTCTTCATGCAGCTCAGAACCCACTACCTTATTTTCGCTTGTCAGTATGTTCCTCAACTGGGTTTTTAAACCATTGATCTGTGTCTGCAGCTCCACGTTGTCTAGAGCGTTGACAGCAGATGTTCCGGTGTTAAAAGCAGTGAAAATGTCATTTACAGTACCCCTTCTTTGCCTCCCTACCCGATCCAAAACTTCCTGTGGTGTGGTGTATAACTTTGCCTTGTCGAGGTCGGCAAAGTCAAACTCGTAAAATTGTCTGAACATTCGGGTTAACAGTACCTGGTACAACTGTTCCATCTCTCTGGGATACCACTCCGGCAATCGTACCTCAGTGAGGTTTAAAATCGCTGAGGCCCCCGCGTAGTGTATCCCTTGGTACAGCATCTGACCGGTGGGTACCAATACTAACCCGTTCCCGGGTCCCTTTGTGGTGGTGGGGCACCCTTCCTTCTGGGTTAGTGCTACTGGGATTGTGGGCAGGGGCTTGCGTGGGCGGGTGATGAGTTCAGTGGCGTTTACCGGAATCAGGGAGTATGGGGCTCCGCACGCCCGAGTGCCGACATCCCATCTCATCCCCTTTCCTTCGTCCTGCCACTGCCTCTGGAAAAAGATGGATACGCCCTTGGGGCAGACGCGTTTCGAACCCCACATAGAGACATATATTCCTTCATCTGGTTCCCACCATTTGTCCCAACACACACGTAACTGTCCGTGAGTCCCCGTAATTGTCCGATGGGTATTGTTACCCAGTCGCTCCCACTCGATAGTAGAGTTTTTCATGTCCTTTTCCAGCTTTCGTAACCACCACCATCGACTTAGTGGTACATTCCCATTACACACCAAACAGATCTTCTTTCCCACGGTAACGCTGACTCTGGGTGCAAGGATCCTCACCCGAGGGCACATTAATGAAGTCTCTTGGTAGGCGAAACCGAAATTGCTGGAGTATTCCGTAGAATTTGTCCCCAGCCATCCTGGCCATCTCCCTTGGTGGAAGTAGGTGGCGGTTTCCTCAACCTCTCGCTTCCCCGTCCCATCCATCACAATGGGGGCTGTGTCCCCGGAACACCCGAACACGATGACGTCCTTGGTGCGGCCCCGGTAGGCCAGCCCGCACCCGATCACTGCGATCCCTACGAGAATCCTTTCCATTGTATCCCTGGTTCCTGTAATCGACAAGATGATGTAGCGAGGCTCCCGACAGGTGCTGGCTTAATTAAAAGGACGCACGGGTCCCTTGACCCTGCTTCCAAACAACCACACATACTGGGCAGACTTTGAAAACTATTCTATAAACATTCCGTCATTGCAAACTTTTCCCATCTTAAACTGACGTTAAAATGACTTATACTTGAACATCATCGCCTAAACCTATATACAGCGCCGCCCTCCTTCGGGCGGCCTGCCTAATTCCTGTGAGGGCTGCAGCGCGCCGCTTCCTGTGGTGGGGCTGCACTGGCCTTTGGCTTTGATCCCCCGCAGCCTGTCTCTGCTGAATGGGAATCGTGCCTCTCTCGGGCTGCTCTGTATCGAGGTTGGGGAAGATAGGGAGAGTTGGACCATTGCCTTCTGGGCTGGGGCTTTCGAGTCGACCTACGAGGGACTGCCTTGGGTGAGGCTCCCAGGGCTGACGGACCGGGGGTTGGGACTTCCACCGTCACAGCCTGTGGTCCCACCACAGCTGCCAGCTCCGGCTCCCTTCCCTCTGGCTCTGCCCCCCGGGGCCGGGATTTGTGGTAGCCGACTCTACCTCACCTGTCCCTACAGGTTGTGAGTCTCCTCCCCCAATCCCTACCTCCCCTGAGCTTGAGTCGAGGGCAGAATCTTCGTCCTCTGACACATCCTCCTCCATGATCGGGTCAAGGGCGGGGTCGAGCTGTTCGGCCTCCTCCCCGTCCGAATCCCAAATCAGGGGGGAGACCTCCCACTCCAATGGGATGGCTCCTCCCTTCACGCAGGCCACTGCTCCAGCCTGTGTGGTCTGTGACTCTGTCGCAGGCTGGGGATTTTCGTCCTCATCCTGGCCACTGTTGTTGGCCCTTGTGCACCCGCCTTAAACAGTTTGCACTGGTTAATGTGAAACCATTTTGTACGTCGGGGCACCTTCACTGCATAAACCATGGGGCTGGCCTTGTCTACAATGCTGTAAGGCCCCATGTACAGTGGTTCAAAACTCCCCACCCGGGCATAGTTCCGAACCATGACCTGGTCTCCGATTTCCCACTCTTGTTGCTTACGAAGTTCTAGCAACAGTCGATTGCCCTGATGCTGTCTCCCTATGTTCCCAGCCGCCTGCCCATAAATCTGTTTCAGGCGCTCCAAAAGGGTCTGGATGAATTTGTCTCGTTTCACCTCTTGGAGTTGGCCCTCAGTGAGCACCGGGGCTAGTACATGGGTGGGTGTTCGCATGATCCTCCCAGTCATTAATTCGTGCGGGGAGTATCCCGTACTTTTGGACTGGCTGGCTCGAATCCCCATGAGGACTAAAGGCAGGACATCCGCCCATTTCTGGGGTGAGCCCATTGTCTCTTTCCTCAGCTTTTCCTTGAGGGTCCGGTTCATGCGCTCAACAATCCCGGATGACTGGGGATTGTAAGCTACGTGCCACTTCCCTTCAATGCCCAAGAGCATGAGGGTGTTCTGCATCACTTGACCGGTGAACTGACTTCCTTGATTGGACTCAACAAAACGGGGGAGCCCCCACCGTGAGAACACTTCCCGGATCAAGATCTTGGCAGTACCCAGTGCCGTAGCTGTTCTGCATGGGAAAGCTTCTACCCATTTGGTGAACACGTCCACCAGAACAAGGCAATACTTATACCCGCCCTGGGCGGCGGGCAGGGGCCCTATGTAGTCGACCTGAATCGACTGCCACGGTCCCTCTACCCTCCTGATGTGTCCCATGGGCACCTTCCTTTTCTGGGGGTCTGATTTGTTTGCAGCGCACAGAAGACAGCTCGCACAGAACTCGCGGACATCGTCTCTAAGTCCCGGCCACCATCCCGCCTGCTCTACCCGTTGCCAAATAACCTCAGGCCCGGGGTGTCCTGCCCCTGGACCCTCGTGGGCCAGTTGAAGGAATTCCCTCTGGTGCTGCTGCGGTACAACCCACTGCTCCTCTCAAAACAGCATGCCTTCCTTGACTGAGAGGGCTGCCGTACTGTACAGACCCTCTACCTGCTTGCCCTCAACAATGGCTTTTAGGACCGTTTTGAGGGCGGGATCCAGGGTTTGGACGGTTTTTAGGTCTAGGTGCGGTGTCACCCCTGTGTACCCTGGAGTCCCCTCCCTGCCTTGAATCGCCGCCACGGGTCCGGGTCCATAGGGGTCCCAGAGAATGCCATTGCGGGCACCCTCCCTGGCTAGCGCATCCGCCTGCTGGTTGCCCTGACTGCGGGGTTCTGTAGTGGAATGAGCCTTCACCTTATGGATGAACACCTTCCCTTCCTCCCCCACAGCTGCCAGGATCTTTTCCAGCAAGGGCCTAACTGTTAAAAGCCGTCCGTCCGCCGAGGTATATCCGCGGCGGGACCAGATGGCGAGGTATTCCGTACACGAATTGCATGTGAACATACTGTCCGAGCAAATAGTGTATGGGGTCGGGAAGATTTCGGGGTGGGTGACCACGTACGCCACCGCGGACAGTTCAGCTTGCTGTGCGCTCATCGTGCTGGGGAGCTTAATTGCCAAGGCAATGTTTCCGCAGGGTCATAAACTCCACACCCTGTGAGTCGTTCGCCAGCAGATACCTTGCTGGAACCGTCTACATAGATCTCGCGGCCTGTGGGGTGTATCCCGGCCCGTAAACCTATGTTAACCTCCCATACCCCTTCGACGGAACACCGATGGGCTGTTCCGGGATATACCATGTTGGCTGCGAGCTTCGGCTCGCAGAGACCTTTAACTTTGAGATCCATCTGGAAAAGGAGGAGGGTCCAGCGTGCAATCCGGGCGCTGCTTACTGTCCCATCCTTAATCCTTCCATCCAGAAGCATCTTTGTGGGGGTGTGATGGGTGAGGAGGGTGATGGGAGAGGTTCCTGTGAAGATCACTGATCTGTTCACAGCCCAATGCGTGGCCAGGAGATGCCGTTCGCAATTGGAATAACTCCTCTCCACATCCGTGAGTACCCTGGAGGAATAGACCACTGGCCTCAGCTTGCCGTGTCGCTCCTGGAGCAGCACGGCGCTCAGGCTGTCCCCACTAGCGGCTACTTCCAGGAAGAACTCTTCTCCCCCATCTATGGCTCCTAAGGCTGGCACCGTCTGCAGATCCCTTTTCAACTTCTCGAATGCTGCCTGACACCCCTCATCCCAAGACCACTCGACTCCCTTGTGTAAGAGCCGGAGTAGCGGGGCTGCTGTGGCTGCATATTCCTCGATGAAATCCCTGCAGTACCCGGTCAATCCCAAAAAGGACCTTACACCCGTTACTGTGTTAGGGATCGGTAGATCTTGCACCGATTCCCGTCTAGCCTTATCTATAGCCCTTTCTCCAGCGCGGATGGCCAGACCCAGGAATTTCACCTCTTGCTGGCCGATCTGTGCCTTCTTTGGGTTTACCTTGAAACCCTTCCTTTCCAGCAGTTCCAATAATTCGGCTAATAGTGGGCCGTGCTCCTCCCTTGAGTCCATGAACAGGAGTAGGTCGTCCACATACTGCACTATCTGATTGGGCTGGCTAAATTCTTTTAAACTTCCCGCCATGCATTGATGGAAAATGCTGGGGCTGTTGTGAAAACCCTGCGGCAAGCAGTTCCAAGTGTACTGTTGCCCTTTAAAAGTAAAGGCAAACTTGTACTGATCCTCCCGCCGCAGCGGAATGGACCAAAAACCGTTCGAGATATCCAGCACTGTGAACGTGGTCTTGGAGGCTGGAATACTCCCTATTAGGTCGGCAACTGCTGTTACCATGGGCGCGCAGGCTGGGATGTTACTGTTGTGGACTCTATAGTCCATCGTGGCCCTCCATGAATTGTCCGGCTTCTTTACCGGTCAAAATGGGGAGTTCACGTGAGTGGAAATTTGTCTCAATACGCCCTGCTGCACCAAGGATGATATTGCTGTCTCCATGTCGGGTTCTGCTTACTTGGGGAAGTTATATTGCTTTTGGGGCCGGATCATGGGGTCCCCATCTACGCTGACCTCAAACCCGGTGACCCTCCCACATTCATGCTTGTGGGTGGCAAACGCGGTCAGGTTGTCCGACACAAATGCTTGCAAGTCCGTTGGGACATCCGCGACCAGAAGCTCGAGGTCGTAACCCCCTGACGGCTTCATGGTGCACAGGGTCCCTTTTTTTCCCTTCCCTGGGATCACAACCACCTTACCTAATCCATTCTCGGCTCCCCAGAGACAGTGATTTCTAAGGTCCACGAGGATCCCGTGTTCCACCAAGAAATCAGCCCCGAGGATGCCTTTCCCACCCCCCTCATTCCACTTCAATAGGATGCACGTCCATGTGATGTGGAGTGCTCCCAAATGAATGGAGAGCGGGATGGAGTACGCGCCAGCCTGTTCTCTGCCTGTGAAACCCGCTACTGAGAATGGAGCCTGGGTAGATAGAGGTGAGGCAAAAGGCTTAGCTGTGTGGATCACGGTGCATGATGCTCCCGTATCCAACAGGTAACTACCCTTTTCCTTCTCCACCTCCATCTCCACAACGGGTCTTCTCCACGCGTCATAACGGAGCGGACACAGGTAGACGGGCTGCACGGGCTTCAGTCATTGGGGCACTGCGGTTGGGGCTGGGGGAGCAACAGGGTTGTTGACAACTGCCACCTTCCCCTGCGAGGTCATTAGGGACCGCATTGTCTGTAAAATCGACTCAATCGCGGCGGGATCCACAACTGCACCAGCTCCTGGTGCTGGGGCAGGGGCTACGGTTTGGCTTTGGGTTGGTGCTGGGGCAGGAGCTACGGTTTGGTTTTGGGCTGGTGCTGGGGCAGCGGTCTGGGCTTGGGCTTGGACTGCGGGAAATTTCCCTCTATTATCCTTCCACGGATTTCTACACTCCCGGCGCCAATGACCCTCCTTTCCACACCCGTAACAACTGCTCTTGGCTTGGGGGGCGCGATTCCCCTCCTGATGCCATTCCTTTTTAGCAGGAGCTGCAGGCCTTGCCTCATGCACCTTTCCCTTTGAGGAAGGCACACTCCTACTCTTGTTGTTCCTGTAACCTATCGTGAGTTGATCAAGTAATATTTCCTCCGTGGAGCGGGGGTTAGTGGGGTCAAACCATGCTTTGGCCTGCTCCCTCACCGACGGCAAGCAATTGGCGACCAGACACCGGAGCCAATGAGCCCTTTGGTCATCATCTAGCGCATCCCGGTCCGGTCCTCCCGGGCAGCTGCACCGGTACACTGGCCACAACCTTCCGGCGAAAACCCGTGGGGGTTCTCCCGCTAGCTGTATCATCCTTTCCAATCGGAGGAACGGACTTCCATCACTCTCCCCTATAATCTCCAGGATCTCATTCCGTATCTCCTCGTACGTTTTTCGCCCTCTCTTGCTCTCATCAGGGAGACATTGGAGGAGTGAGCTGTCCAGGGAGAACAGCAGCATTTTGGACATTTCGGCCCCGTCGCAGTCATTAACTGCTGCGGTTTGCTCCACGTCCCGAAAATGCACTGAGGGATCTCCTGACTCGGAGAGTTTTGGGATGTCACTGATCATTTCCCTTAGCTGTCGTGCGCTATGGGGCATTATGATCTGATTCACAAGGGGTCCATCATCGCCATTGGCTTGGTCCGGACCGAGCCTCCGGTGTCGCGTGGGACACACCGGTGCCGGTCCTGACTCTGCTACCTGGGGTTGCTCTGCCTCAAGAAACCCTCTGTCTGACTCCTCCGTTTCCTTCCCCGGAGTCCAAAACTCATCATAGGCAGGAGGTGCTGAGGGCTCGGGGGTTGGTACCCTAACTGTCTCTTGTGGAATCGGTCTTTTGGATTCCTTGGCTAAAAGTAGCTGGCTCGCTGGCGGGTTTATGAGACACACCAATCCATTTGCCTTGGCTAGGGCCATTCTCAGGTCCTCTAGCTCCCGGTGGCAAGCACTATGGTCGGTGTTCTCAGAACTATCCTGCATGGCCATCTTATAAGCTGCCCTGGCCCCCAAGATACTTTCCTCCTGTGTAGCTACCTGTTTGGCTAGGCGGAAACATCGCTCTCTCATTCTACCTTCACTGGCTTTGGCCTCAATGACCTGACATTCCAAATACTCTATCCGGGTCTCATGGTGGAGGGTTGCGGATTGGCGTTCCTGATTCAGCGCGTTGAGCGATTGAATCAGTTTCTGACCTCCCGCAACCTTTTCCTCTACTTCTGTAAGCAGCCCTTTTATCTGGGCTGTCTGTACTACAACGACCTGGTCCAAAAGCTGGACTTGCTTCTTGTAACACATCAGCCAGACTGCCTTTTCTACAGATCTTCTGTGCTCTTTGCCTTCTGTCCAATTGATGGCTGCGTCTAGCAGGCACCTATCCCTTAATAGGTCAGATATCCATTGTTTTGTAAGGTTTACCTTCCCAAAAACATAATCCGCTATCCTCTCATCCATCACATTTCGTTTATTTAAACCTTGATCTAACACGCTACATTCCCGCTGCCAAGGTCCTGCCGTGGTCGCCATTTCTGTAGGGGGTTTCTCTTGCTCGTTCTGGTCTCCTACCAGGCTTCGTGCAATAATTACCCTTGAGTGGTTCGACCCACTCTTCCCTATGGTTCTAGACCTTGGACTTAGCTGCAGGGAACAGTGGTGCAGAGAAAGACTCAATAGACCAGGTTGAATAGCATGAAATGGATGCGTTTATTATTAAAAAGTTTGCAGCATTACAAAATACATATCATAAGCACAAATCAAAGCAACTACAAACATGCACATATCTATAAACATGATTCCATGGAAATGGGAAACACACGGCACATCGAAAAAGGGGAAACATATTACAATTACCCTTACCCTCTCCCTCCCCTTATACCTAAACTAAGTTTCGACTTGAGGAACTTGGGATCATGCTCACCACTTTCAAACTAGCGAAAACGAGGGGTTCGCAGCCTTTCTGGCACATCTTTCCGTCGTCACGTGGATTTGGAAACTTCTGGCGCAGCTTGTTTTTCTCTCTCTCTCAGGCGATGAGGCAGTGGACACAGCCTCGGTGAGTGCTCATCATGGCTGAAATCCACTAATCTGTTGTGGATTTGGATTCATGGAACAGGAAAACACCTCGAGAATGGGATGTTGAGGCACGGAAGTGCTAGGCCCGGAATGTCCTTTCCCTCCGGCCTGGATCATCGGTTTTCCTGAGGGTGTCTTCTTCTTCGGCCTGGGTCGTCGATGATCTCCCGACAACGGTACCCGGGCCACCCTCGTCGTCTTCTCGTCACGGCCGAGCCTTGTCTGGCTGAACACCGACCACGTTGTCCTTTCCAAAATGTCCATCCGAAACGTCCTGATCGAATTCCGAAGCTACCAAGGTAGAAGAGGCGCTGATGGACTTTTCAGAATCCATAGTTATACCGTTTTGGGCCAGCCTTATCTCCCGCCAGATCATAGTCCAGTCTTTGTAATAATTTTGGCGGGCAGAAATCTCTGCAGGGGCGCTTTGTCTTGTAACGGGAGCCGGTGATAGCTTTAACTGGCCTTCCTGGCCGACAATGTCTTTTACTTTGTCACCATAACTCGGCTCGCATATTGATCGGTCTGGTGATTTCCCTTGATGTCTGTTAAACGGTTTTTCCTTTGTACATTAAATGGGTTTAAGTGTTCATGCATTGTCCGCCCATATCTTGATGGGCCCCATGCTGTTTGCCTGAAACTGTCTTGTACTTAGAATCCAATTGAATATGTATGCCCATTTCCCTGAGTTTCGGTTTCCCGATACTGGCTTTCGCGGGGTTACTGTTCTCAATCCACAAGCCTGTCTGGCTTGCAGTAACAGAAATCAAATGGTCCAAGAAACTGATCACGAGGTCCGGCGGCCATTTTGTGTGCCCTTTTATCAAATGTTTTATCGGTACAAGCTTCTTTTGGTCAATAAAGCTGTGTTATTAATCCTGTTGTCTCGCGTGATTATATAATGAAAAATTTCGAATCTTACAAGTCCCGTCTTCACACCGAAGACACTGTCCGTTGTGTTGTGTGGCAATACCACCGTGTGGAATGGGATAGTTTCAGAACAGCTCTAGCAGCTCAAACGGGGCATCAATGAGGCGCTGTGGGCCATCAGCAGCAGCAGAATTGTAGTCCACCACAATTTGCAATCTCATGGAGCAGCATATTCATCTGTTACCGTTGCCCTCAAATCAGGGGACCAACCCTGGTTTAATGAGGATAGTAGAAGAGCATGCCAGGAGCAGCACCTGGCGTACATTAAAATGAGGTGCCAACCTGCTGAAGATACAACACAGGACTACATGCATGCTAACAGCAGAAGGAGCATGAAATAATCAGAGCTAAACGATCCCACAGCCATGGCATCAGATCAAAGCTCTGCAATCTTGCCACATCCAGCCGTGAATGGTGGTGGACAATTGAACAAATAATGGGAGGAGGAGTCTCCATGAACATTCCCATTCTCAATGATGGCGGAGTCTAGCAGATGAGTGCAAAAGACAACTCTGAAGCGATTGCAAATATCAACAGCCAGAAGTGCCGAGTGGATATTACATATCGGCCTCCTACTGAGGTCCCCACCATCACAGAAACCATTCTGCAGCCAATCCGATTCACTCCGCATGATATCAAGAAAAGACTGAGCATACTGGATACAGAAGAGGGTATGAGCCCCAAAACATCCCAGCTGTCATGTTGAAGACATGTGCTCCAGAACTGGCGGCGCCTCTAGCCAATTTATTCCAGTACAGCTACAAAAGTGGCATCTAGCCGAAACATTGGAAATTGCCCAGCTATGTCATCTCCACAAAAAGTACGACGAATCAAATTCGGCCAACTACCTTCCCATCAGTCTACTCTCAATCATCAGCAAAGTGATGGAAGGTGTTGTCGACAGTGCTTTCAAGTGGCACTTACTCAAAATAACCTGCACATTGATGCACATTTTGGGTTCTGCCAGGACCACTCGGCTCCAGTCCTCATTGCAGCATTTGTCCAAACATGGACAAACGAGCTGAATTCCGGAGGTGAGGTGAGCGTGACTGCCATTGACATGAAGGCAGCAATTGACCGAGTGTGGCATCAAGGAGCCCTAGTAAAATTGAAGTCAATGGGAATCATGAGAATTGGCTTGAGACGTACCTAACACAAAGGAAGATGGTTGTGGTTGTTGGAGGCCAGTCACCTCAGCCCCAGGACATCGCTGCAGGGGTTCCTCAGGGCAGTGTCCTAGGCCCAACCAACATCAGCTGCTTCATCAATCACCTTCCCTCCATTATACGGTCAGAATTGGGGATGCTTGCTAATTATTACATAGTTTTCAGTCCCATTCGCAACTCCTCAGTTAATGAAGAAGTCCGTACCTACATGCAGCAAGACCTGGACAACATTTAGGCTTGGGCTGAAAAGTGGCAAGTAACTTTCGCGCCACATAGTGCCAGGCAATGACTATCTCCAACAAGAGAGATTCTAATCACATTCACTTCACATTAACTGGAATTACCGTCGTCGAATTCCCCACCATCAACATCATGGGGATTACCATTGAGCAGAAACTTATCTGGACAAGCCACATAAATACAGTGGCTACAAGAGCAGGTCAGAGACTGGATATTCTGCGGCGACTGACTCAGTTCCTGCCTCGCCAAAGTCTTTCAACCATCTACAAGGCAGAAGTCAGGAGTGTGATGGAATATTCTCCACTTGCCTGGATGAGTGCAGCTCCAGCCAGACTCAATAATCTCGAGACCATTCATCACAAAGCGCTACCTGATCCATCACCTTAATCTTCCACCCCCTCCACCACCGGCGGACCATGACTGCAGTGTGTACCATCTACAAAATGCACTGCAGCAACGCACCAAGGCTTCTTTGGCAGCACCTCCCAAACCCAAACCTCTGCCACATCGAAGGAGAAGGGCAGCAGGCACATGGAAACACCACCACCTCCAAGTCCCTCTCCAAGTCACACACCATCCTGACTTGAACATATAACTCTGTTTCTTTTTCATCGTTAGGTCATAATCCTGGAACTCCCTCCCTCACAGCACTGAGCGACTACCTTCAACATATGGACTGTAGCAGTTCAAGAAGGCGGCTCACCACCAGTTTCTCAAGGGCAACTAGGAATGGGCCATAAATGCCGGCCATACCCGCGACACCCATACCCCCAGAATAAATTAAAAAATAGATATAAATTTTGAAAAATACTCTTGGCCTCCGCGATCTCTCAGGAAAGTGTTGGCATGTCCTTCACAGATGTTGACTATCTTGTGTTACATTTCAATCACTTGCTGATTGAATGTAATATTTCCAGGATTGCAATCCACTCTATCATTTTCTACTCGTATCGCTGCTTTACATCACCCCCTCTCCCATTCTCACACACACCGAGCACAAAAAGGGTGACAGAAAAGTTATAATAACTTATACTGTCGAAGTTATTGCTGCCGTATTGCCCTTGCCTTAATTAAGCAACAGATGGAAACCATTGCTCAGTGTTACCAACCGCAAGAGGAACTCGGTTGAACTCACGTATTTCAACGTGGATTTTATTATCAATACAACTGACATCCTGCGGTTTTCATTCTTTAGCGCCCAAAAAACTAGGTCATCAGAAGCCTTGTTTTGCAGGATCTGGTTAAAGAGGAGATGAAGGAGAGGAATTGAGCAGCTTAATGAAGCTAAAGCAAATTAAAAGAGAAGGCGAGCTGCTTTGGGTTCAGTATTATGTTGTATGCTCAGAAGTAGAGGCCCTTTAAAGGTCTGGGCTTAAGTAATGGGCTTAAGATTGGTGCAAAGAGCCTCCAATCCGTTCCCGCGAAAGACGCAGAATCCCACTGGCCCACTGCAATAAATAACTCTGTGAGAGCCCCAGTAGTTACGATAATCTTATGCTATATATACGAACAATGATAGATAGGAAAGGTCCATACAGCCTGTCCTACAGATCCTAAAATGCCACTGAAATAATTTATATGCGTAGTCGCTGTTGTAATGTCGGAAACTGTTGTAATGTAGCCAATATGCGCACAGCAAGCTTCCACAAATAACAACGTGATAATCTGTTTACAGTGATGTCAGTTCAGGGATAACTGTTGGCCTCAACATACCGGGGTGAATGCCCCAGCTATTTTTCGAAATAGTACCGTAGAATCTTCAACATACACCTGAGAGGACAGATGGGTCCTTCGTCTAAGGTCTCATCCGAAAGTGCTGCGCTGGGAGTGTCAGCCTAGAGTCTCTGGTGTGGGACTTCAACCAGGGCCTTCTGGCTCAGATGCGACAGGGAGACCGACTGAGCCATGGCTGACACTTTTTAACAAGGGTCTGTTCCCTTGAACTGCAGACACCGTCTGCGACATTATTATGTTGCTGAGGTTTTTGTACAGCGACAGATGAGTTTTAAAATGTGATTCTTAACCCGCAGAAATATACGGCGGTGTCCTGGATTTCCGCTCGAGTGATCTTCAAAGGAAACTTCTTTTCTGCGTTGGTCTTGCCGGCCTCGAAACTTCCCTTGGCAAAATCCGCATCCTTTTTACTGCTGGTATCCCGGTACAAAATAAATCGCAGCGTCTGGTTCGTGCACTGCTGGTACCAGTGCAGATCAGGGTTACTGTAGCTTGTTGTGTAGTTACAGTCTATTTTCACACTTTCTCCTTCAGTCACATAGAGCGTGGTCTGAGGTTGTGACATCGAATCTGCCTGAATCTCCCCTGAAATAAAAGCTAACTGAGGGTTGAATACAATACTGAGATAGAAAGTCTGTTAAAATCAGATTAGTGCAAACAGACACAAGGCATGGCCATACCTACCGATCACCAGCCACAATATAACGAGGTGACGGTACGACATGGGCTCTATTGAATCTTCACCAACAACCCCTTGGAACAGCAGTTCTATTTCCTGTTGCAATCTGTTGTACGGATTAAAGTAAGAAACTGTTCGACTGGAAGGTATCACAGAAGGTGAGGGAGTGACTCGTGCAATTCTCTTTCTGGTGAAACTACCGAATGCATTAATTGGGTAACAGCATTTTAACAGGAGTAATGACTTTTCAGAAGTAGATTTTCCACTTCCTCCTACGACCTCTGACAGCATCACTCAGAATGTCAATCAGTATATTAAAGGAGGAGAGGCACAGTTTAGGGAACATGGTAAAGGTTGAGGAGTAGCCTCACTGTGTAAGGATGAATTCATTTCAAAGTTAAGAGAGGATACA
Source organism: Somniosus microcephalus (assembly GCF_052327205.1). Classification (NCBI taxonomy): domain Eukaryota; kingdom Metazoa; phylum Chordata; class Chondrichthyes; order Squaliformes; family Somniosidae; genus Somniosus; species Somniosus microcephalus. Next base: position 21,117,187 of record NC_140990.1, on the reverse strand, counting down.
ACGAGAGGTAAGCAGGCAATGGAGACTTTATTGGTAGAATTAAGAAATAGCAAAGGATGTAATACTGTAGTGGCAGTTGTGTATAGGCACCCTGGTAGCGGCTGCGAAGTGGTAGAATGTATAAATGGAGAGATTAGGCAAGCGTTTATACCCCTCAGGGGCAAGACCTCTACTTGCCAAGAAACAGCCAATCACGAGTACAGAGGTAAGGGACAACATAAAACTACAAGCAAAAGCGTACAAAAATAAAAAAACCAGCACAGGTCCTGGGAGAGATAAAAAGAGCAACACAAGGTGAGAAAACAGATAGTGAGAGCTACAGAAAGTGAGTATGAAAAGAAACTTGCAAGGGATATCAAAATCAACACTTCTTTTTCAATTATATTAGGAAAATCAGGTTGGTTATGGGCAATGTGGGTCCCTTGACAATGGATATCGGTGATATTGTCAATGACAATACAGAAAGGCAGACATGTTGAATAATTACTTTGCGTCAGTATTTACAGTAGAGGGAGAGTATAGTATGCTGGGCGTCCCAAGGAAACTAATATTGACTCAGGGATGGGGAATCACCAAAATTAACATTAGAAAAATAATAGTAATGGAGCAATAAAGATTGACAAGTTCCCAGGAACAGATGGTTTCCATGCCAGTGTTTCAAAGGGTGTAAGTGAGAACATTGCAGATGCCTTAACTACAATCTTCCAACGTTCTCTCGATTCGGGAACCGTTTCTTTAGATTGGAAAATTATGCATGTCGCTCTGCTGTTTCAGGAAGGTGAGAGAGGGCAACCAGGAAATTATAGACCAGTTAGCCTAACGACTGCTTTCTGGAAATTACTAGAGACTATAATTAAGGATAGGTGACCGAACACCTCGAAATTTTTCGGCTGGTCAGAGAGAGCCTGACGAATTTAATTGAATTTTTTGAAGAGGTGATGAAAGTAGTGGAGAGCGGAATGTCTATGGATATTATTTTTAAGGGCTTCCAGTAGGCATTTGATAACGTCTCTCATAGAAGTATGTTTTCTAAAGTTGAAGCTCGTGGAAGTGAAGGCAAATTATTGACTTGGTTCGGAAATTGGCTGAGCGGCAGGAGACAGAGAGTAGGGATAATGAGTGGGTACTCTAATTGCTAGGACAGGTACTCTAATTGGTATCTCACAAGGATCTGTGCTAGGGTCTCAACTATTCGTCGTATTTATTAAAGACTTAGATGGGGGATAGAAAGTCACACATCCAAATTTGCCGACAACACAAAGATTGGCGCTATTGGAAGCAGTGTAGATGGAAGAATAAAATTACAAGGAGATATTAATAGATTAAGCGAACGGACAAAACAGTGACAAATGAAATTCAACGTGATGTTATCCACTTTGAAACTTAGAATGATAGAACAGAGCACTTTCTAAATGGGGAAAAGCTAGAAATAGTCGCGGTCCAAAGAGACTTAGGGTTCCAGGTACATAGATCATTAAAATGTAATGGCAGGTACAGAAAATAAGCAATAAAGGCTAATGGAATGCTGGTCTTTATGTCTAGAGGGCGAGAATAAAAGGGGTTAGAAGTTATGCTACCGCTATACAAAGCCCTGGTTAGATCACACCTGGAATACTGTGAGCAGTTCTGGGCACCACAATTTAGGAAGGATATATTGGCCTTGGAGGGAGTGCAGATTAGATTTACTGGAATGATGCCTGGACATCAAGGGTTAAATTACGAGGATAGATTACACAAACTAGGGTTGCATGCCCGAGAATTTATAGGGTTAAGGGGTGATATGATAGAAGCTTTCAAGATATTAAGGGGAACTGATAGGTTAGATAGAGAGAAACTATTTCTGCTGGTGAAAATTCTAGGACTAGGGGACAGAGTATAAAAATTAGAGAAAGAATGAATGACTGATACCATGAAAGATTTCATGTAGTGATTGTCATACTGTAACTGCTGTTTCTCTTATTTTTTGGCATCCATTCTCGAGATATGGACGTCGATGACAAGGCCGGCATTTATTACCGATCTCTAGCTGCCCTTATGAAGGTGTTGGTAAGCCGTCTCCTTGAAGCACTGCAGTCCGTGTGGTGAAGGTGCTACTACGGTGCTATTAGGGAGCGAATTCCAGGACATCGACCTAGAGATAATAAAGGAACGACGATTTATGTCAAATTAGGGATGACAATGGACTTTTAGAATTATAGAAGGATAGAGCACAGAAGGAAGCATTTCGGCCAATCTTGTCTGTGCACGCGCTTTCAATGAGCTATCCAATTAGCCCCGCTCCGCTGATCTTTTCCCATAGCCCTGGAAACTTTGCTTTTCCAGTTATTTATCCAATTTCCCTTTTAAAGTTATTACGGAATCTACTTCAACCACCCTGTCAGGCAGTGCATTCTAGATTGTAAAAATTCGCTGCATAAAAATAGTCTCCTCATTTCCCCCTGAATTTTATTTGCCAATTATATTAAAACTGTGTTCTCTGGTTATCGACCTAACCTGCCAGTGAATGCAATTTCTCCCCATCTAAGTTATCAAAACTATTCAGAATTTTAAACACCTTTATTCAATCTCCCCTTAACCTTCTCTGCTATAAGAAGAACAATCTCCGGTTCTCTCGTCTTTCCAAATGACGGAAGTACATCAACTCTGGTACCATTTTGGTAAAACATGAAATATGTTTTTCTCATCATTTTCTCAATGACAATTATTTGTTTCATGAGTCGCTCGATGGCAGATGTCTTTGCTTAGCTCTTGTGTTGGTCTGTGTTTTGGCGAGGTTTTTGTACGAAAGTCGAGCAGTTTTGAAGCACCGTGATCCTCAGTCCGCAGAAATAGGCGGCGCTGTCTTCAGTCTCTGCTGCAGAAATTGACAAAGGAAAAACTTGATATTGACTGAAATGGCGAGCGTCGAATTTTCCTTTTGCCAAATCGGCATCCTTTCCCCTGGTGTTATCACGGTACAAGATCAACTGCGTTGCTTGGTTCGGGTACAGCCGGTACCAGTAACGATCCGGAGCAGCCGAACTAGTTTTGTAATGCAGCTCAATTGAGAATGATCTCCTGCGTATACTTTCACCTCATGCTGAGGCTGCATTACCGAACTCCCTTGGATTTTACCTATAAAAATTAATAAAATGATCAGTTAATCCCTCTGTTAATTTGCAAAATTCACGCCAGCAGAGGGAACACATATCACCATCTACCTATTACAATGGACATCAGGAGCAGCTCAACCAGCGCCATCTCTAAAACGCTGCCAATGTTTGCCGGTCTTCCGTACTCACACCGATAAATAGAAGCAATAATTCAGCCTCCACAGTGAGAGTGAAGGGGACCTTACTAAACTTGCAACAAAAAAAGACACTCAATAAGATCAGGTGAGGTCCACTTCGGGAATTATATTAGTTGCTGATTGCAATGCGCATTTACAATAACAATGAACATCATAAATATGGCACCTTAAGTCCCCTTTTGTCATTTGATTCCCTGTCCGTGCCTGCCTGCAATATTGTGCAACCCTTTACACATCTCCCTTGTCAGTGTCCCGGACCCTTTGATCACGGCCTGTACACAGGGTTTAGTTGATCAGTGTATGTTGCTGGGTCAGAGACAGTTTATACACAAGGATCAGATTTCACAAGGTAGTGATTGTGTTCTTTAAAACAGGCCCCAAGCACAGAGTTCGCCCAATGATCATTGCCCTTCAGAATGTCTCTTTAATGCTGGGATGTTTAGTGTGCTATAGCTTTTCTCTTCAAACGTCATTTCAGGAACCGGCTGTTCCTCTTTGTCTCGATGGTTTAATTCTACCATAAAATTATCATAATCATCAACATCCTCCTCATCATCATTTTACTAATAATAACATGTGGGCTACAGCGGTCGGGGCGAGAATGGATTTTTACTGGGAAGGAAATACTTACTGAGAAGTGATATAATGATGAGGAGCGGTGCGAGACGATTCCGCATGATGTTCCCTGAGTCTGTAACTCTGCAGTCCGGGAAATATTATGTCAGAGCAGAAATACAGATCCCCGCCCCACTGCACTGCTGATCCAACCAATATCAAACAGGAAACGGCGGCAGCAATCTCTCGAATAACACTGGGCAGCCAATCGTCGCAGAATATGTGCAATAAAAATGAACATCACAAATCCATTTGTGGCGCCTTAACTCCCCTTTTGTCTTTCGACGCCCTTTCCGTACCTGCATGTAAAATAGTGCAGCACTTTGCACATTTTCGCTGGCAGTTTTCCTGACAGTTTGACCGCGGCCTGTACACAGGGTTTATTTGATCAGAGTATGTTGCTGGGCCAGAGACGGTTTATACACAAGGAACAGATTTCACAAGGTAGTGATTGTGCTCTTTCAAACAGGCCCCAGGCACAGTGTTCCCCAATATCCATTATCCTTCAGAATATCTCTTTAATGATGGGAGGTTTTCTCTCACCACTAACAATCCCTCAGCTTCCAGGTTACAATAACCAGACATGGGTTGCATTCCCGCCCCCAGTCTCTAAAAGTTTAACCCTATAAGGACACTGACTGTAGCCCAGCTCGCGGTGTTTCCATTCATTGGCAGCCAACTCACCACCTACTGGTCTCACAGCACCACTGAGGACACCAGGAAGTGGGGTGAGAGCATCCTGTGACACGACAGCAGATTATTGAAGGCGGGGGTTAGAACGGGTGTCTTCAAATATCCAACCCCCTTTCACTGAGCGGACAGCGACAATGCGGCTACTCAGCATCTGGGTTATGTGGCGGGGGGGCGGGGGGGGGATTTCTGACAGGTAATTGAGGAACAAACACATTTCATCTTTTTTCTCGTTTTCCAAGCATGTTTTGAATCTGAATTTTAAACACCCGCCGGCCTGATGTTTTCCGCTTTAAACATGTTTTTCAGATCGGAGTCTTGGAGATTTTGTCACCCAGCCGCTGTCCTCAGGAGTTAAGGCAGAAGGAGAAGCGTTGAGTTGAAGCTGTACCTATGATACTACACAGAGCGGCTATTAGTTATACTGGTTCCGGCACTACCCAGACACACAGCCGGGGTGTATTCTGATGAAATACCCGAGCGGTTATGAAGATAAAGCAGCATTTGCTGAAACGCGCTTCACTGCAAAGCTCCAGATCTGCAGTTTATTACTGCGCCCTGAGACTCACGGTGATGGAAACCAGTTAAACCCTCGTACAGAAACTCCCGCCCCTTTGTAGATCAGAGGCAACCCAAGTCTCGAGGGAGCAGCGAGAGACACCTGTCAATCGCGCCCTCTCGCTGCTATGATGGGAACCTTTAGACAATTTTGATACTGGATGAAAACGCACAGTCAGTTAATCTATGGGCAGTTTCCAGCGCCCATTTATGAGGAGAGGCATTGCAGCGATATTGATCACAAATGTCGATAAACATTTCAGTTTAAATCGTGCTGATTCTTTTTCTTTTTTACAGTTGTTAGGGAAATCAGTTGACTGAAGCTCGTTAGAACAATATTAAATCACAGAGATGCCGACTATTAATACAGCGCCACATGTACTGGATGCAGATTTGCCTCATGGTTCCCTTCTATTCAATATACTGTGGGATTATTTAATGTAACTGCTTCCATTTTAAAATTGTCGCTGAGCTGCCGTTATTATGTTTTAACGTAATTTCGAGTTGAAATCATCAACCTATATAATTCCGCGAGTGGGCACACTTGGTCTTGTTGAGAGTTGTTTCACTAACTGGAACACTCAGTGTGGGTTTTATACGGGATCCGCGATGTCCCTCGTACAAAAACACGTACAGTGGAGGATACCCGAGGTGCTGAATGTACCAGAACACATAAGGGTTATGCTCTCTTTTTATTATGGTGCAGTGTAGTGTGACATTACTTTTTCTGCACAACCGCCATTTCAGGAACCGGCATTTCAGGAACCGGCTGTTCCACTGTGCCTTGGTGGCTCAACTTTAACTTAAATTAATGGTAATAGTCACCATCATCATCATTTCACGAAAAGTAACACCTGGATTACAACATTCATGGGGAGAATGGATTTTCACTGGGAAGGAAAAGCTTACTGAGAAGTGATATAATGATGAGTTGCAGTGCGAGATGGTTCCGCATGATACTTCCTAAGTCTGTAACTGCAGTTCAGGAAATCCTCTGTGGGAACAGAAATACAGATCCTCGCCCCATTGCATTGCTGATCCAACCAATGTCAAACAGGAAACGGTGGCAGCAATCTCTCCAATAACACAGGGCAGGCAAGGCGGATCAGAGCGAGAGCAGCAAACGGAAGCTGTGGGCAGGGCAGTCGCGGGCGGTGTTCTCACACGTAGGATCCACCTATGTGGAATGGAATTCAATAATAATGCCCCCATCGGAAACTATAAAATTCTGCCTCTCTATAAGGGCTGCGTTACTTTCACATTCGTTACAAATTCGGGGCAAGCAGGCTGGCGACAAGAATTGCAGATTCTTATATTATTGTATAGTTACCAAAAGCTTCATCACTGAAGTGGGTCAAAAACAGGGCCTGAACCTAGCAGTGGGAAACAGAACAAAACTGCAAGCGATCCCAAGGCTCTGGAGGTGCACAACTCATTAACACCTTAATAACGTGTGAAATTATTCAACTACATACAGTTAATAAGCATAAATAAGAGATAAAGTGGAATGTCACCTTAATTTATACTGAAGAAGTGTTGGTCAGTATTGGTTGATGTAAGTTGACCGGCGGTGGGAATCCGCGCTCTGTCAGCGCAACCTGTTGTCCGTGATTAAAGTATATTTTTTGAGCTGATTTCACCGAACACGATTTCTGTACGAGGTGTTCAGAGGCCCTTCTCACAGTGTGCCTCAGTGCACAGTAGTACATGGCACTCTCAGCGAGCTGTAGCTCAGTCAGGGTGAAAACCAGCTATATTTCTGGACGTTTCCAGAATGACAGAGAAACGGCTGTTAACGTCGTCCTTCCCATAGGTATGAGACTGAATTACTAAAGTGGGAGCCTTGTTCTTGTCCTGACGATAAAGCTGCAGGGAATAGCTCGAATCTGCTCCTGAATAGATACAATTAATACTCATCAAGTTCCTTCCAGATATTTGGCATCTGTTGGCCACTGCCCGAAGGAATCTCCAGAACTCAATCCTGCAGAAAACATTTCTGGTTACCAATGAAAACAGAACGGAAAACAGATAACAAGTAGATAGATAGATAGATAGATAGATAGACAGACAGATAGATAGATAGATAGGTAGATAGATAGAGAGATAGGTAGATAGATAGAGAGATAGATAGATAGATAGATAGATAGATAGATAGATAGATAGATAGATAGATAGATAGATAGATAGATAGATAGATAGATAGATAGATAGATAGATAGATAGATAGATAGATAGATAGATAGATAGATAGATAGATAGAAAGAGAGTTAGAGAGCTGGATCGACAGATAGATAGATCGATAGATCGATCGATAGATAGATAGATAGATAGATAGATAGATAGATAGATAGATAGATAGATAGATAGATAGATAGATAGATAGATAGATAGATAGATAGATAGATAGATAGATAGATAGATAGATAGAACAGATGAGACGCTTTTCTGGCTTAAGAAATTAAGTAATTAGTAATTTATGTGTATGCCTGGAAATAAAGAGACAGAAAAAGAAAGCATTAGATTAATGGCTAGACATAGATAGACACACAGGTAGAAAGAGACAATGAGATATAGATAGGTAGAGATATAACCATACAGACAGACAGATAGAAAGCTACACAGATAGATGGATAGACCTTACGATCAATGTATAGGAGACAGTTGTATCAATAGTGGAATTGACAGACAGGCACAGATGCATAAATAAATAAACAAACAATAATACAACGTTGTTAGGCCCCAAGTAAAGCATTCCCCAAACTCCATAATGGCCGCAGTCTCCCCACACTGGGAGCCCGCACTTCACCCGGTGCCTCCTCTCAGTTGCAGCTCTCGGACTGAATGGAAGAAGTTGACGTGTTTCTGTCAGCAGATGGAGTCCCCGGCATTTCCTGAATCAAACGAAGAGCCTGGTTTTAATGAGCTGCTGGTGGTCATTGAGGCTGTCTGTGTTCATCATCACTGCCCGTGGCCCCGGCACACAGGCTCCGTGTGCTGTTCTGCTTTATCCCTGATATCTGATCATCCGATCCCGGGAATGGATGAGAATTCTGCCTGACCGTTACCGGCCTCACACAGTGTCATGGACACATCCCGGAACTGCTCCGAAGGAGGAAAAAATCCCTTCGATTGATGTTTATTCTTCAAAAGACAGTGTTCTGACCGTGTTTTGAACCCGATGCTGACGATTAATGGGGAGTGGATTTTAGGGTTTTCTTGTCGATGAAATGTTCCATTTGATAGAAATGAAAGTCTGACACGATGTTGTCGCAATGTCACTGACTCAGAATTTTCCACTAACCACAGTTTACTCTTGAACATTTTTGACTGTGTCTCTTCATGTGTTTTTCTGTCTGTCTGTATTTATCTCTGCTTGTTTGTCTGTGTGTTTATCTGTCTCTGTGTTGTTATCTCTCTGTCTCTGTTTATCTTTGCTTGTTTGGCTGTGTGTGATTATCTGTCACTGTCTGTGTTGTTACCTGTCTTTGTTTATCTGTGCGTGTTCTTCTGTGTGTGTTTATCTGTTTCTGTCTGTGTTGTTATCTCTCTGTCTTTGTTTATCTGTGCGTGTTCTTCTGTGTGCCTTTATCTGTTTCTGTCTGTGTTGCTATCTCTCTGTCTCTGTTTACCTGTGCGTGTTTGTCTGTGTGTGTTTATCTGTCTCTCTCTATGTGTGCCACTGTGTGTGCCTGTGTTTATCTGTCTAGCTGTGCATATCTGTGCATGTGTGTCTGTGTGCGTTTATTTGTTCCTGTCTGCGTGTGTCAATGTGTGTGTCTGTGTCTATCTGTGCGTGTTTGTCTGTGTCTGTTTATCTGTCTGAATTTGTGTGTCTGAGTCGGTATGTTTGATTCTCTGTGTTTGTTGTTCCAATGCTCAATGTGAGGATAGTAGGAACACAGCTGGGCGCTGTCTGATCAGTTCTTAAAGATGTTTCGTCTCAAACAACTCAGCCGAATATAAATAAAGATCCTCAACAACATGTCAACCAGTTGTGTATGTCTGGGTTTACGGTGCCTGCGTGTGTGTATATATGTTTGTGCGTGTGTGTGTATATGTATAGTTGTGTGTGTGTGTGGTGTATGTGTATTTATGAATGTGTGTGTGCGCTCCAAGGCTGATACTGACAAGGGTGGGTTCCCTTGAACTGGAGGCACCTTCTGCGAAAGTTTTATTTCGCCGAGATTTTTTGCAGCGATGAGGTTATACTCTATGCCGCTGAGCAGACAGAATTACACGGCGGTGTCCTGGATTTTAGCTCAAGTGATCGTTAAATGAAATGAAATTTCTGAGTTGTCTGACTGGCTCGAACCTTCCGTCGGCAAAATCCGCCTTATTTTTGCGCTCTTATCCGGATATGAAATAAAACGCGGCGCCTAGTTCTTGCACTGCGCGTACCAGCACAGATCGGGGTTACAGAGCCTTGTTGTGTAACTGCAGTCTATTTTCACACCATCTCCTCCAGTAACATACAGCGCGGTCTGCGGTTGTGACACCGAATCTGCCCGAATCTCCACTGAATTAAAAGTTAACTGAGAGTTGAACACAATCCTGAGTTAGGAAGCCTATTAACATCACATTATTGCAAAATCACAAAAGGCATGGCCATGCCTACCGAACACCAGCCACAATGTAATGAATGTAAGAAGTCATACAACACCAGGTTATAGTCCAACAGCTTTATTTGAAATCACAAGCTTTCAGAGCGCTGCTCCTTCCAGGTGAAGTGGAGAGATGCATATAGGCATAGATTATATAGTCAGAGAATACTGCCAGATGATTACAGGTGATCTTTCTAACTGACCTTTATCACACCTCGGCAGAGAGATAATCACAGCGATCAAAGGTGTGAATGGTGTCCAAACAGGTCAGTCAGGAAAACATTACATCAAAGAACAAGGGGTCAAATGTTGCAGATGCTGGGGTCTGTATGAAAAACTAAAAACAAACAAAAACTATTTTTTTGCTGGAAATCACAGCAGGTCCGGCCGCATCTGTGTAGAGAGAACAAACCAATGACGATGCGAGTCTGGATGACTCTACGTCAGGTGGGGTTACATGTAGCGTGACATGAACCCAAGATCCCGGTTGCAGCCATCCTAATGAGTGCGGAACTTGGCTATCAGTTTCTGCTCGATGAATTTGCATTGTCGTGTGAATCAAAGGCCACCTTGGAAAATGCTTACCGGAAGATCAGAGGCTGAATGTCCTTGACTGCTGAAGTGTTCCCCGACTGGGAGGGAACACTCCTGCCTGGCGATTGTTGTGTGGTTTCCGTTCATCCATTGTCGCAGTGTCTGCATGGTTTCGCCGATGTACCATGCTCCGGGGCATCCTTTCCTGCAATGTATGAGGTAGACAACATTGGCCGAGTCACATGAGTATGTACCATGTACCTGGTGGGTGGTGTCCTCATGTGTGATGATGGTATCTGTGTTGATGATCTGGCATGTCTTGCAGAGGTTGCGGTGGCAGGGTTGCGTGGTGTCGTGGTCGCTGTTCTCCTCAAAGCTGGGTAATTTGCTGCGACCGATGGTCTGTTTGAGGTTAGGCGGCTGTTTGAAGGTGAGTAGTGGAGGCGTGGGGATGGCCTTAGCGAGGTGTTCATCGTCATCGATGACATGTTGAAGGCAGCGAAGAAATGGCGTAGTGTCTCCGCCCCGGGGAAGTACTGGCCAACGAAGGGTATGCTGCTGGTTGTGTCCCGTGTTTGTCTTCTGAGGAGGTCTATGTGATTTTTCGCTGTGGCCCGTCGGAACTGTTGATCGACGAGTTGAGCGTCATATCCCGTTCTTACGAGGGCGTCCTTCAGCGTCTGTAGGTGTCCATTGCTTTCCTCCTCGTCTGAGTAGATCCTGCGTATTCGCAAGGCTTGTCCACAGGGGATGGCTTCTTTAACATCGTTAGGGTGGAAGCTGGAGAAGTGGAGCATCGTGAGGTTGTCCGTGGGCTTGCGGTAGAGTGAAGTGCTGAGGTGTCCGTCTTTGATGGAGATACGTGTGTGCAAGAATGAAACCGACTCTGAGAAGTAGTCCATGGTGAGTTTAATGGCGGGATGGAACTTGTTGATGCTATCCTGTAGTCTTTTCAGTGATTCTTCGCCATGGGTCTATGTATCTGGTATATAGCGTTGGTTGGAGGTCCTGTGCAGTGAAGAAGTCTCGCTCGAACTTGTGCATGAAGATGTTGGTGTATTGGGGTGCGAATTTGGTCCGCATCGCTGTTCCGTGTGTTTGGGTAAAGAACTGGCTGTCGAAGGTGAAGACATTGCGGTCAAGGATGATGCAGATGAGTTGTAGGATGGTGTAGTGTATGTACCTTTAAGATGAACTATGTTTTTGAAGCACCTTTACACTGTAGTACCAGTAGTGACCACTCGGATATATAAGCCTGTGTAGTGTCTTGTGTAGTTAGTTCACCTCCAGACTTTGTTCAGTAAATACTTGTTAAATCAACTCTTGCATTCCATGTCTCCATTAACACACGGATCTAACAGTGGCGACGAGTTGGAAACGAACTTACCTGCAATTCGGCAGCACCTCAAGGGGATCGATTCCTCAGACGAAGGTCGAAGGCAGAAGCAAGCAGAAAAAAAAACTGTGGTGCCACCAGCTAAACGGGCTGGTGGCAGGTAGTGCACTGATCCTTCCTGGGCTGTGGTGGGCTACAGGTCGATCGGGTGGCTCTGCAATGGGGCCAGGCAGTGAGTCGGGAAGCAGAAGCAAAGAGAGAGAGAGGGTGGAGCACTCAGGGCGCGGCCGGTGCTGCAAAGCAGGTCGGCGTTCGGACCGAGCAGAGGGAGGGGTAAGTCCCAGAGGGTCCACTCCACGACGGGAACGGTTCTCCAAGTAACGGAGAAACTATTGAAGCGATATATTAAAAAAAATTTTTTTTTTAAAAATACCGCGAAAAGCTGCAGGTCGCAACGGGAACCACGAACAACAGCGTCGGCAGCAGCGGCAGCGGCGGGAAAGCGCGGCAGGCGCCATCTTAACTCAGCGGGGATGAAAGAAAAGTGCAGGAGGCGCCATTTTGATCCATCGGGGGTGGAGGAAAAGCGCGGGAAGCGCCATTTTAGATTTTCAAGATGCCGAAGACTGGCAATGTTACTGCTTTCGATAGTGATATAGAAGTTTGGACCACATATGTGGAAAGAGTGGAGGTATATTGCAAGGTGAATTAAGTAGTGGATGATAAAAAGGCATCGGCACTTCTAAATCTAATGGGCGCAAGGACATACGGGCTGTTACGAAACTTGATCACTCCAGCCAAACCGATGGACAAGAATTTTAAAGAGATTGTTGATACCTTACAGGAGCACTTCAACCCAACACTGCTGCTGATAGCGGAACGATTCAAATTCTTCAGGAGGAATCAGCACAAGAATGAAAGTAACGCTGATTACCTCACCGAATTACGAAAGCTGTCAAAGCACTGCCAATTCGGGGCAGGACTGGCAGATTCTCTACGAGACAAATTCGTCTGCGGTCTCCTAAGCGAAGGAACACAGATAAGACTACTTTCTGCGAAAGATTTGACACTGGACAAGGCTTTCAGTGCGGCTGTTTCATACGAAGCAGCAGCAAGAGGAGCTGCAGAGATACAGCAAAAGCCACAGGACTTCAGCACCCATGAAATGACATGGGGTTTCAAGAGATGTTATCGCTGCGGCAGATCCACCCATGACCAGAAGGACTGCTGGTTCAAGGAAAAAGCATGCAAACAATGCGGAAAGATGGGACACATTGCACGTGCATGCAGATCTGGAATGAAATCCGCTGACAGTAAAAAGGTCAATAAGGAAAAGTACAGAAAGGTACAAATGATGACGGACAGTAGCTCCGAAGACCAGATGAGCGATAGCGACTCCGGAAACAAGAGACTAAGCTGTCTCAACTTAGATAATGTAATTGCTAAAGAAGATTACAAGACCATTTGGGTTACCCTCACGATAGCAGGCTCCCCAGTCAAAATGGAGCTAGATACAGGATCAGCTCTGACCGTCATGAGTCAACGGGATTACGAGCGGCTATTTCTGCATATACCTTTGAAAGGCACATCCATTATCTTGAAGACATAGACGGGGCAGAAAGTATCCCCCAGATGGAAAATAAGGGTGCCTGTTGTATACAACGGCAGGGAAATACAGAAGTTGTATTTATACGTTCTGAAAGATGGTGGTCCACCGTTGTTGGGACGTGAATGGATCAGAAAGATACGTTTAGACTGGCACTCCATTCAGGCACTGACGGTGACTAGTAAGAAAAAAAACGATGATGACGTCATACCTGGACGATTAAAATAAATCTTGGCTAACACCAAAGAAGTGTTTCAACAGGAACTAGGAACCCTAAAAGGCGCCACCGCCTCAATAAAAGTGGAAGATGCGGCAATTCCCAAGTTTTTTGAGGCAAGGGCGGTGCCATAAGCAATTTGTCCAGCCGTCGAGGCACAGCTGGAGAATTTGGAAAAAGCAGGCGTGTTATCCAAGCTAGATTGGAGCGAGTGGGCAACACCCATCGTCCCGGTCATGAAGAAAACGTTGAATAATGATAAATCTGCTGAACAGAGAAAAGTTCGCATCTGTGGGGACTTCAAGGGGACTGTAATCCCGGTTCTTCACACGGTACAGTATCCTCTTCCGAGGATAGAAGATATTTTTGCCTCTCTATCCGGAGGGAAACGTTTCACCAAAATTGACTTAGCACAGGCATATCTACAGATGGAGGTTGAGGAGGCCTCTAAAAAGTATCTCATGATAAACACACACAAAGGCCTGTACCAGTACAATCGACTGCTTTTCGGAGTGGCATCAGCTCCGGCTATCTGGCAAAGAGCTATGGAGCAAGTCCTGCAAGGGATTCCGGGGACTCAATGCTACCTAGACGACATCCTTGTAACAGGAGAAAACGACAAAGAGCACCTTGCCAACTTGGAACAGGTGCTCACGAGGCTGAGAGAACAGGGCCTAGGAGCAAATCGCCCCAAGTGCGAATTTTTCCAGAAACAAATATCATATTGTGGCCATGTCATTAAGGAAGAAGTGTTGCATAAGTCACCTGAAAAAATTGAAGCGGTCGTAAAGGCCCCAGCACCTGAAAATGTCTCACAATTAAGGTCGTTTCTGGGATTAGTAAATTAATATCATAAATTTTTACAGAACTTGTCGACGGTTCTGCACCCTCTTAACACACTGCTACAAACGGGAGTAGTTTGGAAATGGAGCGAAGACTGTAAACGTGCCTTCCATAAATGCAAAGGCTTGATCACGTCCAGGGAAGTGTTGGCTCATTACAACCCATCACTGCCAATCAGACTGGCGTGCGATGCATCCCCTTATGGCATGGAAGCGGTATTATCGCATAGATTCCCTGATGGCTTGGAGCTGCCGATAGCTTTTGCGTCACGCTCATTGAACTCAGCTGAGCGTACCTATGCCCAGATCGACAGGGAGGCATTCAGCCTGGTGTGGGGGGTGAAGAAATTCAACCATTACCTACACGGACAAAATTTTACCTTGTTGACTGACCATCAACCCCTCGTCTCTATATTCAACCCATTATGACAGCGCAAATGCTACAGAGGTGGTCCCTTTTCCTAGGGGCACACCAATATGACATAGAATACAAAGGAACAAAACAGCATGGGAATGCTGATGGGTTATCGCGCCTACCGTTGCCAACGGTGGAAGAGGCGCCTACAGTGGACCCAGTTGCGATGTTCCACTCGACCATAGTGGAATGTCTACCGGTGACAAATTCTACCATTGAAAAGGAAACGCGAAATGACCCGACTCTCTCACGAGTCTACGATTTAATGGTGAAGGGATGGCCAGCACATGGTGAACCACTGTTGCCAGCATTCTCGCAAAGAAGAGAACAGCTGTCAGTGTGCCGAAGAACCTTGATGTGTGCATCCAGAGTGGTGATTCCACCCAAACTCAAGGATAGAGTGCTAAAGGAGCTTCACGAGGGGCATCTGGGTGGAGTGAAAATGAAGAACTTAGCCAGAGCATTTGTGTGGTGGCCAGGTATCGATGGAGACATCGAAGAAATGACCAAGAGCTGTCTAGGTTGCCAGAAGGTCCAAAACGCCCCACCACAAGCCCCTCTACATCCATGGGAGTGGCCCTCATCTCCATGGCAAAGGGTACATATCGACTTTGCTGGTCCATTTATGGACTCAATGTTCTTAATCGCAGTGGATGCACACTCCAAGTGGCCAGAGGTAATAAAGATGTCCACCACCACCACGGAAAAAACCATTACAGTATTAAGGACTATATTTGCCAGGAATGGGCTGCCTGAACAGATCTGTTCTGATAATGGACCGCAATTTGTATCCGAAGAATTCAGGAAGTTCTTAAAAAACAATGGGGTTAAGCAATACACGTCCGCCCCATACCATCCCGCCACCAATGGATTGGCTGAAAGGTTTGTCCGCACCTTCAAAAATGCCATTAAGGCCATGGGTAATGAAGACATAAATCTACAACATAAGGTAGATAACTTCTTGTTTGCATACAGGAATGCAACACATGTGGTTACAAACCAAACCCCCGCCATGATCTTTTTGAATAGAAGCCTAAGATGCCGGCTGGATTTATTCAAGCCAAACGTCAGAGGGGACATAGAGAACCGTCAATTTCAAAGCATGAATGAAAGGCCAACTACAACCTTCCAGATAGGTCAACCAGTTTTGGCTCGGGACTACCGTACCGAGAAATGGCAGCCTGGAACTATTTGCACATGACTAGGACCGCTGATGCATACCGTGGACATTGGAGAAAGCATAATAAGGCGCCATGCTGACCAGATCATAGAGTCATCCGAAAAAGGACAACCTACACCACAACTCTATATGCCTAGTGATGAAGCAGAGATACCCATAGTATCTACCTCTGATCCGGTGATACTGGAACCAGATGAACACGACACTGGCATTGAAGCCGAATCGACCTTGCCATAAGAACCTACTACACCACCGAGGCATTATCTGGACCGAGTCAGGAAGCCTCCAGAGAGACTGAATTTGTAATTGATTAACTTCAGCAAATGTATATATTATTGTTCTTGTAAAAATCTTATTTAATGATTACTTAAAATGTTATGTACTATTTATCTAAAAGGGGAGGAATTGTAGTGTATGTTCCTTTAAGAGGAACTTTGTTTTTGAAGCCCCTGTATACTGTAGTACCAGGAGTGACCACTCGGGTATATAAGCCTGTTTAGCGTCTTGTGTAGTTAGTTCACCTCCAGACTTCGTTCAGTAAACACTTGTTATATTCACTCCTGCATTCTGTGTCTCCATTAACACATGGGTCTAACAGATGGCGTCTGGAGATTGGCTGTTGTTGGTGTTGAGTACTGAGTCTGTCGCAGCGATGCCGCCATCGTGGGGGATACTGATGTAGACTGCTGAGACGTCCATCGTGGCGAGGACTGTTCCTGGTTCAACTGGTCCTTAGGTGCTGAGTTTCTGTAAGAAGTCTGTTGTGCCACGACAGAAGCTGGGGGATCCCTGTACGAAGGGTTTCAGGATGCCCTCGACGTATCCAGAGAGGTTCTCACACAGGGTTCCGTTGCCTCATACAATAGGACGTCTGGGTGTGTTGGCTTTGTGTATCTTTGGGAGGCAGTAGAAGACTCCCACGCAGGGAGTACGTGGGATGAGAGCACGTAGGATGATTTGAAGGTCTGAATCGAAGGTCTTGATCAGTCTGTTGAGTTGGCGGGTGTGTTCTTTGGTCGGATCTGCGGGTAACTGTCTGTAGTGTTCCTGGTTGTCAAGTTGTCGGTATGCTTCTTTGCAATAGTCCGTTCTGTTCGGTATGATGATGGCTCCTCCTTTGTCTACTGGTTTGATGACAATGTTGCGATTGGTTTTGAAAGCATGGATGGCATTGCGTTGTGCTCGGGTAACATTCTGGACTGTCTTGTGAGTGTGGCTGATGAATCTGGCGTTGATGCATCTCCTGACAGCTTGATCATACATGTCAAGCTTAGGGCAGCGACCCTCCGGAGGGGTCGAATTTGACTCTTTCTTCTTCGGTTGCTGCAGTGTGGATCCCTCTGTCTGCTGTTCCGGATCATTGATTGTCTCATTGGGTTCGCTGCTGACATCTTGGGATTTGTGGAATAATTCCCGGAGCCTCATTCTCCTGATGAATTCCTCTGTGTCTGCCGTGAGACCGATGTGGTCCATTTTGGTGGTGGGGCAGAAATTGATCCCTCGGCTGAGAACTTCAATTTCGTCTGGTTGAAGGATGTGGTCGGACCAGTTGACGATGGACTTCCCTATGGTTTCAACCGTGGTACCAGGGGAGGCTTGGTTGCAGCTGGTGGTGATGCCGAGTTTCTCAAGCTTCCTGTTCTTGGTGTGCATGTAGGCAGCATAGTTCCGTTGCCTCGTCTGTTTGGCGGTGTCTCGTTGGTTGTCTGCTGTGTCCTGAGCACAGGCTGAGAACATGGACACTATCTTGGTTTCGATGTTGCGGCGTCTGCTGTAGAGCTGGTGTACGAGATGGTTGAGGAGTGTGCGAGAGGTACGACGGCAGAGTCTCTCAGCGATGTCGCGTGTCTCGAAGGCCGCCTTGGAGAATGCTTACCCGAAGAGCAGAGGCTAAATGTCCTTGACTACTGAAGTGTTCCCCGAATGGGAGGGAACACTCCTGCCTGGCGATTGTTGTGCAGTGTCCGTTCTTCCGTTGTCGCAGTGTCTGCATCGTTTCCCCGATGTACCATGCTCCAGAGCATCCTTTCCTGCAAAGTATGAGGTAGACAACGTTATCTGAGTCACATGAGTACGTCCCATGAACCTGGTGGGTGGTGTCCTCACGTGTGATGATGGTATCTGTGTCGGCCGGACCTGCTGTGATGTCCAGCAAAAAAATAGGATTTTTTTCATACAGACCCCAGCATCTGCAACATTTGACCCTTTGTGACCCGACCTCATTTTTCTTTGATGTAATGTTTTCCTGACTGACCTGTTTGGACACCATTCACACCTTTGATTGCTGTGATTATCTCTCTGCCGAGGTGTGATAAAGGGCAGTTAGAAAGATTACCTCTAATCATCTGGCAGTATTCTCTGACTATATATGCTGTGCCTATATGCAGCTCTCCACTTCACCTGACGAAGGAGCAGCGCTCCGAAAGCTTGTGATTTCAAATAAAGCTGTTGGACTATAACCTGGTGTTGTGTGACTTCTACCATTTCTCCACCCCAGTCCAACACCGGCATTTCCACATCACACTATAATGAGGTGACGGTACGTCATGGGTTCTATTATATCTTCACTAAATACCCCTTGGGACAGCAGTTGTATTTCCTTTGCAATCTGTTATACTGAGTAAAGTAGGAAACGGTTGACAGGATGGTATAACAGAAGGCGAGAAAGTATCTCGTGCAGTTTTATTCCTGGTATAAGGGACAGAATGTATTCACAGGGTAACAGAAATTTAACTCCGCCCAAGCCCCGTTCGCCCATCACCCCTATGCTCGCTGACCCACTTTGGCCTCTGGTGCAGCAACGCATCACTTTTAGAAGTCGCATTCTTGTATAGAAATCCCACCATGACCTTGGCCCTCCCGATTTCTGTAACCTCCTCCAGCCCTACAATGCTCCGAGATCTATGCGCTCCACCAATTCAGCTTTAGCAAATTAAAGAAATGATGGAATGTGATTGCTCCACATTTACTGTTCGCAAATGCCCCCCACACAGCCCAGATGCCGAGTAGCTGCATTGTCGTATCCCCTCTTTAAAAGGGGGGTTGGATATTTGAAGACTCTCGTTCGAATCCCCACCCTCAATAATCTGCTGTCGTGTATCAGGATGCTCTCCCCTCACTTCATTGTGACCCAATGGTGCTGTGAGACTGGTAGGTGGTGAGCTGGCTGCCAATGAATGGAAACACCCCGAGTTGGGCTACAGTCAGTGTCCTTATAAGGACCGTTTCTAGAGACCAGTGGTGGGAATGAAACCCATGTCTGCTTATTGTAACCAGGAATCTCGGGATTGTTAATAGTGACAGAAAACCATTAAAGAGACATGCTGAAGGGCAATGGACATTGAGAGATCTCTGTGCTTGGGGCTTCTTTTAAAGAGTACAGTCACTACCTTGTGAAATCTGTTCATTGTGTCTAAACTGTCTCTGACCCAGCCACATACTCTGACCAAATAAACCCTGTATACAGGCCGCGATCAAAGGCTCCGGGAAACTGACAGGGGAGATGTGGAAAGGGATGCAAAATATTACAGGGAGGCACAGAAAGTGCATCAAAGGACAAAAGTTAAATTAAGGCGACAGAAATGGATTTAGGTAGTTCCTTTTAATATAAATGTGCTTAAATCAATTTATACAATTCTGCAAGTGGACCTCACCTGTTCTCGTAGAGTGTTCTTTGTTGTCGCCCTTTTAAGAATTTCCCTCTGACTCACTGTGGAGGCTGAATTTTCGCGTCTTGTTAACGCGCCCTCTGGTGAGCACTAGCTGGAACTCTCAGTGTGGGTTTTTTACGGGAGCCGCTATATCAGCAGCAGCGTGGGGCTCATGACACAGAAATACACGGCCGTGTCGGAGACAAGTGCCCCGGCGATATTTAAAGGAACCGTTTTATTTATTTCGTTCATATCTGCAGAGAAGCTATCTGGTAAATCTGGAGACTTGGCTCCGTCCTCTGAGCTATATCTCTTCAGTAAATATCTCGGAGCTTCTCCGGGATGCTGGCTGTACCAGAACAGAGTTGAACCAGCTCGCGAGTAACTGCAGCTCAGTATTATGGTCTGTCCTTCCTGAACCGTTAATTCAGAAGGATCCTGGAGCACTGAATCTTCGCCATTCGTACCTGTAACAAAACGGAAAATGTATGAAAAGTTTGGGATTAAATATGGAATACACACTGCCTCTTTAAACATAGACTCACCGGGTAGCACGATCACCAATATCAGGAAAGAACATGGGGAGCACATGATGTCTGGTTAGCGTTCCACAGAAAATAGCCGAATGTTCTAAATATTCTAGTGTTGAGATACTGCGGCAAACGTGGGAGTCGAGACCAGAGCTAGTAAAACACAACTGCTTTTATTCTACCTCATGGCAAAGAGGAACTGGAAAAGCCTGCGCATCCACTTAAATACTCCCCAGACAGGAAGTGCTCCCGGCAGCCTGTCCCTGCGGGAAACAAGTTGCTGGAGGAAAGGGCCCCCGGCTGGGGGCGTCTGCTTAAACTGTCCGTGCCGCCGTGAGTGGATTATGTCCAGTGGTGGCGTGTCACCACAGAGCTCCTCCCAGAATCCGCTTAGGAGGAGTGGACGAGTCGTGACGGTGGTCTGATGGTTCTGCCGCAGCGGCTCTGAGTGGTCGCCGGTCCAGTTGGTGGGGCCGGGTGGTTCGCCGCCGGCTGTGCTGGCTTGCTGGCAGGACGGCCTCTAGTTGGAGGCCGGGCCACGGGGACCTGTTCCCCTGGTTCTGTGTGTGCTGGTTTGAGCCGGTCGATGGAGACTGTGTCGACCCTGTCGCCGAGTCGCAGCTTGAAGACCTTGTCCCCAGTTTGTAGTACCTCGTACGGTCCATCGTACGGGGGTTGCAGGGGCCCATGGTGCATGTCATGTCGCATGAAGACGAAGTGCGCCTGCTGTAAATTTGGTGGGACGTGAGGTGCGAGTTTGCCGTGTCAGTTGACCGGAAGTGGGGCGAACTGCTGAGCCGAAGAGAAAGAGTTGAGCCACTGCTGTTCGGCCTACCAAGGCGTGGTAGCCTCCGGAAGGAATTCGCCTGGGACGTGTAGCGCTTGTCCGTAGACTAACTCCGCTGCCGAGGACTGGAGGGCTTCCTTGACCGCGGTGCGTAGGCCTAGTAGCACCCACGGTAGGCGGTCAGTCCAGGTACTGTCCTGCAGGCCGGCACGGCGTGAGGCCTTGAGTGACCTGTGGACGCATTCACAAAGCCCGTTGGCCTGCGGGTGGTACACCGTGGTTCGGTGGAGCATCACCCTGAGGTTGCGCGCTGTGGCCGTCCAGAGTTCGGAGGTGAACTGGGCGCCTCTGTCGGAGGTTATGTTGGCTGGTACGCCGAACCTCGCAACCCAGGTGTTAACGAATGCCCTGGCAATGTCGGCTGTGGTGGTGGAGGTCAGCGGCACTGCTCAGGCCAGCGTGTGTAGCGGTCGACCATCGTGAGGAGATAAGTTTGGTCTTGCGATGGTGGCAGAGGACCGACGATGTCGACATGTATGTGGTTGAAGCAGCGGCTGTGTGCCTCGAAGTCTCCCAGGGGTGCTTTCGTGTGCAGCTGTACCTTAGCCCGTTGGCAGGTGAGGCAGGAGGTGGCCCAAGTCCGAACATCTCTGCTGAGGCTGCGCCAGGCAAAGCGCTGGGAGAGGAGTTTGACGGATGCGCGGGAACCCAGGTGGGAGAGCCCGTGGAGCGTGTCGAAGATGCGGCGGCGCCAGGTTGCAGGGAAGACCGGCCTGGGTTGGCCGAGTGAGACGTCGCAAGTGACTGCCGTGGCTTCCGGCCCGTGCTCGACCTTGGCTAGGCATAACCCTGGCAGGCTGGTAGCCGCCGAGAGGAGGTCTGGGTCCGTGAGCTGGGCCGCTGCTAGTTGCGCGTAGTCGACCGTGAGGTGATTTGCACAGATGGCGGGATGGGAAAGGCAGTCGGCGACAACGTTGTCTCTACCGGAGATGTGCTGGATGTCCGTAGTAAACTCGGACACGGCCGCGAGCTGGCGTTGCTGCCTAGCGGACCAGGGTTTGGTATGCTTGGCCATCGCATATGTGAGTGGCTTGTGGTCCACGTATGCGGTGAAGGGGCAACCTTCCGGGAGGAACCTGAAATGGCGGACCGACAGGTGGAGCGCGAGAAGCTCGCGGTCGAAAGTGGAGTATTTGACCTCCGGGGGGCGCAGTTGGCGGCTGTAGAAGGCAAGTGGCTGCCACGCACCATTGACTCACTGCTCAATCAAGGCGCCGACTGCGTGGTCGGAGGCGTCGGTGGTTAGCGCGACCCGGGCATCAGCCCTCGGGTGCGCGAGCAGGGTGGCATCGGCGAGCGCGTTTTTCGTGGCGGCGAAGGCGGCTGACGTGTCAGTGGTCCAGGCTACGTCCATCTTGCCGGATTTACCTCGGAGGGAGTCGTATAGGGGCTTCATGAGGGCTGCAGCTCTGGGGAAGAACCTGTTGTAGAAGTTCACCATCCCGAGGAACTCCTGGAGGCTCTTGATGGTTGTAGGCCAGGGGAATTGCTGGACGGCCTGCGCCTTGTTGGGCAGGGGGACGGCCCCAGCAGGGGTGATGTGGTGACAGAGAAAATCGATCTCGGTTAGGCCGAATTGGCACTTCGCCGGGCTGAGGATGAGCCCGTGTTGGGCTAGGCGCCCGAACAGGGTGCAAAGGTGTTCGAGGTGTTCCTGTTTGGAGGAGCTGGCCACGAGAATGTCGTCTTGATAGACGAATAGGAAGTTCAGGTCCCGGAGGACTGAGTCCATAAGGCGCTGGAAAGCCTGGGCTGCATTCCTGAGGCCGAAGGGCATCCTGAGGAACACGAACAGGCCGAATGGGGTAATGACGGCCGTTTTGGGGATGTCCGCGGGGTGTACGGGGACTTGGTGGTAACCGCGCACCAGGTCTACCTTGGAAAAGACGGTTCATCCGGCCAGTCGGGCCGAGAGGTCCTGGATGTGTGGCACCGGGTATCGGTCGGGGGTGGTGGCGTCGTTGAGGCGGCGGTATTCCCTGCAAGGGCGCCAGCCTCCGCCGGGCTTGGGGGTGATGTGGAGGGGCGAGGCCCAAGGGCTGCTGGAGCGGCGGATGATGGCGAGTTGTTCCATGGTGGTGAACTCGGCCTGCGCGATTTCCAGCTTGGCCGGGTTGAGTCTGCGGGCGTGGGCAGAAACTGGGGGCCCGGTGGTGGGTTTATAGTGCTCCACACCGTGTTTGGCAGCTTTGGCTGAAAAGGTCGGGTTAGGGAGGGCGGGAAACTCGGCTAGGAGTGCCGCGTAGTCGTCCGTGGCTCTGGCGAGGCAGTAGGTCGTCAGGCCGGCCGAACGGGCCGGGGTGAATGCGCCGGGGATGGGGGCCATAGTGTTGATGTCGACGAGGCGGTGCCTCGGAATGTCGACAAGGAGGCCGTGGGCATGTAGGAAGTCGGCGCCGATGAGTGGTCAGAGGACCTTGGCCGTGAGGAACTCCCAGCGGTAGCGGCGGCCCGCGAGGTCGAGCCTGACCATGCGGGTGCCATATGTGCGGATGTCAGAGCCATTGGCTGCGGCCAGCATGATACCCCGTGTGTCGCGTTGGATTTAGAGGGCGGAGGCGGGGGTGATGCTGTGCTGGGCCCCTGTGTCGCACAGAAATCGGCGGTTGGTTCTGTCGTCGGTGACGTACAGTAGAGGCCCCTTTTGCCCTGCAGCCATCGCAGGGGCCGGTGCGGGGGGGGGTTTGAAAGTACACGGTGGCGTGCAGCGTTGGCCCTAGTGCCAAAACGAGTGTGGTAGTAGCAGTGACCCGGAGTGGTAGGGCGGTTGGGCCTAGTGGGCCGGGAAGACCGTGTGGTCGTTGCCGTGAGGTCGGGCACAACGTCGCGAGCGGACTGTGCAGAGAGCAGCCGGTCGGCCTTTTCGGCTATGTCATTCAGGTCCTTGGAGCCAGACTCCACAATGAGCGGGCGGATGCTGGCGGGGAGCTGCCGAATGAAAAGCGTGCGAAAGTGGGCGCCAGTGTTTTTGTCATCCGAGAGGGACAGCATGTGGGAAAGCAGATCCGAGGGTGAAGCGTCACCAAGGCCGGGGAGGTCAAGGAGTTGGCAGTTGCGCTCGTAAGAGGACGTTTGAAATTTTTTAAGGAGCGCAGCGTTCAGATGTTCGTACTTGCCTTCCGGTGGTGGATCCTGCAGCGCTGCCCAAACCTTGGGGACTGTGGCATAGGTGAGAGAGGAGACGAGGTAGTCGTACATTGTGGCGTCGACTGTAATGTGTTTCAGCCAGAATCTGGACTCAGCTTGAACAAACCAGGCTTCGGCCAGGTTCTCCCAAAAGTCCAGTAGTTTAACCGTGGCTGCGTTTGTATCCGCCATGCTAGCTTAGGATTTGTCCTGAGCGTCGGGGTCACCAGTGTTGAGATACCACGGCAAACGTGGGAGTCGAGACCAGAGCTAGTAAAACACAACTGCTTTTATTCTACCTCATGGTAAAGAGGAACTGGAAAAGCCTGCGCATCCACTTAAATACTCCCCAGACAGGAAAAGCTCCCGGTAGCCTGTCCCTGTGGGAAAAAAGTTGCTGGAGGAAAGGGCCCCCGGCTGGGGGCGTCTGCTTAAACTGTCCCTGCCGCCGTGAGTGGATTATGTCCAGTGGTGGTGTGTCGCCACACTAGTCTGATATTAAAGATTAAACAAAGATCAGGGGCAGGCTTCACTTATTGGTAGACTGAGACGCGTTTCCCGGGTCAGGATTGGCTATTCTCTCAGAACCGATGACAGTTTTGCACCAATCAGTGTGAGTTGTGCTCCAATTACTTTCTCTGCCTGTTTCTCCTTCTTTCTCTGTATTTCGCGCTGTCTCTCTCGCTCTTTCTTTGTCTCGGTGTCTGTCTGTCTCTCCCTCTGCCTTTCGTTTGCTCTCTCTCTCCCTACCGAGTTCCATCAATGTGCAGAATATAGAGAAACCCAATTTGTCTCAATCTCTCGTTTCAACACAACGAAGTGCTCCATTGATAGTAGTAATTATAATAGATTAAATATAATAACTACAGCTCATACACATGTTTAACATGGCAGCAGTTACAGGAAAATCCATCCGTATATTCATTAGGCAGGAATAATGAGACATGTCTACACACACTGTATGTGGCGCGGTGCCTAAGAGTTGGAATCTGTGTGGGTTCATATTATTTTGAATGGGTTTCATTCATCTGTAATGTCTTGGATTTTAAAAATAAACAAAGTGAATCACCAGGGTTTCCACTGAAGTTGTCATTAACGCCGTGAATATGTTTTTTCTGCATTAAAGTATAATAATAATAGTAATAAGAATAATAATAGCAAGAGAAATGTGACATAATCGTGCAACCCAGAGAGTGGTGAACCTGTGGAATTCTCTGCCACAGAGGGCGGTGGAGGCCAGTTCATTAAATATATTCAAAAAAGAGTTGGATATATTTCTTAAGGCTAAAGGGATCAAGGGATATGGGGAGAAGGCAGGGACAGGGTACTGAATTTGGATGATCAGCCATGATCTCATTGAATGGCGGGGCAGGCTCGAAGGGCCGAATGGCCTACTCCTGCTCCTATCTTCTATGTTTCTATGTAACAACATTCATCAGTAATTTGAGATGTCCGTGCTATCCAAGCCAGAAGGCCGTTTACCTGACATCGCCACCAGAGGGAGCGCCCTCATCGTGTTTGCCGTTTCACTGCAGCAAATCAATCGGAGAATCACAAGTTTGTAGAGGAGGAGAACCGCCGTCCGTCCCATCTTAAGTTAACCTTCCTGAAACCCTACACCCCAAAATATTATTTAATTATTAAAGGCGAGAGATTAGTTTAGATGCATTTACAGCAAGCTCTTTGGAAGACAAATGGTATATCAGCCTTTATTGCAGGGGTTAGTGTATAAGAGTTAGGGAGTCTTGCTGCAGTTAAATAGGGCCTCTTAGAGACCGCACCTGGAGTACTGTGTTCAGTTTTGTTCTCCTTCAATAAGGAAGGATGTGCTTGCCTTAGAGGCAAAGAAGTTTCAACAGATTGATTCCTGATATGACAAGACTATCCCATGAAGAGATATTGAGTAGAATGGGACTATATTCTCCGGAGTTCAGAAGAATGAGAGGTGGTCCCATTGAAACGTATAAAATTCTTAGAGGGCTTGACATGGTAGATACTGAGACCCTGTTTCCCCTGGCTGGATAATCTGGAACAAGGGTTCATAGTCTCAGGATAAGGGATTGGCCATTTAGGACAGAAGTGAGGAAATATTTGTTCACTCCGAGGTTTCTGAAGCTTTGGATGTTCCTACCCCAGAGGGTCCAGGGTGCTGAATCGTTGAGAATATTCAACACGAGATTTATAGATTATTGGGCACACAGGGAATCAAAGGATATGGGGATCCGGTGGGAAAGTGGAGTTGTTGTGCAAGTTCAGCCATGATTTATTGAATGGTGGAGCAGGCTCGAGGGGCCGTATGCGCTACTCCTGCTCCTATTTCTTATGTTCTTATGTTCTTACTAAAGTAATTCCATGCTTTTGAATTCTTGTCACTTTGCCAGGATTCCTTTCCAACTGTCGACCACTCTCTGCGTGACAAACACTCTCCTGATCTCAGTCCTAAAGTTACCATTAACAAGATTGACCCTGTGCCCACTTGACCTGAGTTTGAAGTTTAATTTAAAGTTGTTTTCCCGACTAAATCTTTCCCTATCATGTGCTACCTTAAATGTCGATTTCATTGCTTTTCCTGCAATTGCTGCTTATATTTTAGGCATTGATCCTCTCGCTCTATATATATCTATTTCTGTCACTGTCTCTTCTTCTCTTTCTCTCACTGTCTCTCCATCTCTCTCTCTCACTGTCGCTCCGTCTCATTCTCTCCTGGTCTCTCCATCTCTTTCTCTCACTGTCTCTCCATCTCTTTCTCTCACTGTCTCTCCATCTCTTTCTCTCACTGTCTCTCCATCTCTTTCTCTCACTTTCTCTCCATCTCTTTCTCTGACTGTCGCTCCATCTCATTCTCTCCCTATCTCTCCATCTCTTTCTCTCACTGTCTCTCCATCTCTTTCTCCCACTGTATCTCCATCTCTTTCTCGCACTGTCTCTCCATCTCTCACTCTCACTGTCGCTTCATCTCTTTCTCTCACTGTCGCTCCACATCTTTCATCTCACTGTCGCTCCATCTCTTTCTCTAACTGTCTCTGCATCTCTTTATCTCACTGTCTCTCCATCTCTTTCTCTCACTGTCTCTCCATCTCTCTCTCTCACTGTCTCTCCATCGGGTTCTCTCACTGTCGCTCCATCTCTCTCCCTCACTGTCGCTCCGTCTCATTCTCTCCCGGTCTCTCAATCTCTTTCTCTCACTGTCTCTCCATCTCTCTCTCTCTCACTGTCTCTCGATCTCTTTCTCTCACTGTCTCTCAGTCTCTTTCTCTCACTGTCTCTCCATCTCTTTCTCTCACTGTTGTTGTGTCCGTGTGATAATAGAGACACTGAAGGCAGGAGTTGGTTTCACAGGTGTTTACTGAACGAAGTCATAGAGTCATAGAGTCATAGAGTTATACAGCACGGATAGAGGCCCTTCGGCCCATCGTGTCCGTGCCGGCCATCAAGCCCTGTCTAATCTAATCCCATATTCCAGCATTTGGTCCGTAGCCTTGTATGTGATGGCATTTCAAGTGCTCATCCAAATGCTCCTTCAATGTTGTGAGGGTTCCTGCCTCTACCACCCTTTCAGGCAGTGAGTTCCAGACTCCAACCACCCTCTGGGTGAAAAAGTTCTTTCTCAAATCCACTCTAAACCTCCCGCCCTTTACCTTGAATCTATGCCCCCTAGTTATTGACCCTTCTACTAAGGGAAAAAGCTCCTCAGTATCCATCCTATCTATGCCGCTCATAATTTTGTACACCTCAATCATGTCCCCCCTCAGCCTCCTCTGCTCCAAGGAAAACAAACCCAATCTGCCCAATCTTTCTTCATAGCTGAAGTGCTCCAGCCCTGGTAACATCCTGGTGAATCTCCTCTGCACCCTCTCCAAAGCGATCACATCCTTCCTGTAGTGTGGCGACCAGAACTGCACACAGTATTCCAGCTGTGGCCTAACCAGTGCTTTATACCGTTCCATCATAACCTCCTTGCTCTTATATTCTATGCCTCGGCTAATGAAGGCAAGTATCCCATATGCCTTTTTTACCACCTTATCCACCTGTTCCGCCGCCTTCAGGGATCTGTGTACTTGCACACCCAGATCCCTCTGCACCTCCGTCTTGCCTAGGGTCTTACCATTCATTGTGTATTCCCTTGCCTTGTTAGTCCCCCCAAAGTGCATCACCTCGCACTTTTCCGGGTTAAATTCCATTTGCCACTGTTCCGCCCATCTGGCCAACCCATCTATATCGCCCTGCAGACTGAGGCTACCCTCCTCGCTATTTACCACCCTACCAATTTTTGTATCATCCGTGAACTTACTGATCATACCTTTTACATTCATATCCAAGTCATTAATGTAGACCACAAACAGCAAGGGACCCAGCACCGATCCCTGTGGCACCCCACTGGCCACAGGCTTCCAGTCACAAAAACAACCTTCGACCATCACCCTCTGCCTTCTGCCACTAAGCCAGTTTTGTATCCAATGTGCCAAGGCACCCTGGATTCCATGGGCTCTTACCTTCTTGACCAGTCTCCTGTGCGGGACTTTATCGAAGGCCTTACTGAAATCCATGTATACCACATCCACTGTGTTACCCTCATCCACACACCTGGTCACCCCCTCAAAAAATTCAATCAAATTAGTCAGACATGATCTTCCCTTGACAAAGCCATGCTGACTATCCCTGATTAATCCTTGTCTCTCCAAGTGGAGACTAATTTTGTCCCTCAGAATTTTTTCCAATAATTTTCCTACCACTGATGTTAGGCTCACTGGCCTGTAGTTCCCCGGTTTTTCCCTCCTTCCCTTCTTGAATAATGGTACTACATTAGCGGTTCTCCAGTCCTCTGGCACATCCCCTGTGGCCAGAGAGGTCCTGAATATATGTGTTAGAGCCCCCCAATCTCTTCCTTTGCCTCACACAGCAGCCTGGGATACAATTCATCCGGGCCTGGGGATTTATCCATTTTTAGGCCTGCTAAAACCGCCAATACCTCCTCCCTCTCGATGTTAATATGTTCGAGCATATCACAGTCCCCCCGCTCTATTTCTATGTCTACATCGTCCTCGTCCATAGTGAAAACAGATGCAAAAAATTCATTTAGAACCCCTCCTACATCTTCCGGCTCCACACACAGATTGCCACTTTTGTCCCTAATGGGCCCTATTTTTTCCCTAGTTATCCTCTTACCCTTAATATACTTATAAAACATCATAGGATTTTCCTATATTTTGCTCGCCAGTGTTATTTCATGGCCCCTCCTTGATCTCCTAATTTCTTTTTTAAATATCCCCCTGCACTTTTTGTACTCCTCTAGGGCTTCCTCCGTCTTTAGCCTTTTGTATCTGCCAAAAGCCCTCCTTTTTTTCCTAATCCATTCTCGTATATCCCCTGACATCCAAGGTTCCCTGTGGTTTTTGGAACCACCCTTGACTTTTACGGGAACATGTTGCCATTGTATGATCTCAATCTCCCTTCTGAAAGCCTCCCACTGCTCCAATGCGGATTTTCCTACAAATAGCTGATCCCAGTCCATTTTGGCCAGATCCTGCCT
Source organism: Somniosus microcephalus (assembly GCF_052327205.1). Classification (NCBI taxonomy): domain Eukaryota; kingdom Metazoa; phylum Chordata; class Chondrichthyes; order Squaliformes; family Somniosidae; genus Somniosus; species Somniosus microcephalus. The sequence continues at coordinate 21,087,621 of NC_140990.1, read as the reverse complement.
TATCCTATTAAAATCGGCCTTCCCCCAATTTAGAACCTTTATTTCCGGCCCATCCCTGTCCTTTTCCATGACCACCTTAAATCTCACCATATTATGGTCACTGTCACCAAAGTGCTCACCTACTAGTACGATAGCAAAATACTGCAGATGTTGGAAATCCGAAATAACAACAGAAAATGCTGGAAAAACTCAGCAAGTCAGGCAACATCCGTGGAGAGAAATTTGAGTTGACGTTTCGGGTTTGACCCTTCTTCACCTACTAGCACTTTTTCCACTTGGCCAGCCACATTCCCTAGAATTAGGTCCAGTCCTGCCCCCTCTCTTGTAGGTCTTTCTACATGCTGGCTCAAAAAGCTCTCCTGGATGTACTTTAAGAATTCTACACCCTCTGAGCCTTTCACACTTTGACTATCCCAGTTAATATTGGGGAAGTTGAAATCCCCCATTATTATTACCCTATTATTTGCACATTTCTCTGAGATTTGCCTACATATCTGTTCCTCTATCTCCCCCTGACTGTTTGAAGGCCTATAGTACACTCCCAGCAAAGTGCTTGCCCCCTTTTTGTTTTTAAGCTCCACCCATATGGCCTCATTAGAGGAACCTGCTAATATATCATCCCTCCTTACTGCAGTAATTGACTCCTTAATTAATATTGCGACACCCCCTCCTCTTTTACCTCCCCCTCTGTCTCGCCTGAAGATTCTGTACCCCGGAATATTGAGCTGCCAGTCTTGCCCCTCCCTCAACCATGTCTCCGTGATAGCAAAAATATCATACTCCCATGTGTTTATCAACAACTTCAGTTCATCCACCTTATTTGCAAGACTCCTTGCATTAAAATAGATGTCATCCAGCCTTGCCCTTATATATTTGCCCTGTCTACCAAGCAGACTTGTTTTTTTCTCTATAATTGGCAGCACATCACCCCCTATTTCAGCTCCCCTCTGTATCCCATCCCCCTGCCAAGTTAGTTTAAACCCATCCAACAGTGCTAGCAAACCTCCCCGCAAGGATATTTGTCCCGCTCTGGTTCAGGTGCAACCCATCCGTCTGGAGGTGAACTAACTGATACAACACAATATAAAGGCTTATATAGCCCGAGTGGCCATTACCGGCATTACAGTACACAGGGGGCTCTTAAAGGCACATACACTACAATTCGACCCCTTTTAGCCAATCAGTACATAATATTTTAAGTAATCATTAATTGCATGTTACAAAAACAATCATCTACACATTGCTGCAGTTAATCAATTATAAGTCAGTCTCCCTGGAGGCTTCCTGACTCGGTCTGGATAACGCCTCGGTAGTGTAGTAGTTTCTGGAGGTTTGGTAGGTTCTTTTGGCATGGCTGATTCGGCTTGAATGCCAGTGTCGGGTTCATCCGGTTCCAGTATCCCTGGATCGGAGGTAGATACTATGGGTATCTCTACTTCATCATTAGGCATATAGAGTTGTGGTGTAGGGTGTCCCTTTTCGGATGACTCTATGATTTGGTCAGCATGGCGCCTTATTATGCTTTCTCCAATGTCCACGGTATACATCAGCGGTCCTAGTCATGTGCAAATAGTTCCAGGCTGCCATTTCTCGGTACGGTAGTCCCGGGCCAAAACTTGTTGACCTATCTGGAAGGCTCTAGTTGGCCTTTCATTCATGCCTTGAAGTTGCCTGTTCTCCATGTCCCTTCTGATGTTTGGCTTGATCAAATCCAGCCGGCATCTTAGGCTTCTATTGAAGAACATCATGGCGGGAGTTTGGTTTGTAACCATATGTGTTGCATTCCTGTATGCAAACAAGAAGTTATCTACCTTATGCTGAAGTTTTATGTCTTCATTTCCCATGGCCTTTATGGCCTTCTTGAAGGTCTGGACAAACCTTTCAGCCAATCCATTGGTGGCGGGATGGTATGGGGCGGACGTGAAGTGCTTAACCCCATTGTTTTTTAAGAACTTCCTGAATTCTTCGGACACAAATTGCAGTCCATTATCAGAACAGATCTGTTCACGCAGCCCATTCCTGGCAACTATGGTCCTTAATACTGTGATGGTTTTTTCCGTGGTGGTGGAGGACATCTTTATTACCTCCGGCCACGTGGAGTGTGCATCAACCGCGATTAAGAACATTGAGTGCATAAATGGACCAGCAAAGTCGATGTGTACCCTTTGCCATGGAGATGAGGGCCACTCCCATGGATGTAGCGGGGCTTGTGGTGGAGCGTTTTGAACCTTCTGGCATCCTAGGCAGCTCTTGGTCATTTCTTCGATGTCTCCATCGATACCTGGCCACCATACAAACGCCCTGGCTTGGTTCTTCATTTTCACTCCACCCAGATGCCGCTCGTGAAGCTCCTTTAGAACTTTACCCTGTAGTTTGGGTGGAATCACCACTCTTGATCCACACATCAAGGTTCCTCGGCACACTGACAGCTGTTCTCTTCTTTGCAAGAATGCTGGCAACAGTGGTTCGCCATGTGCTGGCCATCCCTTCACTGTTAAATCGTAGACACGTGAGAGATTCGGGTCATTTCTCGTTTCCCTTTCAATGGCAGAATTTGTTACTGGTAAACATTGGACTTTGGTAGAGTGGAACATCTCCACTGGGTCTACTGTAGGTGCCTCTTCTACCGTTGGAAACGGTAGGCGTGATAAACCGTCAGCATTACCATATTGTTTTGATCCTTTGTATTCTATGTCATATTGGTGTGCCCCTAGAAAAAGGGACCACCTCTGTAGCCTTTGCGCTGTCATAATGGGAACACACTTTTTAGGGTTGAATATGGAGATGAGGGGTTGATGCTCAGTCAACAAGGTAAATTTTTGTCCGTGTAGGTAATGGTTGAATTTCTTCACTCCCCATACCAGGCTGAGTGTTCCCCTGTCGATTTGGGCATAGTTACGCTCAGCTGAGTTCAATGAGCATGACGCAAAAGCTATCGGCCGTTCCGAGCCATCAGGGAATCTATGCGATAATACCGCTCCTACGCCATAAGGGGATGCATCGCATGCCAGTCTGATTGGCTGTGATGGGTTGTAATGAGCCAAAACTTCCTTGGACGTGATTAAGTCTTTGCATTTATGGAAGGCACGTTTACAGTCTTCGCTCCATTTCCAAATTACTCCTGTTTGTAGCAGTTCATTAAGAGGGTGCAGAAGAGTTGATAAGTTCGGTAAAAATTTAAGATTGTAATTTATTAATCCCAGGAACGACGTTAATTGTGAAACATTTTCAGGTGCTGGGGCTTTTATGACCGCTTCAATTTTTTCAGGTGACTTATGCAACGCTTCCTTAATAATTATGTGGCCACAATATGATATTTGATTCTGGAAAAATTCGCACTTGGGGCGATTTCCTCGTAGGCCCCGTTCTCTCAGCCTAGTGAGTACCTGCTCCAAATTGGCAAGGTGCTCGTTTTCGTTTTCTCCTGTTACAAGGATGTCGTCTAGGTAGCATTGAGTCCCCGGAATTCCTTGGAGGACTTGCTCCATAGCTCTTTGCCAGATAGCTGGAGCTGATGCTACTCCGAAAACCAGTCGATTGTACTGGTACAGGCCTTTGTGTGTATTTATCGTGAGATACTTTTTAGAGGCCTCTTCAACCTCCATCTGTAGATATGCCTGTGCCAAGTCAATTTTGGTGAAACGTTTCCCTTCTATCTTCTATCCTCGGAAGAGGATACTGTTCCGTGTGAAGGACCGGGTTTACAGTCACCTTGAAGTCTCCACAGATGCAAATTTTTCTCTGTTCTTCAGATTTATCAGTATTCAACGTTTTCTTCATGACCGGGATGATGGGTGTTGCCCACTCGCTCCAATCTATCTTGGATAATACGCCTGCCTTTTCCAAATTCTCCAGCTCTGCCTCGACTGCTGGACGAATTGCATATGGCACCGGCCTTGCCTTTAAAAACTTGGGAATTGCCACATCTTCCAATTTTATTGAGGCGGTTGATGTGTCTTTTAAAGGTATATGCAGAAATAGCTGCTCGTAATCCCGTCGATTTATGACGGTCAGAGCTGATCCTGTATCTAACTCCATTTTAACTGGGGACCCTGCTATTGTGAGGGTAACCCAAATGGTTTGGTAATCTTCTTTGGCAATTACATTATGTAATTTGAGACAGCTTAGTCTCTTGTTTCCAGAGTCGCTATCGCTCTTCTGGTCTTCGGAGCAACTGTCCGTCATCATTTGTACCTGTCTGTACTTTTCTTTATTGATTTTTTTTTTCCTGTCCGTGGATTTTTTTTGTCCAGATCGGCATACCCGTGCAATGTGTCCAATCTTTCCGCATTGCCTGCATGCTTTGTCCTTGAACCAGCAGTCCCTCTGGTCATGGGTGGATCTGCCGCAGCGATAACCCCTCTCGAAATCCTGTGTCATTTCATGGGTGCCAAAGTCCTGTGTCTTTTGCTGTATCTCTGCAGCTCCTCTTGCGGCTGCTTCGTATGATACAGCCATACTAAAAGCCTTGTCCAGTGTCAAATCTTTCTCAGAAAGCAGCCTTTTCTGTGTTCCTTCACTTAGGAGAACTCAGACGAATTTGTCTCGAAGAGAATCTGCCAGTCCTGCCCCGAATTGGCAGTGCTTTGATAGCTTTCTTAATTCGATGAGGTAATCAGTGTTACTTTCATTCTTGTGCTGATTCCTCTTGAAGAATTTGAATCGTTCCGCTATCAGCAGCGGTGTTGGCTTTAAGTGCTCCTGTAGGGTATCAACAATTTCCTTAAAATTCTTTTCTTTTGGTTTGGCTGGAGTGATTAAGTTTTGGAACAGCCCGTATGTCTTTGTGCCCATTAGATTTAGAAGTACTGACGCCTTTTTATCATTTTCTATTCCATTTGCTGTGCAATATACCTCCACTCTTTCCACATATGTGGTCCAATCCTCTATATCGTTATCAAAAGCATCAATATTGCCAGCCTTAGGCATCCTGGAAAAAAATGGTGCTTCCCGCGCTTTTCTTTCTTTCCTGCAGAAAGATATGGTGCTTCCCGCGCTTTCCCGCCGCTGCTGCTGCTGACAACGCTGTTTTCCGCGTTTAAAAAAAAAAATTAATTACAAGGGGAGACTCGTTCCCGCCGGACTCTCTCTGCTAGGTCCGAACGCCGACCTGCTTTGCAGCGCCGGTCATCTCCCGAGTGCTCCCCCCCACCCCCCGTCTGTTTCTGCTTGCCTCCACCGTCGCTGCTTGGCCTCGCTGCAGAGCCAGCCGATGGAGCCCCAGCCCGCCACCCAGGAAGGATTATTGCAGTACCTGCCACCAGCTCGGCTAGCTGGTGAAACCACAACATTTTTTTTGCTTTTCTTCGACTTTGGACGTCTGAGGAATCGTTGTCCTTGAGGTGCTGCCGAATTGCAGGTAAGTCCGTTTCCAATTCGTCGCCACTGTTGTGTTCGTGTGTTAATAGAGACACTGAAGGCAGGAGTTGGTTTCACAGGTGTTTACTGAACAAAGTCTGGAGGTGAACTAACTGATACAACACAATATACAGGCTTATATAGCCCGAGTGGCCATTACCGGCATTACAGTACACAGGGGGATCTTAAAGGCACATACACTACAATTGTCTCTCCATCTCTTTCTCTCACTGTCTCTCCATCTCTTTCTCTCACTGTCCCTCCATCTCTTTCTCTCACTGTCTCTCCATCTCCTTCTCTCACTGCCTCGCCATCTCTTTCTCTCACTGTCGCTCCATCTCTTTCTCTCACTGTCATTCCATCTCTTTCTCTCACTGTCTCTCCATCTGCTTCTGTCACTGTCTCTCCATCTCTCTCTCTCACTGCCTTGCCATTTGCTTCTGTCACTGGCTCTACATCTTTTTCTCTCACTGTTTCTCCATCTCTCTCTCTCACTGTCGCGCCATCTCCTTTTTTCCCAGTCTCTACATCTCTTTCTCTCACAGTATCTCCATCTTTTTCTCTCATTGTCTCTACGTCTGTTTCTCTCACTGTCGCTACATCTGTTTCTATCCCTGCCTCTACATTTATTTTTCTAACTGTCGCTACATCTGTTCTCTCACTCTGTCTACATCTGATTCTTTCTCCCTCTTTTCTCTCTCCGATTCTCTCATTGCCTCTCCCTCGTTTTATCTTCCCCTGTTGTTCTTCCCGTAGCTACCTGAATTTCTCTCCCTGTATATCTATCTGTGTTTCTCTCCCTGTCTCTCCCTCAATCTTTCACCCTCTATTTTGATCCATTTCTAACCCTCTCACTCATTAATGACAGATTTGAAAAGCATGTTTGAGCACCTCGCCACATGGACTGCAACGGTTCAAGAAGGCGGCACACCACTACCTCCTCGTGGGCAGTTAGGGATGAGCAACAAATGCTGGTCTTGTCGGGGCCACACATGTCCCGCGAATGAATAAAAAATACACGAATGGGCCGCCAGGTGCTGCTCTGATATGTCGCTAGTTTTCATTGCAGTAAAAATATCCAAGTATTTCTTTGGGATTCCGTTCCCGGGAGAATACTCTCGATTAGGTGACGGTTACTGTTGTAGAGGGCGAGAGTAGTCAATACTGTGCAGCCAGTGCAAACAGCACAAGTCAGGTTTAACCCGGCCCTGCCGCAACCACAAGCTTCAAGCCCTCCCCCGTTAATTTCAAGGACTTCCCATTCAAAACGAAATGCGGCCTTTATTCATTTTATGGGCTCTATTTGAATGTAGCAGAAATATTAATATTAAGCCAACTCATGTGCTCAGTCCCCATCAGGCGCAATAGATCTCCATCCTTTCTGTCCCCGCTGGATTCCAATCCCAGTCCCAGAGTGTCTGAACCACTGACCCACCCAGTCCCCGGTCAGAGGGAGAGGAGACCTTCATCTCCCTCTGCCTGGGCTGATTTGAAGGCTGGTCCCGCGGCAGTACTGCATGAGTCACTGGTAACCTTGGCGGCTTTAATTCAAGAGGATAAATGAGCAACCGGGCCACCAGAGTGCGTTTCAGCGCGAATACAACGTCAGCACTTGCATTGTTCCTGGCCCTCAATGAGTGTATAAGATATACGTACCATCATACCTGATAGAAAATAATGTAATTGATTGCACATCAAAATCGCCCGGAATTAAATCGAGCTTCCAGTAATATTCTTGATCCACCGAACGCTGAAGTCAGGAAAACGCAATGAATGAAATAGCAAGTTTCACTTTTTTGATTTTAGGTGAGTGTTATTTGGTCAAAAGCGTTCGCCGTTAAAATATATTTCAAGTGTTTCATTTTCCATCTCTTTTGTATCGGCAGTTATCGGCGGCGAGGCTGTGATACACCAACCACAGCAAGTATTTGCACAAGAGGAACAATCGATTGAATTCCAGTGCAATGCGACCACCAGCGGCTCTGAGCGTATATTCTGGTATAGACAACTACAGAAACGTGGCCCGAAATTTATCATATCTGCTATCAAGGGCAACAACACTGATGGACGATTCAAACTTTTCATCGAACCATCAAGAAATTATAACATTCTCGGTATGGATAGCACCGCGGTGTCAGACGCTGGAGTGTATTACTGTGCAGTGAGGCACCGTGTGACGAAGACTGAGCGCTCCAGTGCAATATCTGCTGCAGGTTCCTAAGAGACAATGCCCACACGGCTCCTCTGCTCTCCTGAATGTGTTGACTCCTTTGTGGGGTTACAGATCCACAGGCTCCATTCATTCTGTGAGAAAGGGTTAATGAGACTGTTCTAAAAGCTGCTACTGTTATAGTGATATTTCATACTGTAGTAATGTTAACCTTTAGCCTTTGCCTGTTCAGCAGGGAAGTTTAAGCCAACTTAAATTATCACTGGCTATTGAGCCAGGTCTGACAAAGCAGCAGTGTTTAGTTTAGTCACTTCAATTGCAGACGGAGCCCATTCATGGAATTATCGAATCAATGAATCATACAAACAATCGGCCCATTGTGCCAGTGCCGGCTCGATGAAAGTGCAATCCAATTACTCCCAGTCCCCCGCTCTTGCACTTTAGCCAAGCAAATTTCTCCTTTTCACATTTGAAACATTGTTCAGCTACCTTATTTAAGAAAATGGATACATTATCGGATTCGGAAATAGAGGCATTAATTTCAAATGCAAGTTGTGTTTTTTATGTTATAATGAATTATTAAGGTATTGTGAATGTCAACGTATTGTAAATATATTTAGTGAGCAGCTTACCTCCTTATCACTGAACCCATTTCATGCTTGCTCCCCCCATTCTACTCAAACCTATTATTCACTTCCCACTTCATTCATAAAAGACGTGCCGTTTGTCTAATTTACCGCATCGTTGTGTTCAAATCCTTCAGGACCCGCTGACCGTCTTTACCTCTGTTTATATCGGCTGAGGGTAGTTCTAATGGTTAGTGAGCACCTGTTTTGATGGGAGCCTCCGGCACTGATAGCAGTACAATATTAACTTCACTGCCGCCACCTAACAGACAGACCCGGTTAAATGGACGAACGGGTTTATTCCCCGTCCAGTTCTCAGTTGTGAGGAGAACAATTTGACTCCGTTCCCTGCGCCCCTCTCTGACGGCATGAATTAGAGAACAAAGGATCTGTTAGCTGTTAGGATGAATTTGGAAATAATACCCGTGTGCTGATTCGATTAATTGGAGAACACGAGAGCTGCGATCTGATTAGATGAATAGGAGAATAAAGGATCCGTGAGCTGATTGGATACCACCTCCTGACTCTGCCAGGATAGAACCAATCGGCAAAGAGACCGGATATCACTCAACGTCTTGTCAGCTCTTGACGAAAACAATTACATGTTCAAACCGTTCTGTTCAAATCCACCATCAACTCCCTGCAAGCATGTTGGGTGTTAGTTTTTGTTTGTTCCTCACAGCTACAGCTCTCTTAACTGGTAACGTTTACAAGTTACACAATCTTTTTCCTGCAGGTGTCACTGACATCGTTTAACTGCGTCTTTTCTCTATTTGCAAAGATTATTCCGAAATCTTTATGATGTTCGTTATAATAAAAAGATGATAAAAGCTGACTAAATGTATTTATAAATTTCTGCAGGAGTTAGTGGTGCAGACTTTGTCTCACAGGGGCCCGGTTACAGCGATGCAGTTTGAAGGAGACTTGCTGACAATTAACTACAGCTAGTGAACCACTGCTGCTTCCCATTCCTTACAACTGAACCGTAAGGGCTCCGAAAAAGACTCCGCATTCCTCATCTACATCCCTTCCTGGGGAGATTTTTCCTGAGCAGATGGGGCGGGGGCTACATTTTCCGCATCTCTCAGCACTTCGATAAGTGAGGGCAATTTCACCAGCGGTGGCGTGCGGCTGTCTGACAGCGCGGTGTATCACTGCCGGCTGTGAGACAGAGTGACACGAACCAGAGGGAGCCCCGTACAAAAACACTAACGGAATGTGACAAGAACGGGTGGATAGCGGGCAGTGTGGGTAGAAACGGGGACTGTCAGTACTTCTCACAGGAGAGACTCCGTGAAAAAACAGGCAAATAGATAGCTGTCCAACTAACAATACAGCACTAGAATAGAGGTTAATATACATATTATTAATCTGGCTGTTAATTTCATAATAAGTTGTTTGATTGGACAATGCTTCCAATCCATGTAATGGACACCTCAACTCTCAATCTTTTTGAAACAAATATAAAACCAGTTCTCATTCTGTGTCAGAATCGCACTCAGACCTGCCGCTCCAGTCGGCACGAAATGAACTGAATGCAGGGGACACAGTCAATAACGATTTAAGAAACCATGGATTCAATAACCGTCAGAACAACGAGGTTTCCCCTGAACTGTGACCTCGTGAGACTCAGGTCCCAAACGCGACGGCTGCCCGTGGGGCTGACAGTACTAGGACACATAAAGGGTAGTACCGCTTGTTGTAAATATTGTAGCATTTTGCCTCCTACTGATGTCAGGCCTACAATTCCCCGTTTTTTCTCTTCCTCCTTTCTTAAACAGCCGATGAACAAACATTAATCGACTAATAATCAGCAGGACAGAGGTGGTGTGTCCTATGCACCAGACCATAAAGTCAGAAGACTGACTTTGACTGCTGACTGTGCCAATACACATAATGTACAGCACCTCCTGTTTTCAAGATGCAGGTTAGTGTGACATTACTTTCCTCGTCAAGCGTCATTTCAGGAAGCGGCTGTTGCACTGTGTCTTGGTGGTTTCATTCTGACATAAAATAACTGCAATTGTGATTATCATCCCCATCATCACTTGACCAATAATAACACCTGGCTTCCAGCAGTCAGAGGCAGAATTGATTTTTTGTGGGAAGGATAAACTTACTGAGAAGTGATATAACGATGAGCAGCGGTGCGAGAAGCTTCAGCATGACGTTCGCTGAGTCTCTGCAGTCCGGGAAACCTCTGCCGGACCAGAAGAACAGATCCTCCCCCACTACATTGCTGATCCAAACAATGGCAAACAGGGAACAGAGGCAACAATCTCTCCAATAACACAGGGCTGGCAAGGCGGGTCAGAGCGAGAGCAGTAAACGGAAGCTGTGGGCGGGGTTGCCTCAGACTCACAACTTAGCAAATTCAAGTCTGTTTCACGCCAGAAAGTGCGCGGCGCCGCTCAGCTGCACTCGCAGCTGATGGAGCAGAAAGGGGGATGGTTGTGTCTCGAGACGTCTGTGGTCAAACTGCTTCTGTTCACTGAGCAAGTGGCTGGGAATAAATAGAGGTGGAGTGAAATGAGTCCCCTCAACAACTTATTCTAAATCGGATTGCAAAAAATCCGCCAGCAGAGGGCGACAAATTCATGCCTGCCAATTAGAAAGTCTCGTGATGCAAACACCAAAGCCAAAAACGAACGAAGCCTGAGTGAGCTTTCAAACGGCGCCGTGTATTACTGCGCTCTGAGACCCAGAGCTGCTCAGCTCTGTTCCCGTCCTGTACAAAAACTGCAGCACACCGCGTGTAAATAAAACAGTCTGTGGCCGGAATACCTGCCTTTGATGATCTGATCAGTACAGTTACTGTCAGGACGGAATATTCCCACCGGGCAGCTCCCGATAGCTCTGAATAGAGGAGTATGGTTTTAGATTTAATTCACTCTATCGTGAGGGATCAACAGGAGTTACCCCGCGCAGATTTAATAGGCCAATGTGCCGTGTAATGTGTGTTCAATTTCAAGTGTCCCTCTTCACTGCCGCTGTGTTTTTTTTTTCATTGTCACACCTGGTAAACCAGCACAGAAGTGTGGAGCTTTGCTTAGGTTTGGGATTATATTCAAAGGGCTCTAAACTTTCCCTTTTCTGAGTGTTGGTTTAATTTCTGTTGCTGTGTGACGGCTCACCGAGAGCAATAATTTCATTCTCCTGTAACATTCGTGTTTACACCGAGGTATTCGCTCTGTGCGTTAGAATTCCTCTGGTCGCTACTCCTAGTGACATAGTGAACGCATTCTAAAAGAATGAATGACGATTCTACTAAACTAGCGATCAGACGAGATTTCCCGCTTTGCTTAGGTTGTCGCTAACACAGGGCGATCAGCGGAACTCTTCGGCTTGTTTGTCCCCAGCAGAAGGTTAATCAAACCCGACCTCCCATTCAACCACCTCAGTCACATTACTGACTGTGAGTGAAACACACTGAACTTCTTCATCTACATTCAAATAGTTCTTATCACTTTGATGTACTTTCCTCCGGTCAAGCTGTCTTTCAGGTCAATTAGAGATCAAGCTGTATCTTTTTCTTAGTCTTTCTTGCTCTGATCAGCAGGATGCGAAGTTAATGTCTCAGTTTTCTGAAAAACACTAGTGGTTAAAGACGTGACATCAGAGCAGCTGCAGTCGGCGCTCTCAGCTCTTTCTGATTGATGTTCTTCAGGAAGTGACGTCAAACCAGCACCAACCGGCGCTCTCAACTCTTTCTGATTGATGATCTGCAGGAAGTGACATCTGACATCAGACCAGCGCCCTCGGCGCTCTCAGATCTTTCTGATTGATTTTCTGCAGGAAGTGACATCTGACCTGTCGCCTCGGCGCTCTCAGTTCTTTCTGATTGGTGTTCTGCAGGTTCCTGAGACATAGAAAGTCCCTCCAATTCCGGAGCAGCAGCAATGCGGCTCCACATTCTCGCACTGCTGTGGGTGACATTCCTTCTAGGTAAGAAGTATATAACTTTAAAAAGGAATTAATTTCTAGAGGAATACAACTGAAAGGCAGAGCGGTTACGGTAAACTTGTATCGAACCTTGGTTGGACCAGACTTGGAGAAATAGGCACAGTTTGGTCTTCATATTAAACGAAGAGCATGGAGGCATTAGAGAAGATGCAACAAAGATTCACAAGGACGATACCAGAACTCAGAGATTATAACTTCAGGAAAGATTCGACAGGCTGGGTGTCTTCACTCCAAGAAGGAACGGCTTAGGCGCGACCAGTTAGGCATCTTTAAAATTGCGAAGGTGGTGGAGTCCAAAACTCGGCGGCAGAAATATTAGATAATTACAAAAAATCAAATAGGAAATTCAGGAGAAAACTCTTTACCAAGGTTAGAATGTGGAAATCGCTACCACAAGGAGTCGGTGAGGCGAACAGGGTAGATGCGTTTTAGGGGAAGTTAGATAAGCGAATGAAGGAGAAAGAATTAGAAGGATATGCTGATAGGGAGAGATGAAGAAGGTTGGGTGGAGGCTCGTGTGGAGCATAAACACCGGCATAGACTAGTTGGTCGAATGACCTACTTCTGTGCAGTAAATTCTATTGAATTTTATGTAAAACTCTCTGCGCATTTTCACCGTCAGTTGGTTCAGTTTGAATCTTTAACCGATGATTTCCTCTTTCTTTAACCGTGTGTTCCAGATCTGAGCGATGGAGATTCTGTTACTCAGCGGGAGTCCTCGCTCACACAGCCAGAGGGAGAAGATGCCACTTTAACCTACAGCTATTCCGGCGATGGTTATTACTTATCCTGGTACCGCCAATACACAAGCAGACAGCCCGAGCTTGCAGTCCGGAGGCACACGAACGGCGGTTCTGAGTATCAGGCGAATTTCGCTCAAGGCCGGTTTTATGATGTAGTCCGGCATTCAGAGAAGTTGTACCGATTGACCATCTCGGAGCTGCGGCTGACTGACACCGCGGTGTATTACTGTGCACTGAGGCTCACAGTGACGGGAACGAGCTAAAGCCTCGTACAATAACTGCCACTGGTTTCTGGGTCGCAGCTGCTGTCTATTGTGGGCTGTTTATCACAGCGGGTCAGACACTGACTCGTGAATACATTCATGTGCGCGCATACCCCGAGCAGAATCCACGGAAAACTCATATGAAACCGTTCACATCGAATATTGATTCCGTCTCATTATTGTATTAGCTATGTGAGGTCAGCATTGGCTGCTCTTTATTTCTGTAGCTCTGGGAGCTCGCCAGTCCCATTGAGAATAAACACACCTGCGGCACTGCAACTGGTTATGTCGATGCATCGCTGCTTCGGATATAACGCACGGCATGCAGACAAATAATGATTGGTTTAATATATCAGTCTACAGTCGGCTGCGGAAGTTTCCAATAATTCTAATAAATTTAATAAACTATTCTCAATATTAAACACGCTTACACATATTAACGTTAATAATCTTCTATATTCGTAGGTTCAAGGAGGTCATAATTAGGAAAAAATTACAACATAAGAAACAGGAGCAGCAGTAGGTCATTTGGACATCGAACCTGCTCCGCCATTCAACAATATCATTGTTGATCTTCTAGCACAACTCTATCATCCCACGCTATCCCCATATCCCTTAATGCCCTTCGTTCCCCAAATTTTATCGACCTCTGTCTTGAATATATTCAATGACTAAGCATTCACCGCTCTCGGGGTTAGAGAATTGCAAAGATTCACAAACCTTTGAGTGAAATTTCTTCTCATCTCAGTCCTAAATGTCCTACCGATCATTCTGTGACTGTGAGCCCGTGTTCTAGATTCCCCAGCCAGGGGAAATATTTGCCCCGCATTAACCCTGTCAAGCCCCTTAAGAATTTTATACGTTTAAATTAGATCACCTCTCGTTCTCCTAAATTCTGAGGAATATTGGCCAGTCTACTCAATTTCTCCTCAAAGGGCAATCCCCTCATCCCACGGAACAGTCTAATGAACCTTTGCTGCACTCCCTCTAAGGCAAGTTTGTCTTTCCTTAGCTAAGGAGAACTAAACTGTACACAGTGCTCCAGGTGTGGCCTCACCAATGCCCTGTATAATTGTACTAAGACTTCTTTGCTCTTAAAATGTAACCCCTTTCTATCAAAAGCGAACATACCATTTGCATTCCAAATTGATTGCTGTACCTAAGTGTTAGCTTTCTGTGATTCATGTACAAGGACACACAGTGCAAATATTTTCTAGCCTCTCCCCATTCAAAAAAATTCTGCTTTTTTGTTTTACCTCCAAAGTGGAGAACTTCACACTTCCCCACGTTGAATTCCATTTCCCATGTTCTAGACCACTCAGTCAACTGGCCTATACATTTCTGCAGCCTCTTTGTGTCCTCCTAACAGCTTACTTTCCCACAATACTTTGCATCATTAGCAAACTTGGATACGTTACACTCAGTCCCTTCATCTAAGTCATTAAGATAGATTGTAAATAGATGAGGCCAAAGCACTGATCCTTGCGGTACCCTGCTAGTTACAGCCTGCCAACCTGAAAAGTATTGGTTATTCCTACTCTCTGTTTGCTGTACGTTAACCAATCCTCAATCCATGCTCGTGCATTGCCCCCATCCCATGAGCCCTTATTTTGTGTAATAACCTCTTGTGTGGCACCTTTTCGAATGCTTTCTGAAAATCCAAATATAGTACATCCACTGGTTTCCCCTTATCCACACTACTACTTACATCTTCAGAAAACTGTAACAGATTTGTCAAACACGATTTCCCCTTCCTAAATCCATGCTGATTTCGCCTAATCATATTATGATTTTCTAAGTGTCCAAATAAAAGTCTCTGGCATTTTTCCTACAACTGATGTCAGGCTAATGGGCCAACAGTTCTCCGTTTTTTCTTTCCTCCTTTCCTATATAGCCGATGGACAAACATTAGTCGATTAATAATCTGTAGGACAGACGTGGAGCAATCTATGCACCAGACAAGATAGTCAGAAGACTGTGACTGCTGACTGTGCGGATACTCATAATGTGCAGCACCGCTTGTTTTCAAAGTGCAGGTTAGTGTGAAATAACTTTCCTCCTCAAACGTCATTTCAGGATCCGGCTGTTCCACTGTCTCCTGGTGGCTCCATTCTGACATAAAATAATAGTAATAGGGATTATAATCACCATCATCACTTGATTAATAGTAACATCTGTGTTATAGCAGTCAGGGGAGAATGGGTTTTTAGTGGGAAGTAAATACTTACTGATAATTGATATAATGATGAGGAGCGGCGGGAGACGGTTTCGCATGATGGTACCTGAGTCTGTAATTCTGCAGTCCGGCAAATCAACTGTCGGTGCAGAAATACAGATCCCTGCCCCAATGCTGGTCCAACCAATGCCAAACAGGGAACAGCGGCAGCAATCTCTCCAATAACACAGGGCAGGCAAGGCGGGTCAGGGCGAGAGCAGCAAACGGAAGCTGTGGCCGGGCTGCTGCTGACTCAAACTTGAGCGAATTCAAGTCTCTTTTAACGCCAGAAAGTGCGGGGTTCGGCTCAGCTGCACTCGGAGCTGATGGAGCGGAAATTGTGATGGTTGGGGCTCTAGAAGTCAGTGGAAAAGCTGCTCCAGTTCACTGAGCAAGTGACTGGGAATAAATAGAGGTGGAGGGAAATGAAAGGATTGCACAGCTTCAGGAATAATGACTGAGTTTAATCAGCTCTAATCTAGAATTTTGAGACGCCATATCTGGCACACGTTTTTTTAAATATATAATCAATACACCTTAAATCCACTCAATGACCTTATTCTAAATCGGATTGAACAAAATCCGTCAGCAGAGGGCGCCAAACTCAAGCATGGAAATTAGAAAGTCACGTGAGGCAAACACCGAAGCCAATAACGATCGAAACCTGAGTGACGTCACAATGGCGCCGGCCCCGGAAGTGTGCGGGTGCAACAAGGAGTTAAGCAGACCCCTGGTTACCGCTCTCCTTCTCAATCTCTGCCTCATTCCATTGAGCGAGATTTAATCAGACATGTTTCCCATAGTACTGGCGGCTGTGATGTACAGTAAGTACATAAAAACATAAGAACATAAGAAATAGCAGCACGAATAAGCCTCTTGGCCCCTCGAGCCTGCTCCGCCATTCAATAAGATCATGGCTGATTTTGGGCTCAAAGCCACTTCACCGCCCGCTCCCCATAAACCTTCACTCCCTTATCTTGCAAAAAATTATCTGTCTCCACCTTAAATGTATTTAATCACCGAGCCTTTCCAGCTCTCTGGGACAGAGAATTCCACAGATTTACGGCCCTCTGAAAGAAGAAATTCCTCCTCATCTCAGTTCTAAAAGGGCGACCCTTTATTCTAAAACACTGCCCCCGCGTTCTAGATTTCCCCACGAGGGGATACATCCCCTCTGCATCTAACTTGTCCTGCCCCTCAGTATCTTATATGTTTCAGTAAGATCACCTCTTATTCTTCTAAATTCCAATGAGTATAGGCCCAGCCTGTTCAACCTTTCCTCATAAGTCAACCCCCTCATCTCTGGAATTAACCTAGTGAATCCTCTCTGAACTGCCTCTAATGCAAGTATATCCTTCCTTAAATAACGAGACCAAAACTGTACGCAGTACTCAGGTGTGGTCTCACCAATACCCTTTAAAGATGTGGCAGGACTTCCCTGTATTTATATTCCAACCCCTTAGAAACAAAATAAAAACAGAAAATGCTGGAGATGCTAAGCATGTCAGGCAGCATCTGTGAAGTGAGAAACAGAGTTGACGTTTCAGGTCGATGACCATTCATCAGAACTGGAAAAAAGCAGGGAATGGAACAGATTGTAAAGCAAGTTTAGGGGCTGGGAAATGGGGGAGGGGATGAAAGAACCAAAGGGAAGGTATGTGATAGGATCGAAGGCAGTAGAAGTAAAGAGGTATTAAGTTATTCAAGGCAAAAGCAGATGGTAATGGGACAGGTTAAGAAACAAAGGATGGCTCTAGATGAAGTGTGAATTGCGCTAGCAGAATGAAAGACAGCTGCCATGTGGGCGAGAAGAACACAAGGCTAAAACAAAAAGTGAGGATAATATATATATATATATGATAGGGGTCGAGGTTATGATCTGAAATTGTTGAACTCTATGTTGAGTCCAGACGGCTGTAAAGTGCCTAATCGAAAGATGAGGTGCTGTTCCTCGAGCTTACACTGAGCTTCCGTGGAAGAATGCAAGAGGCCGAGGACGATGTGGTCTCAGTAGGAGTGGAGGATACCACATCGTGAGCAGCGAATACAGTATACAAGATTGCAAGAAGTACAAGTAAATCGCTGTTTCAACTGGAAAGGGTGTTTGGGGTCCTGGACAGTGGGAAGGCGGAGGTATAAGGGCATGTGTTGCATCTCCTGCGTTTGCACGGGAAGGCGCCGGGCGAAGGGGAAGGGGAAGGGGGCTGATAGAGAAGTGGACTAGGGTGTCACGGAGGTAGCTGTCCCTACGGAATGCTGAAAGCGAATGTGAGGGGAAGATGCGTTTGGTGGTGGGTCACACTGGAGGTGCTGGAAATAGCGGATGATGACCTGTTGAATGTGGTGGCTGGTGGGGTGAAAGGTGAGGACAAGTGGAACTCTATCGTGGTTCCGGGAGGGAGGGGCAGGGTGACTGCAGAAGTGCGGGAAATAGAACGGACACGGTCGAGGGCCGTTTCACCACTGTAGGGGGAATCCTCGGTTGAGGAAAAGGGGAGACATGTCGGAAGCACTGGTGTAGAAGGTGGCATCGCCAGAACAGATGCGGTGGAGACGGAGAAACTGGGAGAATGAAATAGAGTCCTTACAGGAGGCGGGATGGGAGGAAGTGTAGTCCAGGTAGCTGTGGGCGTCAGTGGGCTTGTAGTGAATGTTTGTCAATAGCATATCCCCAGAGATGGAGATGGAGAAATCGAGGAAGGGAGGGGAAGAGTCGGCGATGGAACATGGGGAAGGGAAGGGTGGAAATTGGAAGCAAAGTGAATGAAACTATCTAGTTCAGGGCGAGAGCAAGAAACGGCACTGATACAATCATCAACGTACCGGAAAAAGAGGTGATGGAGGGGCGTTGGACTGGAACTAATAGTGTTCCACATATCCCACTAAAAGGCAGCCATTGCTTGGACCCGTGCAGGTACCCATAGCAACACCTTTGATTTGGAGGAAATGAGTGGAGTCAAAGGAGAAGTTGTTCAACATGAGAACAAATTCAGCCAGGCGGAGGGTGGTGGTGGATGGGAACTGGTTGGGCCTCTGTTCAAGGAAGAAGCGGCGCGCCCTCAGGCCATCCTGGTGGGGGATGGAGGTGTAGAGGGATTGTACGCCCATAGTGAAAAGGAGGTGGTTGGGGCCAGGAAACTGGAAACTGTTAAAGTGGCGGAGGGCAGAGGCAGTGATGCGGATGTAGGTGGCAAGGGACTGGACAAGGGGAGAAAAGATCGAGTCGAGATAGGGAGAGATATGTTTCGTGGGACAAGAACAGGCTGAAACGATGGGTCTACCAGGGCAGTCTTGTTTGTGGATCTTGGGAAGGAGGTAGAAGCGGGCTGTGCGGTGTTGGGGAACCAGGAGGTTGGCAGCCATGTGGGAAGATCTCCCTTTGAAATAAATGCCAACATTCCATTTGCCTTTTTGATTACTTGCTGTATCTGCTTTTTGTGCTTCATGCACAAGGACCCCCCAGGTCCCTCTGAACTGTAGCATTTTCTATTGCCTCTCCATTTAAATATTGGCCCTGAAATTAGATCGGGGGCTTG